>NW_020175057.1:296697-341802 GCF_003031525.2 Neophocaena asiaeorientalis asiaeorientalis
GAGCCAGGGTTTTTTTGACCAAAGCAATAGAACTCCAGTTACTGTGTTTCATGGATGTTTTCTGTAACCCAAATTTAATGATCCTGCTATTTTTTCAATAAGTGTGCTTTTTGCTAGTCTGTAACCCATTTCCTCAAGCTAGTAAGAGTGTTATTCTCTTCCTCTTTATCCAAATTCATTAAATTCTTTCACTTCTCATTTACACATGATTTTCACATCTAACCTCTCCATTCTCTTCTCAACTGCTCTAATTTTGGACCTTGTCATCTTTTATTATGGTGATTACAACAGCATCCTATCCCTGTCATCGACCTCTTCTATCCCATTTCAAATTAGTTGATCATCACACTGACGGCATTGTCTTACCAGAGAAAAAGTTGGCCATGTCACTATGTATCTAACAGATCAAATTATTTTGTTTAGATAATAGTATTTAAAAAAACAATTGTATGTCTTTAATTGCCATCATGGCCAATGGGAGGGTATGGCCAGGCCTACTGTATTAGTCCCGATGTTACATTAAGAGACAAAATTAAAACAAATTTAACTGTGGTACAATGAACAAAATACTATATGGTAATTGGTATACTCTTTATTGTCTAAGGGTATCCTGAGTTCCTTTGACTTGAAAGATTTCTCATTCTCTGTAGTCTTCACTGGCCATTTCCATTGGGGGCCTTCTTGAGAAACAAAGAAGAGAATACAATGTGACTTACTGACTCACTTGGATACTTGACCTTGTGAGTATACCTTGTATGGCTCGTTTATTAGTTATTGAACAAATTAGGAAACATTAGAAACAATCCTGAGTCTCCATTCTCAATTCCCATCTGCTCTGAAGCAGGACCAGCTTTCATAATGGTCCACAGACTTTCAAAACCTTACCCCAGCTTAACGTTTCAATTTCCACCATGTCCCTAATGTATCCTGTGTGAAATTCTCCACATTCTGGAGACACTACATGCTTTCTGTAGTACTGACCTGTAGTATTCAATTCTTTGACAAACTCATCTGCAAAACCTACAAAAATAGTGACTCTTCAATCAAGCTTTTTCCCAACTTTCCCAAGAAGTCTGTTGATCTATACTCCACATGGTATTTTTTCATGGCTTCTCATATTTTATCACAATTTATCTGCCCCATTCCCATTTCTTCCTTGATAATTAGAACCTTAAGAGCAAGAATTCTGTTCATTTATTCACTCTATATATCACATTCTCTTTTCCATTTCTTCCTTTGTATTTGTTTTATAACTGATATCACTTGATCTATGGAGTTACTACTCTCCTCCTGCAGATGACTCTTGTTTTGTGACACAATTGTTTCTTTACTTTATAGTCATGTTTTTATTCTTATTTTCATCTCTTCACCACCATCTGCCGTCACCATTAAACCAGCAAGTACTGTGAAGATAAGGATTTTTTCTCACTGATTTTGATTCCCACTAAGGCCCTAGCACATTGCTAAGCATTTAATAGGCTCAGAATAATTGTTTCTAAAATAATGTTTCTAAAAACAGCCAAAATCTGGTTTAACAGATTGCTGATGATCTTCATAATTTAGGCTCTGTTAGCCTTTGTTATAAACCATTCCACCTCCAAAAAGAATTCTAATTATTTTCCCTGATGAATCCCGTATTTCAATCAAACTGCATTTTTATGTACAAGTTAATTTGTTATTAATCAAATACATACAAAAGTGGCCATTAAAGTTGTCATTAATAAAAAATAACTAGTGTACTGTATTGAGCTGAAATAATTACTACTAAAAGAAAGCAAACAACGAATGAAGTATTCAGTTGGTTTATGTTATCTTTTAGAAGTAAATACATAGTTTTCATTAAGCATCATTTTACTTTTTAAAAATTTATTTATTTATTTATCTTTTTATTTGGGGCTGAATTGGGTCTTTGTTGCTGTGCACGGGCTTTCTCTAGTTACGGCGAGCGGGGGCTACTCTTCATTGCAACATGTGGGCTTCTCATTGAGGTGGCTTCTCCTGTTGCAGAGCACAGGCTCTAGGCACGTGGGCTTCAGTAGTTGTGGAATGTGGGCTCAGTAGTTGTGGCTTGTGGGCTCTAGAGTGCAGGCTCAGTAGTTGTGGTGCACAGGTTTATTTGCTCTGTGGCATGTGGGATCTTACTGGACGAGGGCTTGAATGTGTCCCCTGCATTGGCAGGTGGATTCTTAACCGTTGTGCCACTGGGGAAGTCCCTCATTTTACTTTAAATAGCACTTTTCCAATAACTTCTCAGACTCTAATTGTGCTGAAATTCGGACAAAGCATCAAGGAACATGCTAGTCAATGGTCATATTTTAAAATTTAATTATTTCCCCAGGAACAGTAACAGATTGTTATTGTCCTATTTCTACTCCCTTTAGATTCTTTCAGTTAAAATATATGTAACATTAGCTAAAATGTGTGTGCGTGTGTGTGTTTAATACAAAGGATTTTATGAGAAGAATTAATACAAAAGGGACTATTCAAAAATTTTTATTTCTACTAAGATTGTGATTAGCTAGTAAGGGATGGAAGAATGACCAAAAAGGGGACTATATCCTTCAAAATCCTAAACAGAGGTGCAGAGGCATTGCCAAGAGGGTTACAGAAATGGGACGCTGGGGGACTGAAAACTAATGTCACAACACTGGTATGATATTGAAAATCCTACTATAATTTTTAAAATGTATATTTTAAAAAACTCTTTATTTACAGAAAAATTGGGAAGATAGTAGAGAGATTCCCATATACCTCACACACAGTTGCCCCTATTATTGACAACTTATCTAATTGTGTCACATTTTTATAATTAATGAGCCAATATTAATATATTACTATGAATGTATAGAGACCATTCTTTTTTCAGATTTCCTTAGGTCTCACCTTAGGTGCTTTTTCTGTTCCAGGATCTCATCCAGGATAACACATTGTGTGTAGAAATTGTGTTTCCTTAGACATCTCTTTGTTATAAGTTTATCAGATTTTCTTTTTCTTTGATGATCTTGACAATTTTGTGGACTAATGATAAAGTTTTTGTCCTCATTTGGGACTTTTATGGTTTCTTTTTTTCAATATTAGACTAGGGTTACATATATTTGGAAGGAAGATTACAGAGATAAACTATCCTTCTCATCACATCATATCTGGCTGAGTTGAGAAAGTGTTTGTCAGGTTTTTCCACTGTAAAATTATTCTTCCCATGTCCCCTGTACACACACACTTAGGACTGTACTCTTTAAAAGGAAGTCATTATATGCAGTTTACATTTAAAAACTGGGAGCTATGCTTCACTTCCTTGAGGATAAAGTATTTACATAAATTATTTGGAGTACTTCATGGGGGATGTTTCTTTTAAACCCCATTTATTTTATATGATGTTGAGCATTGTTTCATGTGTTTCCTGGCAATCTGTATATGTTCTTTGGAGAAATGTCTATTTAGGTCTTCTGCCCATTTTTGGATTGGGTTTTTTTTTTTTTTTTTAATGTTGAGCTGCATGAGCTGCTTGTATATTTTGGAGATTAATCCTTTGTCAGTTGGTTCATTTGCAAATATTTTCCCCCATTCTGAGGGTTGTCTTTTCATCTTGTTTATAGTTTCCTTTGCTGTGCAAAAGATTTTAACTTTCATTAGGTCCCATTTGTTTATTTTTGTTTTTATTTCTATTCCTCTAGGAGGTGGTTCAAAAAGGATCTTGCTGTAATTTATGTCAGAGTGTTCTGCCTATGTTTTCCTCTAAGAGTTTGATAGTGTCTGGCCTTACATTTAGGTGTTTAATCCATTTTGAGTTTATTTTTGTGTATGGTGTTAAGGAGTGTTCTAATTTGATTCTTTTACATGTAGCTGTCCGGTTTTCCCAGCATCACTTATTGAAGAGACTGTCTTTTCTCCATTGTATATTCTTGTCTCCTTTGTCAAAGATAAGGTGACCAGATGTGTGTTGGTTTATCTCTGGGTTTTCTATCCTGCTCCATTGATCTATATTTCTGTTTTTTGCCAGTACCATACTGTCTTGATGACTGTAGCTTTGTAATATAGTCTGAAGTCAGGGAGCCTGATTCCTCCAGCTCCATTTTTCTTTCCTAAGGTTGCTTTGGCTATTCAGGGTCTTTTGTGTTTCCATACAAATTGTGAAATTTTTTGTTCTAATTTTGTGAAAAATGCCATTGGTAGTTTGATAGGGATTGCATTGAATCTGTAGTTTGCTTTGGGTAGTATAGTCATTTTCACAATGTTGATTCTTCCAATCCAAGAACATGGTATATCTTTCCATCTGTTTGTATCATCTTTAATTTCTTTCATCAGTGCCTTATAGTTTTCTGCATGCAGGTCTTTTGTCTCCTTTGGTAGATTTATTCCTAAGTATTTTATTCTTTTTGTTTCAAATTGCTAATGTTCTGTTGAGGATATTTGCATCTATGTTTATGAGAGATATTGACCTGTAATTTTCTTTTCTTATAATGTCTTAATCTTGTTTTGGTATTAGGGTAATGCCAAATATTGAACTCATAGAATGCTGCTATATTTTGGAAAAGTTTGTAAAGAACTGGTATAATTTCTTTCTTAATATTTTTGTAGGATACTTCAGAGAAATCATCTGGTCCTGGTACTTTCTTTTATGCAAATTTGCTATTGATTCAATCCTCTTAATAGATCCTCTCATAGTCATAATATATATTTCTTTTTAATTTTCCTTGAGACTTTGTCTTTAACCTATGTGTTATTTAAAAGTTTTTTTTTAATCTCCATACATTTGTGAGTTTCTGGCTGCCCTTCTGTTTTTGATTTCTAGTTTGATTTCACTGTAGCCTCAGAACATAATTTGTATGATTTCTATAACCTTAAACTCATTAAGCTGTGTTTTATGGCCCTGGATCTAGGTAAATTTTTAATGTAAATTTGAGAAGAATATGTATTCTGTGGTTGATGGCTGGGGTTTTCTATAAATGTCAGTTAGATTAAGTTGACTGATGTTCAGGTCAACTATGTTTACTTATTTTCTGCCTGCTGGATCTTTCAGTTATTGAAAGAGAGATGCTGAAGTTTCCAACTATATGAGCAGACTTGCCTATTTTTTCCTGTCAGTTATGTCAGTTTTGGTCTCATGTGTTTTGGTGGTCTGTTGTTGAGTGCATACATTTTTAGAATTGTTGCATAAATGTAAAGAACTGATACATGTAATATTCTTTTTTATCCCTAATATTTTCCTTGTTCTGAAGCCTACTTTGTCTGAAATTAATATAACTACTACAGATTTATTTCAATTATTGTTATTATGCTATGTTTTTCTCCTTCCCTTTACTTTTAATCTATTAGAATATTTGTATTTAAAGTGGGTTACTTATAGATGAATTAAGTCTTATTTTTTGATTCTCTCTGACTCTCTTATTTAATTGGTATATTTAGAGAATTCACATTAGAAAGGATTATTTATATATTTTTATTAATATATACCATGTTTTAACTATTTTTGTTGCATTTGATTTTTTTTTTTCAATCACTTTTTCTGCTTCTCCGGTTTTAAACGACCATTTTATATTATTCCATTTCATCTCATTTCTTATATCAATTATTCTTCTCTTAAAAACACTTTTTAGTAATTTCCCTAAAGTTTTTATTATACAGTTTAAATTAATCTAAGTCATCGAATAACAGTATACCCTTTCATGTATACTGCAGATACTTTATAACAAACTATTCTCAATTCATTTTTACTCTCTTTATGACTTTATTGTCATACATTTCCAATATTTTTATGTTATCATCATCTAATACATTGTTATTGTTCCTACTTTAAGCAAACATAAATTTCTAGAGATTTAACTTTCTGATTTATCTCCCTTTCCTTTTATTAGAATAAAATACTTTTAACCTTTTTTCAGGGAAGATCTGCTGGTGGTGAAGTCTTTCAGTTTTTGTTTGTTTGACAAATTTTTTTTTCCTTCCATTTTGAAGGTCAGTTCACCTTATATAGAATTTTAGGCTATTATTTGTCTTTTAACACTTTACATATTGTTATTCCACTTCCTTCTTTCCTACATGATTTCTGATGAGAAATGTAATTCTTCCACCATTGGTAATAGTCCTCACCCTTATCCTTCTGACTTTTTTCAAGATTTTCTCTTAGTCTTCGGTTTACTTAAGTTTTAATATGATATACCTAAGTATAGGTATTTGGTGTTTATTCTGCTTGGTTTTCTCTACGCTCTTTAGATATGTGATAAAGTGCCTGTCACAGACACAAATAATTCTGGACAATTACTAACCATTACTATTTCAAATATTTCTTCTGCTTCATTTTCTCTTTCTTTTTCTTCTGCTATTCCAATTACACATAAGTTATACCTTTGGAATTGTTGTCCCACAATTCTTGGGTGTTCTATTTTGGTTTTTTTTCCCCACATATTTTGTATATTATTTAGGAATTACTATTGACTTATCTTCAAGCTTTCTGATTCTTTCCCTGACCATATTCTGTCTAGGGATGAGCCTATCAAGGTATTCTTCATTTCTGTTACTTTGAGGATTTTTTCTACAATTTTCTTTTGATCCTTTCTTAGTGTTCATTTCTCTGCTTATACTGCTGTATTTTCTTGCATGTTTTGTACTTTTCCATTAGAAACATTAACATATTAATCACATTGATTGTAAATTCCCTGTTCAATGATTTCAATATGTATGTCATATCTGAGTCTGGTTGCAATACTCATTTTGTCTCTATGGACTGTAATTTCTTATACCTTTGATATGCCTTTTTTTTTTTTTTTTTTTTTTTGAAAGGTGGACATGATATATAGTAGGTGTTCCCAACCCCGGGCCGTGGATCATTACCAGATGGCAGCCTGTTAGGAACCAGGCCGCACAGCAGGAGGTGCATGGTGGGCCAGTGAGCGAAGCTTCATCTGCTGCTCCCCTTCACTCCTCATCACTCCCCATTGCTTGGATTACCTCCTGAACCATGCCCCCAGCCTGTCTGTGGAAAAATTGTCTTTTACAAAACCAGTCCTTTGTGCCAAAATGGTTGGGGACCACCAATATAGAGCATAATAGGAACTGAGGTTAATAGTCTTTTATTTTTGAGGCTTTATGTTAATCTGTCTAGGAGTGGTGCTGTGTTTGATTATTGTTATAAGTGTAGATGGCAGAGACTTCAAACTTTTCTGGTATTCTTTCTTTTTTTTTTTTGTCTGTCCCATTTTCTTTGGGTTTTTCCAAGTATTCCTTCTAAAGAAAGTATATGATATGCAATAATTTTGGCTATACTCCTTTGTTATTTTATGTGAAGTTTGTTGGTATTGTGGTATAGAGAAGGGGACACATCAAGCTTGTAAGCTTGTATACTTACAAGCTTATAAGTATATCTCAGTTTTTAGTGAATCTGTGTCCCTGAGCTGTGACTTTTACTAGTGTTTCTTTTTTCCCCTTCCTAGCTGAGAGAGGAAGGCTACAGGGGACTGGAGTTGGAGAAATGCCCTTCCCCATGCTCTAATAATCTTTTCCTTTACAGAGTAAACCTTTGTTAATGAGAGTTATCTGGGTGCATTTTGTGATGGTTTTGAGGTGGTGGTATGTCCTACAATCTTAGTTCTTTGATAGTTCAAGAAATTATGTTGATTTTCAGTTTGTTCATTTTTTTCTTATTGTAAGGATGAAACTGATAACTACAGAGCTCTTTATGTGTTGAAGCTGAAACCAGAAGTCAAATATTTTAGGTAAGAACAAAACCTCAAAATGAAATTTGCTCCCTCAGGTTTAAGTTTGTTTTTATTTTTCCTTTCAATGATGTAGTGATCAAGTAACAAATGCTTTCCAAACATGTCTCCCATTATTGTTGGAGCACATTCAGCCTAATATCTCCCCAAATCATGAAAATTTGAAACTCTGCTAGCACCATGTACTTGGATGGATCTGGTACTCTCTACAGAAAAGTGTCACTAAACAATGTTAGGGGAATATACCTCCTCTGAAAAATAATTTTGTTTCACTTTTCATTATTGAAATTGCATTTGCTCTTCAGAAATCCATTCATTAAAGCAGTCAGATTTATTTTTCAAATATGGAAATCAGGGGTCGCAAGTCTTATTCTTGATTTTGTATAACCAATGCACAAATGCATAAATATAAATAAAAGTGAAATGATACTTTCCAAATAACAGATCTGAGACAGCTATGAGCATGATATCACCAATCAACATTTACTTTATTGAAAGATAAAATCTGCATGTATGTGACACTCAAAAACTAACCAGGATTCATGAAGGATATTAAAAAGTTCATCAACCACTTACACACTTTAAAAAAAAAAAATCTTACCAAGAAAAATATTCACAAAGCATTACTGGAAGTCAAAGTAAGCCGTATTTTCAGAATATGGATAAAATTGTATTTCCATTTTAATAGTGTATTAGTTTTCTATTGCTATATAAAAAATTACCACAAACTTAGTAGTTTAAACAACACATGTTTATTATCTCACAGTGTTTGTGTATCAGAATTCTGAGCACGTGTTGTCTGGTGTGTTACAAGATCTTACTGTGCTGCTATCATAGTGTTGATACCCAGCATGGCCTTGTGGGGCTCCTGGGCACAAAGACTTTTTGTGTCCCCCATTTCTTTGATTACAGGGAACAGCCTTCATTCAGCCTCCATGACCTTCCCTGAGTTCCAATTAACAAGCAGTTGTTAATTAGGGAGAGGAGGGGATGTGAGACCAGGGAGAAACAAACAGTCAAGAATAGCCTTGAGGCAAGGTCCCATTTCCCCATCACTAATACACACAACAATATCTTTGAGCTATTTTGCAGATGCTGAAATGCCCTCCAGAAAAGTTAAGATGGTATGCTGCCCACAAATATGTAGACCCCAGACCAGTTGGATCTGAAGGTTGATGATGCTGACTCCTACTTACCTCACCACCAACCCATTAGAAGAATGCGAGACTGTTACTGCCTTGATTCTTATCACATACCCCAGACCACAAGCCCCAACTATAAGACCTCTCCCTATTCCCCAGGGAGGAGGGCACAGTTCTTTAGGCGCTAGCCTACTGTGTTCCCCCTTTGCCTGGCAAAGTAATAACGCTATCCTTTTGTACTTCACCCAAAACTCTGTCTCTGAGATTCTATTTGGTGTACAGAGAAGCTGAGCTTTTGGCATCAGTGTCAGCTGGACTATATTGATTTCTGGAAATCAGGGTCCTCTTTAAAAATCACTAGGTTGTTATTTGACTCCTTGTGGATTGAGGGGGGTCCCTATTCTTTTGCTCATTGGTACTCTCAGCTCCTAGAGGTCACAGGCAGTTCCTTGCCACACTGCTCCTCCATAGGCTCTTTCACACTTTGAATCTCTTCTTCAGGAAGAGCTCAAAATTTTATGAGGCCACACCCAATGAGGTCATGCCCACCCAGAATAATCTTCCTTTATATTTACTCAAAGTCAACTCATTTGAGATCTGAAGTGCATCTACAAATCCATAGATGTCATACTGCTCTAGTTCAAGCTGCTTTGGCTGTCATTGACATGCATTTTAAGAATAAAATAAAAATTTATTGTTTAGAGCAGGGATTAGCAAACTCTTTCTGGAAAGGATCAGGTAGTAAATATTTTTGGCTTAGTGGCCACATATAGTCTCTTTTGCACAGTCTTCTTTTTTTTTGTTTTTTAATTTTAACAAATAGTTTAACATATAAAAATAATTGTTGGCTCTCAGTCTGTACAAAAACAGGTTCTAATCCACATTTGACTTTCTGGTAGTATTTTCCTGACCCCTGACTTAGAGGAATGAAATTACAAAATAAACATCTCCTCACCTTTGCTCCTTATCCCCCAAAGTCTATGAGAACTTAAGCGTGGATAATTTCATAGCTAAAAAGAAATGCAACAATGGTTTCCAAACTTTTTCTTTTCTTTTTTAAAAAACTTTTGTATTTATGCACTTGTGTGTGTATGTATGCTTTTATGTATGTATTTATGTTGAGACTCTGGTTTTACATTGGAATTAGTATAATTTACATAGCACCTGAAATCCCATTCCTCTCCCATTCAAAACAATTTGTCTAAAGAACTTATTTTGGATCATGAGTAACGATAGCATTACATTAAGAATAGTTTTGAAACCATTTACTATACATATTTCATATACATATGCATAATTTTATAGATTATTCTTATAAACAGAATTATAAGATGCTCCTATGACTTTCAGTCTTTAATAAGCCTGGGACTGTGCCATATTAGAGCAAACTGAGATTATCCAGGGGAGCCTAATCTAGGCATAAGATTTTTACAAACAATAAGTTTTCTCTTTTGTGGCAGAAGAGAAATTTAGAGAGATTTAATACAAAAGAGATAGTCTGTTCTTGACTCTGAACATGGAAAGGACATGAAAGCAACCTCTAAGAACTGAGAGTGATGCTTGGCTGGCTATCAGCAAGAAAACAGAGAATTCATACTTACAGGGAACTAGATTCTGCCACAGCCTGAATGAACATGGAAGCCATTTTTCCTCAGAGCCTTTAAATAAGAGCTCATCAAGACAACACCTTGATTTCAGCCTTGTGAGACCCTAAGCAGAACCCACCCAAGACCTCTCAGACTTCTGATTTATTGAACTGTGAGCTAAGAATTAGGTGTTGTTTTAAGTTGTAAAGATGTGGTAATTTACTGGGCAATAATAGAAAACTTATATAGTTATCATTACTAACAAATTACTTGCAATACTCTACAACCGTGCCGTCACCTAGACTCAACAATCATCAACCCAAGGCCCTTCCTAATCCATCACATATTATTTTGAAACAAATACCACATAATATATAACTTCATCCTTAAATATTTCAACATTTTGTTCTGTGATGGTTAATTTTATGATAGGCCACATGGTGCTTAGATATTTAGTTAAACATTATTTCAGGGTGTATCTGTAAGTGTGTTTCTGGATGAAATTAGCATTTGAATCTATAGACTGAGTAAAGTAGATTGCTCTCTCCAATGTGAGTGGGCATCCTCCAACCCCTTGAGAGCCTGAATTGAACAAATTCAATTCAGTGAAACTCAGTGAGGCCATGTGGGGCTCCTGGGCACAGAGGCCCTTATGTCCCCAGTTTCTTGTAGGCAAGACCTCAGCCTCCATGACATTCCCTGAGTTCCAAAGGGCAGATTAAATCAGTTGCTAATCAAGGGAGGAGAAGCCAAGAAACCACCTGAGCCAAGATTAAGGGGACAAGAGAAGATCATCAAGATTAGGAGACAGACCACCTGAGATGAGATTAAGGGAGTGCATTAGTCAGAGTTCTCTAGTGACAGAACAAATTTCAGAGGTAGTAAAATTTTTGGATTCAAGAACCCCTTGTTGATCATTTACTAAAATGAGAGTGTAATAGATGAGAAGCTTTTTTTTTTGCAAATCATTAATGGATAGTTCTAGGTCTCTCGTTTGATCTGCATGAATTTTGGGTTGTTGACATACCAGTTTCACAAAATGAAAGCATAGCTTGTAGTCCAAATCCCTATTTGTAGATTTTCTTTTTTCTTTTTCCTAAAATTTTTTTTGCCTCTGTTCTATTCAGGGAATTGTATTCTTTAATCCAACCTTTTGGTATTTTAATACTTACATTGTTACAGTTCATGATACACTAAAATGTGATCATTTCACAAATATACACATAAATCATTATGTTGTACATCTTAAACTTATTCAATGTTATATGTCAATTATATCTCAATAAAACTGAAGCAAAAAAAGAAAAGAATAAAAAACAACATGTGCTTTTACAGGATAAGTACTTGCTGGTCCTAAAAACATATATAATTTACTTGTATGAATACCAAAATCAATTTTCTAGGTACCAACTCCCTGTCCAGCTATCTCCTGAAATGTGCTGGTTCTAGATATAGAAAGATGGAGATCAAAACCAGGGAAGAAAATGAGTGGTACACTACTTTGCTCATCTCATTTTTTTTTTTTCATCAGGTGTGTTGAGTACATTGCTTTAAAGGCTTGTATAAAATGAACAAGACAAAAATATCATTGCTCTTAAGATAATATCTATGAGAGGATTTTGTGTGAATGGGAGATTTATCAAACTAAAGATATAAATAAACATGCCAAAGTCAAATTGCAAAAGTCAATTTCTCTAAAAGAAAATTAAAAAGCTTAGTGAAGGGCCAAAGACAATTTCTCTGACATAGTAACTAATGAATTATGACCTGCAACATTAGACAGATTAGAGTCAAGCATGTATTTGCTATTCCAGGCACAAAGAATCACATGTGCAAAATCCCTAAGGCAGGAATGTGTTTAAAGTGTTTGAAAACAGAAAACTACATGTGGCTCAGATACAATGAATGAGACAGAGAGTTGCTATAAGGAAAATTCTGATGGAATTTCACAGGAAGAGATTAGCTAGACCCCTGGGGTAGGATATAGTAGGATTATAGACTTGATTCTCAGCTCCACCAAAAGACATTAAAGGATTTTAGCAGAGGAAGGACACAGACTGAGGCAGTGGCTTTAAATACATATTTATTTTGTAAACTACTCAATTCTCATTTCCAGTTCACTTGATTTCCTGAAGTTGAGACTCACAAATACAAATCTGTAGTCAAATTTTCCACTTCGAGGCCTATGAGACATCTCAAACTTAATAGTTCCCAAATACTTGACAACCTCCATGTTTACCTACACCTCCCAAAATATTCTATTTCTTGAAGTCTTCCCCATCGCATTTCAAATATGTATAAAAAAATTCACCTCTTTTTTCCTCCACCTCTGTCATTATGCTCAAGCAGGTCACTATCAATTTAATCAAGGCTATTGCAAAAGCTTCTTCAATAATCTTCCTCATCCTTGCAGTCACAGCGATCCTTTAAAAACATAAATTAAATCCAGTGATGGCTTAGCAAAAGATCTTCCAATGCTTTCACTGGAAGCTTCAGATAAAATGTAAAAGACTTAACCACTGTCAACACAATCTTGCCTGATCTAGGCCTGTGGGCTCCTCCACCCTCATCATCTTCTAGATTCCTCCTTTGTCACTCTGCTCCTGCTACACTCTTCCTGCAGCTACATCACAAGCATGTGCCTTCCTTAAAGCTTTGCATTGTTGTTCTCTCCGCTTGGTAGCATCTTTTCCCAGGTATCCACATGGCTCATTTCTTCATTCCTTTGTGTAGCTAGCTGATCAAGATCACTATATCTGAGACTTACTTATTTTTTGCTAACTCCAGCCTCCATGCCTTCACCATCACTCTGTATTCCCTTCCTTGGCTTTATTTTTCTTCAGAGCTCTTAACTCCAGCCAACATATTATATATTTTTCTGTAATATCTCCCTCCAATACAATATAAACTTATTGAAATCAAGGTCCTTGTTTTGTTTACTGCTGTGTAGTCACAACCTAAGGCATCTCTTAGAAATGTAATAGATAATCAATACTTATTTGTTGGTTGGATATTGCCTTAAAAAAGTTCAACTTGCCTAGTATGAGAAGAATATATCACAGCTAAGAGATTAAGATGCTGGGAAACTACTTTGGAGAGATTTCAGAGTAGAGTAGTCTTGAAAAGAAATGGTGTTGATTTGGACTATGTTGGTAATAATATAGATGAGGAGATTTGGAGATATTTCTGAATATGTTTGAGATAAAGCACATAGGAATTATTCCTGAAATCGAGGGGAAAAAAGGAGAAGGGAATTGTAACCTTTGGGCTCATGGTGGTGCAATTACAAACAGATAATAAGTTAAGGGTTAGGTGGAGATGGAATTTGATTTTTGTCATTTATTTCAGATGCCTATTCCACAGCACAGTAGTTATTTGAGTTTTGATTTCACTAAAAGGGGTAGAGATATAAATTTGGGAGTCCTGGTGTAAGAGATTGCTGTCATTCTTCACTCCTTTCTTCTTCCATGTAACCTAGTACAGTAGATGAATTAAGCACCCCTAATACAGTGATTTGGACTTGGTCAGTATGCCTTGCTGTAACCAATGGAACATTAAGAAAGATGATATAAGTGGATTCTTGCCTGGCTGAGTTTGTCACCTTGCACTTTGGCCATCTTCCAACACAGGACAATACCCGTAGCAGCTGTCAGATCAAGGAGAATGAAAAGACACATGAAGCAAGCCTGCACAATGCAGATTGGACATGAATCTAACTGATCCCAGGAGAATTGCAGTTAATTGCACACTCATGGGAGAAATAAATGCCTAGAGAGTTTTGTGGTTGACTTTTCTGCAGCATTATTGCAATAGACACCTGGCATATACCATAGCAATTGGCTTGTAAATGGTAGTGAGAGTCAAAGTGTGAATTTAGGTCCTCTGGGCAGAGAGGAAACAGAAGAGGTGAGAGTCTAGAGCCAATACTAAGGCACCCAAGCATTTTGAGATTATATTGAAAGAGGAGCAGAAGGAGATAAAGATTGGTTAATTTTGTGTATGTATATGTAGGAACTCAAGAAAGGAGAGAAGCAATTGTTAACTGTATTGAATGAGGCTAAAAGGTAAAATAAATTGATATTAAAGAATAATTTCTTATATTTAATAGCACTGAACACAGAGCAGCACCAACGAAGATATTCAAAAAAACAGCTGCTGTGTTCTCTTTATAATATGGTTCTTTTGTCTTTGAGTTAAAGAATTCATCAAGCAAGAATAAAATATCTGTCTTTTTTTCACGTTTGATAAATCTTATGAAGTGGAATAGTGGTATGCTGAAGCTTGGGTAGTTTTCTTTTTCTCTTCTTCTCCCAATTTTAAACCATATCATTTTAATTAGTAGCACTTAAAAATTGATTACATAAAAAAATGAGTGCTTGTATGGAATTATGTTAGGCAAAATTTACATAGTCAAATTGTACTATACTTATGGACTTGCATAGTTTTCTGTGTCTCCATGAGTGTTTTACTGTGAAGTAGGAGATATGTGACCTAATACTGTGATCTTTAATTTAACCTCTTTCACTTTGCAAATGTTTTACTTTGTCTAATTGATATTTTTATTTTTCTTCACAGAAGGCATGTGACTCATCTCACAATGTAAACTAATCTGAAAATAATATATTGATAAAGTTGTATTCTATATCTCTGAAATATATTTTTCTCTAAAATTCATCACTGAGGATTTATACATTAATCAGTTATTTTATTTCTACAATTTCAGTTACAATTTTAATTTTAATCAAATTGTCTTAAAATCAAAAGTATTGAATTCATTTCTAATATTGTGTTTCCTAAGTCTTAATTGATTAACATGTTTCTTTATAATTGTATTTCTTTTTGTCCTGTGCCAACCTATTTCTTTTTTTTAAATAAATGTATTTATTTATTTATTTATTTATTTTTGGCTGTGTTGGGTATTTTGCTGCTGCACGCAGGCTTTCTCTAGTTGCAGTGAGCAGGGGCTACTCTGTTGCACGTGTGTGGGCTTCCAATTGCAGTGGCTTCTCTTGTTACAGAGCACGGGCTCTAGGTGTGTGGGCTTCAGTAGATGTGGCACACAGGCTCAGAAGTTGTGGCATATGACAAGCTTAGTTGCTCTGCAGCATGTGGGATCTTCCTGGACCAGGGATTGAACCCGTGTCCCCTGCATTGGCAGGCGGATTCTTAACCACTACACCACCAGGGAAGTCCCCAACCTATTTCTTTTTAGCTCCTTCTCTCTGAGCTTGCTCACCTTCTGTTTTTCTCTTTAGCTCCCTGCTTCCTTCCTCTTTCTCACGCATGCTTTCACTTGTGCACACACACAGACACACACACTCCAAACACTTCTATGCATGTCTTCTGACAAAGTGAAAATGAAAAGGGGATTTATAGATTTTTGTGAAGTGTCACTGAGTGTTTTATAACAAAATGTGGAGTTTAATCACAGACACTTTATTACTGATTAGAGATTACTGTTTTTTTAAAAAAAAAGGTACTATGGAAAATTTTTCCTGAAAAAGCAGTGAAGTGCTCCATTTTTTTCATATTATCTTGAAATAGAGTTTTAAAAAGCATTCCAGCAAGCTTCTTTGATTTGCCCATGTGTGAAAGTAATTTTTTTGGAAACTTATTGTATTGTGGTGTAGTGGAGGGGTGACTTATGAAGTATTTTGTGCTTTACGAAAGTACAATTTCTTCAACTACTGTTGGATGTGTTCTGTTCTTTAGTTATGCTTTTAATTTTAAAATATTTATTTTTAGAAATCATTCTCAGTCCAGAGTCACACCATATAACTAGTTGTTTCCATTTTTAATGCAAAGGGAGAGAAAATATAGGAAAATTGCATAATTTGGTAAGCTTGTTTTTCTGCATTGCTTTTGTACTGACATATCTAAATCTTAAGTGTATACTACAATTTTAATGATTAGACAGTAGAAAGAATAAGGAGGAGCATTTCAATTGATAGCACAAGGGTTTTCCATTTTCTTGATAATAAGGAGTTTCATACCTTTCCCTTCTCCAAATGATTTACTAGGTTATTTTCATCTCCCCCACCCACTCATAATCACTGTTTTATTGTTATTTTGTTAAGATAGATTAAGTATATTGTTTGTCCTGAAAGGGCTCTGGCCTACATCTATCAGGCTCCGAACGCACAGGCTCAGCGGCCATGGCCCACGGGCCCAGCCGCTCCGTGGCACGTGGGATCCTCCCAGACCGGGGCACGAACCCGTGTCCCCTGCATCGGCAGGTGGACTCCCAACCACTGCACCACCAGGGAAACCCCTACATCTATTCTTAACCCAATTTTTATGAGTGAAGACACTGAGATTCAGAGACAATATAAATAACTTATAGTTGATCATTCACATGTATGCTCTGACACACACATTACTATTGGATTCCAAAGCTTGATTTTGTTCTACCACCCTGTGCTTCTTTATTTAATGTTTTCCTGAATGTTTTTCTTGTTGGTAATTTTATTCATCCATTGAAGTCAATACCAGCTATAAGTTAAGCTTTATTCTTAGTCTAAGTGACCAATTTGAACTTGACTCGCTGGGAATATAGTATCTTCAGGACTGTGATTCATTGAATCAACATTAAACTAGCCTTGGTACAGATTCCATCCTGACTGTAGTAACCAAGTCCCAGTAACTGGAACCCTGCACCAAATCCCTGGGTTCTTATTCCTTCCACTTTCATACCAAGTTTCCAATCTCCCAATAAATCCCTTTTCCCTTTTCCTAAACTTCTTTCTCTGCTATAAGAGGTACTGGAGATGCAAGACTAGAAAGTCCCTTGTATCTAGTCTCTATTAATTGTTATGGGGATACACAAACTATCAGTCTCCTTAACACTTGCATACCCATTCTACATTTAATACACTTATAAGTCTTCTAATAATTGCTATTGGAAGTAAAGTCACACATTCCTGTAAGACTATCCTAAATATTATCAATTTCCTGGCCTTCTCTAACTTCAATTTAGGATTAACTCTTCTAAACTCCAAATTCTGGCCTTGCCTTATTTGTCTTGTTTTTGCTGAGTGTTGCTTATTTAATATTCTTTACAACAATGCTCTTACTATGCAGTATAATGATGTACTACTGTAATATCAACTTGAATGAAATCACATCTTCAGAAGATAAATAATATTCAACCAGTGGAATAGCTATGCAATGGAACACTACTCATGAATAAAAAGGAATGTATTGATATAAATAAAACTTTGGATGAATCTCAAAGACCGAAGAAAGAAACCAGCCTCAAAACATTACATACTATTTGATTCCATTATATGAAATTCTTGTAGATATCAAACTATAGTGATGGAGAGCAAATCAGTGAATGTCCCTGGTCTGGAGTGGGTGGAGAGTGTGACTATAAAGGAATAGTAGCACGAGGGAGTATTTTGGAATAGTTTGCTAGCTTGATTATAGTTGTCTGTACACATATCCAAGCACGTATTAAAGTCCATAGAATGTACAAGAAAAGAAAAAAGTCAATTTTACTGTAAGTCAGTTCTAGCTTGTTTAAAAATAAAATTTAAAAAATAGTACTGTGGCTTTCTTTTTGTTCATTCAGAAAATAATAAAAAAAAAATGGTGATAGGAATAAGGCAGAAAAAATTAGACAGAAAGGTCAGGGAAAGTATCCTGAGGAGATGAAGTCTAAGCAGAAATTTGGATGACAAGAGAGATCAACGATACGAGAATCTGGACCAGATGGATTCTAGACATGGGTGAGGGCATATGCAGAGTTAAGGACGGAATAAATTTTGTGTGTCTAAATGAGAGGAAGGCTAATGTGGGTGGCACACAGTGGGGAAAGGAAGGAAGGTGGCATTAGCAAGAGGTCAGAGAGACTTTAGTTAAGAAAGCTTCACTGAACAGATGAATCTTAAGTAGAAAAATACATAGTTGAATAAAATACCTTTTTCCAAAAAAGGAGCCAAAGACCAAGAGGGAAAGGTTACATACAGTATGATTGTAAAAATGTGACATTCTGGAAAAAGCAAAACTATGGGGACAGTAAAAAGATTAGTACGTGCCAGGGGCTGAGGTGCAGAGGAGGGTTGAACAGGTGGAGTACAGAGGATTTTTATGGCAGTGAAAATATCCCCTATGATACAATAATGATGGCACATATTGCAAATTTGTCCAAACTCACTGATTGTATGACAGGAGTGAATGCTGATGTAAACTATGGACTTTGGGTGATTATGATTTGTCAATGTCAGTTCAGCAATTTTTTCAAATGTCATCATTCTGGCAAGGGATGTTGATAATGGCAAAGGCTATGCAGGGAGTGTATGGAACATCTCTGCACTCTCCCCTTAATTTTGGTGTGAACTTAAAACTGCCCCCCCCAAAAAAATAAAGCTTTACAAATAAATAATCTAAAACAAAACAAACAAAAATTTTAATATTCTCCCTGTATGAAAATTCTTAACTGCTTTAACTCTTCTACCAAGGTCATTGATTTGGCATGAAATTTACAGTGTCTTGGTAGCTTTTTTTCTCCCCTTACTCCTTCCTTCCCTCTCTCTTTCCTTTCATTCCTTTCTATCTTTGTATGTTATTTTTATTTTATTTTTACAGTGAAGCCCTGTATGTTATTTTTATATTTTTAATTACTTTTTAATTCTTTCTGCCATGTCACCATAATCAAAATACTAATACTTTAAAAGCAAGAGTGCATCTAAAACTTACTTGCAGTCTAATGACACAAGATAGTGTCTTCAGCATAGTAGACACTTAGTGGATATTAGTCAGATTTTTGTTTGCTTCTAAACATTTTCCTAAAATTTATATATTGTAGAAAGAAATGTGATATAAAGTTTTCTCTGGATAAGTTTTCTAACATATTAGAAACACAAATGTTTCTAATACATTTTGTATTCATCTCAGTAATGCTTTCTCCACTTCAACAGGAGTAAGGAGTAAGAAAGTTATCAAGATATTTTTAAAAAAGTGGTTCTATAGAAAAAGTATTGAACAGTCATTTATATATATTTAGATTAGGAAAAAAGAAGGTTAAGGGGATAATTGATACCTGTTTTCAAGTGTACTAAGCTTGATTATACAAATCATGCTGACCATGTTTTTCTAAATTTATAAAGGTCACAACAAGGAAAAAAATCATCATAAGTTGCTGCAACACTACTAATTAGACATAAGGAAGAAAAAAAGTATTTAACCATATGGTAATTAATTACTCAGGCAAGCTATCATGGAGATTGTAGAATTCTAATCCTAGAAAATGAAAAAATACATATGTATAGTCTTAGATCATTTCTATTAAAGCAAAAGTCTAGTACAAATTAACCCTCTAGGATTATAGCCTCTCTAGAAGAGAAAAATAAAACTCCTTGAAATTAATTAGAAATCCTTTGTGAAATTAATAAAGTTGCTTACCTTTAAAAACTCAGTGTATTAATGTGTAAAATTATTTTCAAATTATTTTTATTAGAGTAGTTTTATTAATTAAATATAATAACATTTCTGAGTGTTTTCTAAGTAAATTGAAAGTACTAAAATATAAAATGACTTTATATTAGTCTCTATCTTCTATATATTTGACATTTCCAATTAAACATATTTTCTATAAGTAAAGGGAGCATATTTTATATGTCTTAACTTGTCTTGGAGTTTAGTGCACAACTAGGCACAAAGAGAATCATTGTACTGGATCGCATGTCTTAAAGTCATATCCATATTCTACATATTGATTGATAACAACTTATCAAAAACATCCAACATTGTGGTAGGTTATGTAGGGTATACAAAAGAAGTATAAAACAATGTCCTCTATCAAAAAAGAAAGATAAACATTACAGGATATGATAACTGGCATGAAAGACTTATTGTGTAAGAAATTATACCATTAGATATAAAATTAGATTTTAGATCTTCAAGGATGGACAGGTCAGCAGCAAGTGAACAGTTGAGGAAGGCTTCATTTACTTATTTATCAAGTATCATTCAGGTTTCACCTGTTTCAGTTTCTTCTGGGTTGAGTTACTGACCTAGAACCCTGGCTTTTATATAGAAGGTAAGACTGGGGCAGTGATGAACATTGTGGTGAAAAACAACGAAAAGCATCGAGTGGATGTGAGTATGGTGTGATTTCAGGATGTTCTGTTAAGTGCTTGAGATCACTAAGAATTATGTTGGCTGGACATAATGGTGCCAGCTTTTAGAGGAGTTTATGAGCTAGACAATGCAGTAACGAATGGAATAGGAAATGTTACCTTGGAAAAGGAAAAATTATGTTGGATCAAGTCTCCTTATAATACTAAAGGTAGTGAATGACTCTAATGTTTAGGTGCTTGAAATCCAGTTCAGAGTGATCAGGCCTTTTATTTTAAACTGTGATATGTTAACAGAATTGGTTGAAAACATTTCATTTTGGGCGGGGGGGGAGAGACATGAAAATATGGCACATAATTTTATGATAACCTTAAAAGATTTAGCATATGCAGAACAACAGTTTAGAATTGAGGCAATTCTATTTTCCATCAACTGCATATTTTTATTTAAGATTGCTACCAGTAGTACAGAACTGTTAAACTCCAAGTCCTTATTTTTGGATTTACTTTTCCCCTACAGGAAACTCTCATAAATGAAACATTATCATACAACAGCCATTAAAAACTTTTCAGAAATTTCCTCTTTCTGTATACAAACTTTAGTTTCTTTCTGAAAACATTTTTACATAACCTATAGAAATATCCTTAAGGAAGTATGACATTGCCCTCCAATAATCACAACATTTACCTGTCTAGTTTAAGACTAAAAATATGCAAATAAAATCTATGGATAAATAAGAAAATTTCCCCCTGCCTAAAAGTCACAGCCTATTTGGTTAGAAACCCAGTGTTTGACTTCATCCTTTCAAATCTAATGTTTCTTTTTAAAATGCAAATCTTTCCTGGATTGGATCAGTCATATTCTGAGGCATCATTAATTTCTATCTGAATTACCAGTTAAGATCTCAGCAGGTATTAATTAGCAACCAAAAAGAGATTCCAAAACAAGTTCTTGGTTTGTAAGCAAGTTCTTAGAAAGGAAGAAGGCAGTCTACAAAAAAGAATATCCTTGTTTCCTGAAAGAGTGGGAATCACTACATATTGTACACTTCATAAACTGGATGAGATATGCTATAGATTCTAACCTAAATATGTTGTGCTTTAAGTCTATAAAAGAATTTTTTTCTTTATTCTTTTATTCAGGTGGTTCTTAATCCAATTGTCATCAGTATTCTAATATTCTGCTTCAAAATGTTCTGGGCAGTAATAGATTTTCCATTTCTGAGGCAGGGCCAAAGTGTGGTAGAGGGAGGGGCCCAGTTGAACACATTAGCCCACGCCAGGAGGAGCCATTTGTAAATTGGGCTAAATCAGACTGTGAGCTTATCTGAGGAGCAGAGGACAAATAGCTACTGAAAGAAAGGATAGTATTTATGATAAACTTTCAAGACCTTGTAACTATAAAACATTAGTTAATCTTCAGATTCCTAGGAGTACAAATGAGGTATTGGTTAGATGAGGCAAAATAAAGACCAGAAGAGATGAAGAAACAGTTTTCAATAAGGCAAACAGGGACCAAGCTATCATTCCAAGAATTAGTTTCTGAATAACCTGAGGTCCCAGGGACCTGTCTATAGCAATAAGTGTTGGCTGACTGGGGAGGGAAAGTCAAGTTGGTTTCAAGACATGAGGTCAGCCCAGCAGAAAGAATATCACACTAAGAGAAAGGAGACAAAAAGCCTGATTTTCTTTGTTTTTCTCATCAGTCTCATGACCTTAAGCAAGTTATTTCATATTCACATAGACCTCAGTCGATAGTCCATACATATGGGACCAGGAGTACGTAGGGCACTGGGGATGCAGAAATGAATAAGACATCGACATAATAATATGGCACATGCCTGAAGGAAGCTGACTAGACTAGAGGATATTATAAAATCCCTTTATGTCTTCTTGCTAGAGATGCAATAAAAAATTCTTTATAACTGGTTTTTGTATCTTTTGGTTTGTTTTGTTTGTGCTGAAAAGCCACCTCAATAAATTGGGAAAAAGTTTCTTTGCTAGCAGAGAATCTAAAAGAAGTGTATGTATATGTGTGGGCCCATTGGAAATTTTTTCTATAGTTCTTATTTTTTTAAGTAGTGTATTCAATTTTATGACTAGGCAACATAACCAGGTCATTTTCTAATAGCAACTAAGGTATATTATAGGGACTGAAAACCACATCCTAGTTTTGATTTTGAGGCTTACTTGATTTGATTTTTTTGTCAAAGTGAGATATGCCTATGTTGGGCCAAATTTACAATGGGACTTTTTCCCCCTAGATTATATTACAGAAGGTCTATTCTTTATTTGATTTATAAGTAAAATCCTTGAAAGTGGCCTCCCTCTGTCTCGTATATTCAATCATCATCAAAATCTATCATTTTTACTTGCTAAATGTATTTTTTCAAAGCCATCTACTTCTCTTCAGGCTGAGACTATCATCCACAGTTTTGGCTTCCTTTCTAATGTCTCCACATCTTTTGTAAACCCTTCTAATCCATTCCTCAAACAGCAAGCAGGAGATCTGTTCACACTCTAAATGTGATCATCTCACGTCAGTGCCTAAAATCTTTCAGCAGCTTCCTTTTCCTATTTTTAAATATACATAAATGTTTATGCACTCACACACACACACACACACACACATACACACACACACACACACACACACATACTGGTTTGCCATCTCTCTTCTGCCTATTTCCCCAATCCATTCTCTTTCTATCAATATGGTCTATGGTCTTCTTCAGTCCTTGCAAAGCACAATATTTCATTTTACTCAGGATCTTCTCTAAGGCTAATTTCCTCTTGACATGTCTTCTTCGTATTCAGTACTAAGCAAATTCTTCTTAATTCTGTAAGATTTAGATTAAATATCACTTCATCAGGAACTTTCATTATCACCTCAACCTGGATTAGGTTTCTTTCTCTTTATATAGTTTAATCATTCTCTATACATTTACTTTATATATCTATAAAAATGACAATTATGATACATTAATAAGTAAATTATTAATATAGTGTTTATTTCCATAGGAAGACAACTTCGAAAAACTATTTTAAAAAACACACCAGAGCTAGGCTTTAGTGTTTTAGAGGTCTTGGCTCCCTTAGACAAGGGGAGATTTAACATCTTTTATATGTGTCACAAATGCCTAACCTTTAAAATACCTCCATGCTGGTCTTGGTTCTTGAGACCTGTGTCTTTTGTAGGCATTTTAATGTATCCATTCCCTGAAGAAGGAAACAGAGCTTTCATGCTTCCATTATAAAACCAGGGAGGAGGTAGTTGCCTAAAATATTTTTTGTACTCAGTCTCTTCCATTTGATGTTATGCTCAATGAGTACAAGAATTATGCTTGATTATATTCCCAGACTCTGGTACTGTACCTCATATATACTAAAAATTCAACAAATGTTATAAATGGTAACTAGAACTTATTATTCCAATGCTGTTTCTGCCTAAACTTTTTATCTTACTTCCATCCTTAGATTCACCTCAGTTAATCCTTGAAGTATTTAGATTTATATTTACCATTCTTATAATAAATATGTTTGCTTTAATGAATAACATATGCATGTATAGATTTGAAGTCAGAAGATTTATGTGTCCAACAGTGTTTTACATTCCACAGCTCTAATAAATTTTGAAACCACTAACAGTTTTTTACTCAATAACTTCTAATTAGTTTTTTGAAAAACAAAAGAGGCATTGAGGGGTAATTGAATTTATCCAATTTAAGTATTCACATTTCAAGAGACAGAGCCAGAGCAAGTACTAAAGAGAAAACAGAATAAAAACATTAAGAGAAGAAGCATGACACCACCAATTTTTTCATTTGAGACATTTTATGACATAAATCTGTTTTCACACAATATGTTCAACAGTTCTCATTCCAAATTAAAGCACATTAACTTTTAATCATACATAAAATGTCAGTTCTTAGCCAAAGAACAGAAAAATTCTTTTAAAAACTTATATGAATAAATTAAAGTCTGATGTTAGTTCTGCCAAACCCTCTAGCAGAATTACTTTAATGAATTTCAATATAACCAAAAGAAAGAAATTACAGTTCAAAAAATTAGTAAAATACATTTTAGTTTTGAGTTTTTTCCTCCATGACTTACTTGAAAAAAGAAAATTGGGAGAGAGTGTAACTGTAAAATGCTTTGCAAACTAAAGCTTGTATTAATATCCAAACTACAGATGAAGGTAAAATAGATTTTAAAATATGTTATAAAATGTTTTTTCTCTCCTACCATGTCTTCTATTTTAAATAAGAATCTCTTTAAAAATTGAAATAAATTCGTTATTTATGCAACAAAGTTAAAGACAACAATTTCTGAAGAGAGGTAGGACAATGTTGTTGTTTTTTACTAAGAAGCTTAAAGAAAGAGACTAAGACATTTGGCTTTTATTTAACAAGTGTTTTCTACTGATTCTTCCAAAAAGGCTATTTGTGCAAATAGGTTTGCAGAATACTTAAAATGATCAAGAAAATTAATCAGAATCATAAAATAATGTTCAGGGAAAATAATCATTAAAACCAGAACTCTTGCTGTTATAAAGAGTAAAGAACAGTTTGCAAATTGATAATTTTATTTTTCAATGATCTTAATCTGTGTGAGGCATAAATATCATCATAACCACCATATCATTGTGGGTTTATCACAAATGCATGCGGAAACACTAGTTTTCTCTTTGCCCAAATTGCTCTACTCTTTCTTGTGTTCTTTAAAATTACAGTTCTTGAATATAGCTTAAGTATCCCTTTCTCTACGAAACCTTGCTTTGTGAACATCTTCACCTCAACCCCTGCCCCAAACCACGTACTCATTTATGCATAATAAGCTGCCTTCTCACCGGGTTTCCATAACACTCCTCTCTCAGCCTTTATATTTTGTTTGCATGAGCTTCTTACTTCTACAGCCCCAAAACCATCAAAGTCAGAGAATTTCTTTTATATATCTATGGATTGGAATCTAGCCCAGCACCTATGCCAAAGTAGGCACTTCCAACATGTTGAGCATTTTAATGTATTATGTAAAATCTAGGTTAGTGAACAGTTTATATACTTATAATTAAGAAAACCTACATGTGCGTCCCGTAAACTATTTCTTTTAGAGTATTTCATTAGTTCCATTTTGAATATATGTCACTTTGACACGAGGGTTTTTTTTTTGTTTTGTTTTGTTTTTTAATATCCACAAGGATGTCTTTAAACCAGAGGCAGCAAAGTCTTGCACCAAAAGGAACAGGAAAACTAGTACAATTGAAGTAAAATAATAAAAATGAATGAAAAATATCTGGTATGCAACAGGCAATAGTGAGGATTATGGCCAAATAACATTTATTTTTGCCATTCTAAAGGAGGCAGCTACTATTCACTTCCAGACAACTGCTGCACAGAAAGAGTATATTTTTGCTGAAAATCAGTATATATCCTGATTTTCTATTAGAAATTAGATCTTACATTAATTTGCATCTCACTCATGATGTATTTATGGCAATTTTTCCTTCATTTGTTTTTCTTATGCAACTTCTCAAACTTAGGCCATTACTAGCTTTTATCTAAATTATGACACTAAGAATGACCCTCTTACTTATTCAAGCTAAGATAGGAAAGAGGTAAATATGTTCAGTTTCCAACGTCATACTTCTGTTGAACATCCTCTCACTTTCTACTCCCTATAAGAGAAATCCAAGGGTCCCATCCTGGGGTTCTCAGGTCTAACACCAGTCGCCTAATTCACAGTTATACATTTTCTCATACTTCATAATTTGGAGCGAACAATAAATCAATCAATAACTAAAAGCACTGTGTTGCTGTAAAGGCAGAAATTTCTTTTTCTTCTTCCCTTCGAGGTTCTTTGGTGGGTTGAATAGTTAAATTGACAAAACAGATTAATTGGAGAAAAACAAATTTTGTACACATGGGATCCCCATAAAAATATGAGACTCAAAGGCACTCAGGCAACTACGGCTTATATGCCACTCTGAGCTAAGTAGTGGGATAGGGGCCTAGAGCTTCGAAGGGAAGGAGGGTAATTCAAAGGACAGTAAGAAGTATGTACATGTCAATCCCAAACTCCCTAACTATCCTCCCCACCACCTCTCCCCCATGGTAGTCATAAGTTCACTCACTGCTATTTTTTAAATGAATAACTAACAAGGACCTACTGTATAGCACAGAGAACTCTGCTCAGTATTCTGTAACAATCTAAATGGGAAAATTATTTGAAAAAGAATAGGTACATGTATATGTATATATAACTGAAACACTTTGCTGTATACCTGAAACGAACACAACATTGTTATTCAACTATATTCCAATACAAAATAAAAAGTTAAAAAAAAAAAGGGACAGTAAGAAGAGCAGATATTTGGTAATCAGATGTTTGCCTGGCCATGCAGGTAATTCTTTCAGATAAAAAAAGTTATCTCTGGTAATAGTTCTGTCTCTGGGCTAGGCCCCATCAGAATTCTTTTAGGCAGTTAAGGTAGAGGTAAAAGTTTTCCTGAGTCTGCTGGGCCCAAATTATCTTCAGCTTGAAATAATCTACATGCCAAAGTGGCATATTCTGGAGAGCTATATTCTGCTCCCCTTCATTGTCTTTGTGTTTGAGTCTGTAAAGCACTCTCTTAAATGCAATCTGCAAGGAGACTTAAGGAATCTGTTTCTTAATTAAGATCCACATACTTGATTAAGTGAGGGTCTGATTTAACACATACACTATTTGATTCATAAATTACTTTTCGCATATCAAACACATTCATTCTATAGACTGAAGGAGCAAATATATTTTACATGTTTCTAGATTGTTTGGATTCAGAGATTACATGAGTATTTTTAATAATTTAAAACATATTTCAAGTAATAATTTGCATTGAATAACTTTAGGAAGGACCTTAGGAAGTAGAGACTCTTGCTTTTTCCTTATTAAAGATAAGAATCAGAGGGCTTTCCTGGTGGCGCAGTGGTTGAGAGTCCGCCTGCCGATGCCGGGGACACAGGTTCATGCCCCGGCCCGGGAAGATCCCTACATGCCGTGGAGTGGCTGGGCCCATGAGCCATTGCTGCTGAGGCTGCGTGTCTGGAGCCTGTGCTCCACAACGGGTGAGGCCACAACGGTGAGAGGCCCACGTACAGCATAAAAAAAAAAAAAAAAGATAAGAATCAGAATCTTATGCAGTTTTTTAAACTCTCATTTCCTTTTTTAAAAATAAATTTATGTATGTATGTATTTATTTACTTATTTTTGGCTGTGCTGGTTCTTCGTTGCTGTGTGCAGGGTTTCTCTAGTTGAGGCGAGCGGGGGCTACTTTTCGTTGCAGTGCGCGGGCTTCTCATTGTGGTCGCTTCTCTTGTCGCGGAACACGGGCTCTAGGCGCACAGGCTTCAGTAGTTGTGGCTCGCGGGCTCTAGAGCACAGGCTCAATAGTTGTGGCGCAAGGGCTTAGTTGCTCTGTGGCGTGTGGGATCTTCCTGAACCAGGGCTCAGAACTGTGTCCCCTGTATTGGCAGGCAGATTCTTAACCACTGTGCCACCAGGGAAGTCCAGAATCTTATACATTTAAAGTGAGTTCTTTTATCCATATTTTGTCCTTTTTCCCAAGTCTTTTATAATCATTGGAATAGAAATGTTCTACATTGATTTACTGATCATTTTTAGTTTAGTGCTCTGATAATTCGCATTTGACTTTATAAAATCTTGGTCTTAAAGTTTTATTATGACCAATAATTTCTATCAATTTTATCCAAAGCCAAAGTATATTTTATTAAATTTTCTATTTATAAGAATGAAAAGCTTTCTCACTGTTCTTCTAACATGCCTTGCAGGTACTCACATCTTCATGTTTCTTATTCCTAAACCTAACTTCTCCTTAATTTATATACTATGAAGCGTGGAAACTCCTAACATTTTTAAAATCTCCTCCAGGTGATAATAATCCATTTTCATGAACTCTTTGCATTATGTTATATTCCATTGTTTGAAATTTTTAGCCAATTTTTCCCCAAAATTACTGTAAGTAAGCAGCACAAGAACAATCTTTTTCCCTTTTATATGTGCTATAATTAGCATAGCACCTTGAATATTATAATTGGTCAATAAACTTATAGAAAAATGTAGTAATAAAATTAGGCTGGTATGGCTGGGCCTAGAGACTGTCATACAGGGTGAAGTAAGTCAGAAAGAGAAAAACAAATAGCGTATATTAATGCATATATGTGGAATCTAGAAAAATGGTATAGATTAACTTATTTGCAAAGCAGAAATAGAGACACAGACATAGCGAACAAATGTACAGATATTAAGGGGGGAAGCGGGGGTGGGGTGAATTGGGAGATTGGGATTGACATACATACACTACTATGTGTAAAATAGACAACTAATGAGAACAGACTGTATAGCACATGGAACTCTACTCAATTGCTCTGTGTTGACCTAAATGGGAAGGAAATTCAAGAAAGAGGGGATAAATATATACATGTGGCTGATTCACTTTGCTGTACAGCAGAAACTAACACAACATTGTAAAGCATCTATACTCCAATAAAAAAAAAGTTATTGACCAATTTCTTACTCTAAAAAAAAAAAATTAGGCTTGCATTCTAACTTGGAACACAAAATTTGACTAAAGTTTCCAGTAAATCAAAACAGAAACAGAACAGTTGTTATAATGTTCTCATTATCTAATAAAAGGAAGTAAATAAATTCATAAAGAAAGGGAAAACACACTTTTACTGGCTCTAAATGTAAAGAGAAATTCATTATGTACATTTTTTTGAACAACCTAACAGACATGCCTTTAATAGCAGTATCACAACATATTAGACTTAGATTTTTCATCTAGTTGTTTCTTACGTCTATTCACAGTAAGTACAATAAGCATGATGCAGAATCAAATTTCTATGAGGGAATCTCTGTAGGATAAAAATTATATTACATCATAGGTTTAAGAGTTCTTGCTGTCAGAAAAAAAAAAAACAACCTTGCATAATTTTATATCCCTGAAGGGGTAAAACTGTAGGTAGAATAGGAGATTGAAATGCTAGAAGTAGGTTGAAGGAAATGATAAAGGTATTTTGATTTACCTAAGGAGAAAAAAATCAGAGGACTCTAATGCGGGAGATGTATGATTAGACTTGTGCTTTAGAAAGATAACTCAGATTGTTTGTACCACCACTTCGAGTTCATATATTTATCCTATTGAAATAATCACACAGCTATATCTTAGAGACTTCTATAGAAGCAACGTTTGACTTAAAAACTTAAAATTTGTGACCATAGATTAGGAATTGGTTACATGATATGCTCTAAATCCATATTAAGAAATACTCTACAGTACAGCAAAATGAAGAAGATTTGTGCTCACAGGTAAAAGATCTACAAAATATGCTAATAAAAGAAAGAGGTTCAATCTCAGATTTTCACCCCAGGATATAGAATTATGGAAGCAGGGTCTTTCACACACTGAAAGAAAGAGTTGGACTAACTTTTTCAATGTTTTTAACCCCTTGGGAATCTGCATTTACAGAGTAACCAACTGGCCCAAAATCTAAAGAGAGATGGTGCCTGCAGAGAGAGAGAGAGAGAGAGACAGGGAGAGAGAGGCAGAGAGACAGAGTCTGTAAGAGCTGATAGAAAATCTGACACGGGGTGAAGACTTGAGTGTGAGTAGGCAGAAGAGGATGAAACCTCTAATGTTGCAGTAATTGGGAGAATTCATTAACTTCTTGACAGCTTTCTCCACAAACACTAAAGACATGGAAAGACTTGGAAAGAGGTCAGTAATCTTCACTGTGGTGCAGACTTGTAAAGGAGAGCAGCAGCTCTTGAGGGGTGCAAAGCTCCACCAGGAATTTTCTTCCAGTCTACACTACAGAGCAGAAGCCTGAAGGTGCGGGGAAATTTTAACAAGGGCTACTGCCATTAGGGCACTGGTGAAAACTTCATGCAGATAGCTGAAGAGTTCAATCAGGAGGAAGACAAAAAAGAAAAGGAAACACTTCTGAAAATTGTAAAGCACTAGAGAATTTAAAGAATCTTTTATTCAATTAAAAAAAAGTTTACAAAAAAAGAAAAGGAATCAAACACATTTGAAAAGCAACTACTCTTGGGGGAGGAGCATGATTATACATTGTACCCAGAATCAGTGAGACTAAATGGTATAGCCCTCCTGAAAAATTCTTTGGCAGGCTATTGAGGAAGATTTTAAGTGACAAATTCAGCTCATTTCTAGATATAGAGCTGTTCTGGTTTTTCATTTCATCTTTAGTTGTGATTATTTGTGTTCTTTTGTGTTTTTAAGAATTAGTTCATTTCCTCTACATAATTTTGATGTCTTCAGTCTGTAGTAGCACATCTTTCATGTCTCATATTGCTAATTTGTGTCTTATTTTTCCAGTTTTGTTGGATGTTCACCCAACTTTTTTTTTTTTTCAAAGAACCAGCTTTAGGTGTCCTTGATTTTCTCTATTGTTTTCCTCTTTTCAATTTTATTTCTACTCCCATCTTCATTATTTCCTTCATTCCACATACTTAGATTTATTTTGTTCTTCTTTACTAGTTTTGTAAGGAGGAAGCTAAGATTATTATTGGTTTGAGACCTTTCTTCTTTTCTAATATAAGCACTTAATCATAGAAATTTTCCCTTAAGCATTGTTTTAGCTGCATACCATAAATTTTGATGTTATAGTTTTAATTTTGTTCAGCTCAAAATATTTTCTAATTCTCCACAATGATCTATGAATTATTTAGAACTTTCTTGTTTCTTTCCAAAATGTTTGGAGATTTTCCCATTACCTTTCTGCTAATTCCATTATGGTCAGAGAATGTCATTGTATGATTCCAAGTTTTAAAAAAAATTTTGAGTTTGGGTTATGATGCAAAACATGGTTTATCTTGATGACTATTCTACACGCAATTGAAAGTAAAGGGCATTTTGCTATTGTAGGATGAAGTGTTCTATATATATCATATCCCATTGGTTGATGGTGTTATGTTCTATATTCTTGCTGATTATTCTGTCTGCTATTTCTGTGTATTACTAAAGAAGGAGTGTTGTCTCCATCTATAATTATGGGTTTTTCTATTTGTCCTTTCAGTTCTGTGAGTTTTTCCATCTTATATTTTGAAGCTCTTTTATTAGCTATCTACATATTTTGTACCATTATATCTTCTTAGTGAATTGTCCCTTTTATCCCTCTAATGTTTCTTTATATTCTTATTAATTTTCTATTCTCTTACCTACTTTATTAAGTCACTTATTATTAATATAGATATAGTCACTGCTTTTGTTTGATTAGCATTAACATGGTTGAATCTTTACTATCTTTTTACTTTTAACCTACATATATCATTATATTTGAAATGAGTTTCCTGTATAATACATATATTTGGATCACTTATCAACATAACAGTCTCTTTTATTTAATTGCTGAATTTAAGTCATTAAATTCAATATAATTTTAATATGTTTCGATTTAGTCTATCATTTTATTATTTTCTGGTTGCTTCAGATATATATAATATATATTCTCTACTTTTCCTTTCTACACTTCTTTTGAGTCATTGAAACATTTTTTATTATTCTATTTTAATTCATCTGTTATCTTTTTAGTCTACTTCTTAGTTTTTATATTTTAGGTGTTGCTATAGATATTATGACATATATAATTAACATTTCACATTTTACTTACAATTGATATTTTACCACATCAAGTAGTAATCTTACAATTATGAAGGTTCCATTGCCTTCCCACTGGTGTTGTAGTTGTCTCATATATTATATCACAATCTATGTCCATATCTATATCTATCTATCTATTGAAAATTCTATTAGATTATGATTGTAATAGTCATACAGAGTTTAAATAACTCAAGAGCAGAAAAGTTGTTTATTATACTTAACTTGAGATGATACTTCTGGTGCTATTCTTTATTCTTTATGTTCTAAGTTTTCTTCTTATATAATTCCCTTCTGTATGGAAACCTTCCTTTAGCAATTCTTATAGACCTGATATACTGACAATAACTACTCTTAGTTTTCCTCCATCTGAGAAGAACTTAACTTACCCTTCTTTCCTGAAGGATATTTTCATTGGATATAGAATTATGGGTTCACACTTTTTTCAGCACTTTATAAACAGTCTTATACTTCCTTTTGGCCTCCATGCTTTCTTATAAGAACCCAGTCATTTTTTTTTTTTTACCAACTGTTCTCAAATATATTTTTCTTTCTTTCTTTCTTTCTTTCTTTCTTTCTTTCTTTCTTTCTTTCTTTCTTTCTTTCCTTCTTTCTTTCTTTCTTTTTTTGTTTTAGTTTTAAGAGTTTAATTATGTTATGCTTGAAAGTGGATTATTTGGGACTTATCTTGCTTGGGTTTCACTGAGAGTCTTTGGCATGTAAGTTTATGTCTTTCACCATATTTGGGATGTTATCAGACATTATTTCTTCAAATATTTTTATAGGACCACATTCCTTCTCTTCTGTCTCTGCAACTCCAACAATATTAATTGTAGACCTTTTCTTGCTGCCCCACGGTCCCTAAGACTCTTTACTCTTGTATTTCACTTTTTTATCTTCCTGCAATTCAATTGTATTATTTCTGTTGATTTACCTTTAAGTTCAGTGGCTATCTTCTCTGTCATTTTCATTCTATTAGTGATCACTCCAGGAGTTTGATTTCTTTTTTAAAAAAGATGGTTATTGTATTTTAAAGTTCTAAAATTTCCATTTTGTTCTCTATATTTTCTACTTTTGCTAGACTTCTAACTCTCCATTCACTCAAGAGAATTTACTCATTCTTGTGGGAACATTTTAAAAAATAGGTGCTTAAAATCTTTGACAGATAATCCTAACATCTATGTCATCTCTGTTTTGGCATCTATAGGTTATCTTTTCCCATATAAATTGATATTTTTCCTCATCCTCATGCCAGTTTTACATCGTGTCTTGTATTGTGTTTTTAATATTGTATTTTAATACAGTATTTTAAATATTATGTTATGAAATTCGTTTCTCATTTAAATCCTGTAGAAGACAATGGTATTTTTGGTTTAGCAGAAAGTTGACCTGGTTACAATTAAGCTTCAAGTTTCTACCAGCCTTCCAAGGGTTAGCATTTCAGTATTCACCTCATTTTTAAAGTCTTTGAAGAAATATTCTACTCTTCTTACATTTGCCAACCCAGTGGTGAGACTGTAACCAAGGCAAACAACGAGTTCAGTTGTAACAATATTCAGAAGGTTGTCTTTTTGTGATGTTCTCACATGGTAGAGAGAGAGAAAGAACTCTCTCTTCCTCTTCTTGTAAATCCAGATATGGTCACGCTGTGATTAGGGCTTCAACATATGTATTTTAAGGAAACATAATTTAGCCCATAGCTCTACCTTTTGTTTGTTTTTTTGGTCTCTTCATATTTAAAATTTTCAGGAATTACTTGTTTGACAGTTCTTTTATGATGATTTTCCCAAACCATTGGACTAGTTTTTTTGTTCTTTTTTTTTTTTTCATACCCCCTCTTTCTCACTGTATTCCTTTTTAGAAAGTGACAAAAATTTTCATAAGTAATTGAAGTATGTCAGAATTGCAATTATTGGTTCTTTCTGGAAAGAAGACAGAAATTTAGAAAGGTTAAAGGAAAAGATTCCAGTTTTACGGTTGCATTCTTGACAAGTAAAGCCACAAAAGTAAAGAGTTTAGAAGTTATCACTCCTGGTCTTACAACAAGAAAACTGAAAAGAAATGACTTTTCTTGGACTCATCAAAACAATGATATTACTGGGCAAACAGCTACTCTAAAATCTGGAGAGACAGGCACATCAAGAATGATATAGGAACTGAGATCAGGTTACCCAAAGCAGAATTCATTGAAGGAATAAACTGATAGGAACACACAAATGGTAATTTTCATGAAATGCTGAATACAGAGGAGTATCAAAATACTTCCAGGATCCCCATCAGGTTCCTATGGTAAGAATATGAGAAAGATCCTTTCTTGGCTCTAGCAGGGAAGGCAAATGATAAGCCTTGTGAAACACACTTAGAGCCTTCTCTATGAAAGAAAACCTATTTTCCAGGACCAAAGTCACAGCCAGAGGTTCTGTCTGCTGGAAAAGAGAATTCCTCTGTGTCTAGCTTCTTCCAACCTTCCTGTCTCACCTGAGGGAAGAAAAAGACACTACTAACAAGGGTCAGGTGTTCAAGGAAATAGACTAGAAACTCTGCAACCAGGGAATGGAGTGGGGGAAACAAAGCTATAGCACTGGAGAAACATTTGTGAAGGTCAGAGACCCCAAGGCACAGCCTCCACACTTTACCACCAATGGGGCTCTAGCAAAACAATAATAGATTATGACAGAAGGAGTTGCATGACAAAGACTTTCCTCTCTCTTGGAGGAGGAGCACATGGGAAGACCACCATCAGGAGGGGACAAAAGCAAGGAGATCTGAAGAATATGGAAATTCTGGCACCTATAGCTACCTATAAATTTTAATATCTGTGTGATGAATGGAATGGAAATATAAAATCATCCTCAAAAGTAATGATATCCTTATATATAGTCCTTACTAAATTCAGAGATTACTATATGCAGACAATTTCAATCCTGTTTCTACGACTAGTTTGTTTATATTGTTGATTTCCTGCTTTCTAAATTTGTGGTTTTTCAGTTGGCATTTGAGGTAGGTTGATTCTTAGTTTCAAGGTATCTTCCTGAACACTGCAGGCTTTCAGCAGACAGTGTCATCTGGATGCTTAATGTCAATCCAACCCACAAGTCATGTGACAACCAAAAGTGTCCCCTCTTATTTTTTTTAAATGCTCTTTGGAAGGAAACATCCCTTGAGTTGAGAAACACTAATAGATAATCTGAGTGTTATATCCAGTTTTAAAATTAATATAATAGTTCAAATGATTTTTGTACTCTGAACAAAATTAAACCCCTATAATTTCATCACCAATAAATTTTTTTTTGGTACTGCTCAAATATTCCCAAGTGGCCTTTATTTCACAAAATTATTTTCATTAAAATTATTTCCTATACCACTTTTACTATATGATACTATTCAAATGAAAATCAATTGGCAAATTTACAAATTACGCACTTTTAAGTCATCTACTTTGAGGCTGTACACATCAGAGAGCATCAGTGACCAAGCCTGAGTCAGTGAATTTCTAATGCTCTTCCATTAACCTGGACTTGGACTTTCACGTTCGGTCAGGTATCCATTACATCAAAGCAGCTTCTGAACCATATGTTACCTGGCCCAGGTGGAAGCTTAGATTTTCTATGTTCTTGTTTGGTTTCCTCAGCCTGTTACTAAATCAATTAGCCAGTCTCTGAAGATCATGGCCTACATGAGATGAAGTCTGCTACTACTACATGAAGGATGATGGAGAAACAACAGAAAAAAAAATCAAAAAATTTTAGGAAATAAGGTGAAAGTGAGAAAAACTTCTGCATGAGGCCTGTATTAATTTTCTATTGCACTTTAAATTACTACAAACTTAGTGGCTTAAAAATTCACAATTTTACCATCTTACAGGTCTCCTGGTCTGAAGTCCAGTGGGCTTACCTTCAAAATGAAGGTGTCAGCTGGGCTGTATTCCTTCTGGAGGCTCTAGGGAAGAATCAGTTTTCTTGCCTTTTCCAGCTTCTAGAGGCCACCTGCATTCCTTGGCTTGTGGTTCCTTCATCTTCAAACTAGTGACAGCTTGTTGAGTGTTTCTTGCAAGTCTCTTGACTCTTCTGTCTCCCTCTTCTACTTCTAATCCTGGATTATCTGGGTAGGCCCAGTCTAAACATATTAAGGTCAACTGATTAGCAAACAATTCCATCTGCTACCTTAAACTCCCTTTTGTTTTGTATCACAACATATTAACAGGTTCCAATGATCAGGACTTGGATGGGTGGGGCGGGGCATGGAGGCATTATTCCAACCACAAACCTGAACAGTTTTAAGTTTGCAGAGCTGAACACACAATTTTTAAGGAGAGAACTGTGTCTATCTGGCAAACACTTTTGATTGGCCAGTCTAGCCACAGAAAGGTGGCCTCACGGAGGGGCCTAGTGGGCTAAGGCAAAACAGCAGGAATCACCCCAAGGAATAAAAAAGTGGTTAAGAATCACGAGGTCTGGGGAACGGCTGGATAAAGGCAGTTATAAGGAGGGAAGGACCTTGCCATAGGAGGGGGGTCAGTCAGTGAGCAACCCCCGAGGGAGAAATAGCCGACAAGTTCGAGAACAGGGTTGTTATGTATTCAGCTAAGACCTTGGCTGTGCTTAAATACCAGACCTCTCACCCATCTCTCCCAGATTCTGAATAAAAGTCCAAAAACTGCCTTGTTCCAGTGGAGACAGGCTGTGTGCTACATGGAGTCAACAAATGAAGAACAACATGGGAAATCACACCACAAAAACTTGCAGACAGCCTGAGGAGGGCCCAGTACATGGGCAAAAGGGGGGAGGTGACTCAAGACAATGTTGTTTAATTTACAAATGGACACAGGCCCAGCTAACTGCAGGGCAGGAGCTGTCACTAGAGCAACAGTGGTCTGGGCCTACGAGAGCAGCCGAGACAAGGTTAAGTTCAATCTGAGGACACTTGGCATCTTGCCGCCTTGGCTGCCCAGCCTTCTCTGCTTAGGCCCTGCTTCAGGAACAGACTTTAATAAACCTTCCCAAGCCAAGTGGAACTCATTCAGCCACACTGAGCTAGAAAAGTCAAATCCTATCACAGAGAGACTGAAGATACCAAACAGCAAGAGGGGAAAGGCCTGACCACCACACCCTAATGAAAGCTATCACTGTGGTGATAGATCAGGGACAATCGCTCAGCCACTCTCCGGAAGCACCCAGTAGATGGCTGAGCACAATCCTTCCTGACAGCCAAGCAAGTCCAAACTGTAGTGTGATCTCTCAGCAAGATAAAAATGATTAGAGAAGCAGTGGTTGGTTCCTTTTACACTGGGCAAGTTCCTGTAGTGTGGATCAAGACTGGGAAAGATTTATTCCCCTGTTGGAAGGGGATTTGCCCTGAAGAGCTAACTCAAATGCAGAATCTTATCTTGTAGGCCTCTTCTGTTATGCATCTCAAGGTTGAATCCGTGAAAGGCCAAGTTCACCTTCTGAGGGAAGTGGCTCACCTGAATCACTGCTAACACAGACTTGTAAGACTCTAGACCTGGCTGATACTTGTTGGTCAGGGCCCAGGCAGACCTGCCTCACCTCTGCCCCATGGTGAGGCAGAATCAGAATCATAAAGATTAAATACATTAATGCAAGGGAGACACATATGTGCCTGGCACACAGTAAGCACTAGACAAGCGTGAGCTATTGCTATTGATACTCACTGTCTTCAACAGGGTCGGAAGCTTCACACAGAAAACAGTAGGTTTCAGCCACTCACATGTTCTCCTGGTTCCTGAAACGAGCTGCCCTCACCCCACTTTGTCCAAGCACATCAACATAGTTGTCCTTTATCTCTGCAGGAATTCAATTCAAGACAACTGTCCTATGGCTTTCATCTGCGTAACAGAACAATAAAAGCAATGTTGGCCGTTTGGGGGGACAAGACAGGAGAGTTTAATCTTCAAACTTGATTGACCCGGATGCATTCCTGTCAATGTAAAAGATTTTGTCCAGAGCCGTGGAGAAGCCAAGGCTGGCCCTCTGCTTGTACTTCCAGCTCATGGCCCAGTCGTAGTCCTGCTGCAGGTTCTGCTGCAGGGTGTCGGCCACCTTCTTGCTGAGGGCCATGTTGGGCCTGCCAACCATGTTAGGGGGGCGACTGAATGAAGGGGACAGATTTTTAAAGCCACCCATGAGTTTGAGAAATTTCAGTTTCTGTTCCTCATTTTCAAAGCCAGCAGTATCTCATTGGCCAAACTGAGTTCCTGTCTGCTTCCTGGTGTCAGAAGCTTCCGTCCTCCCCGACTCATGATTGATCTCTTCTTGCAAGGCCTTTCGCCTCACCTGGTCTATGTGCGCCTCGTCCATGTTGCCCTTCTTTTCCAACATTACCTCCAAGTCCATGTCGGGCTCCTCCTCCCAAGGTTCTCCTGCCTCTTCTTAGAGCTGGCAACTCAGTGTCTGCCTGCTCTGCCTTTTTCTTGGACTCCATTTTCTTCTTCACAGGGGCCTTGGGGTCATCTCCTATTGGGGTGTATTCTGGAGCTTCTAATTTTACTGACTTCTTTTTACTTCCTTTCCTACGGCTGCTCTCCACAGACATGGAGAGCTCAGGGTGCCCTAGGGGGATATCTCCCTCCTGGTGGATTTTCTTTTTCTTCTTCATCCTCATGTTGTGTTCCCTGGGGCTCCAATGCTTCCGTTTCTGTCCCGAGACTGCCTGCTCAGGGACGCCACCTTTCCCAACTGAGCAAGTGTACAAAGCGTCCCTGGCCTCACAGAACTAAGGGTCCTTGGCTGAGACAGCTGTAGCTTCCTGTGCCTTCTTCTCCTTCTTGTGTTTTTTGAGCTTCTTGCCAACTCTGGTCACCTCCTCGCCCTGCCTGTGGTCTGCGGAGGTCTTCACCCTTGAGCCAGGGGACACGGACTTTCTCTTCTTCTTCTTTTCCCTACCGAGGGACTCAGATGGACCAAGTGCCTGCTTTGTGGGGCTGGGCGACGGCTCAATCCGTTTGGCACGTAACATGGTCTCAGGTTCTAGGAGTTCCTCGCAGACGGTGCTGTGACTCCTTTTCATTCATTAGAGGCATTTCGGGTGCCTGCTCTTGGACCATATTCTTCGAGGGTGATGTGGCTCTTGTGGGACAAACCTCCGCAAAATAATTGTCACTGTTTAAAACAGAGTATTGAGTCTCTGGTTCTTTAACTACCTTCCTTTTCTTCTTCTTTTTCTCTGGGAACCCAAAGCCCAGGTCTCCTTTGTGAGTCTTAGTGATCATTCCCGAAAGCCAAACTTCCCCACCTCCACGTGAGAGCCCACTCCGCCATGACCATCAATAACTTTTTATCTCAATGAATGACATTCAATTATTTTTTCATTTATATATATATGGAAATATCCTTACTTATGTCACTCAGAGCCAATTTTATATGAATAATGAACTATTTGGAATAATCAGTAATTGCGTTTCTTCTTTTCTGACTAGGACTGATCAGTCTACTTCTAACCATATAGGCTATTTGGAAGATAGAGCAATTTCAATGTAGATTAGTGATAACTAATATTTCAAATAAAGTAATAAGAAAGAATGAGGTTACCAAGGTTAATTTGTACTAATTTACACTTAATAAACCACCACAGAGAAAATTATATTATCATAATAAACATAATATCATTACCTTATCTCTACTAGTAATCACTCCATAATAACTCTCTAAGTTAGACATCAAGTCATGAGCCACCTAATTTTAACCACAAATCCTTAATAATTTTATATTATTTCTTTTAAAATAATGTCACATTATAGTGACATATAAGTATGTATGTATGCATATATAAAGTATTATGACAGTATTCATTTTCTGAACCCTTATTTATCATGTGCAATCCTTTTTATTTATGCCATTTTAATACTGGTGAGGAGTAGCAATGAGGATTCTCTGAATATCTGCTAAAGCTTATATCTGGGTTCAAATGAGAGGAGGTATCCTATAAAGAATATTATAATTTATCTTTGGTCAACTGATTATTTTTATTGGAACATTATTAAAATTTAGTGTTTATTCTTCATTTCACATATATATATATATATAGAGGGCTTATTATATAATAGGGATTCTGCTATTACTGAGAGAACATTGCGAATCAAACATATGTGATGTGAGCCTCACTGAGCATACTATCCAGTGATGGAGACAGACAATTAAATACACAGTTTTTACGTGAATATAATTATATTGTCAGGGTGCTATGGGAGCACACAGGAGATCAGAAAAAAAAAAGGAAGTGAAAACCAGAAGGACAGAATATAAAAGAGACTGGAAGCTATTTCTTAAGGCTGTGGTATGAAATGTAAGTGGCCTGCTAGTGAAAGATGAGGTCAGAGAGGAAAGCAAATTCCAAAGCATGAAGTGGCCCTCAGTCTCTGAAGAAGAGTTTGTCCTTCACACTTTGAGAAAAGTGGGAAGTCATTTAAGGACTTTAATTAGAGCAAGGGCATGACCCTTTAGATTTATATTTCTAAGACTTCAGAAAGACCCTCTGGGTATAGCATAGAAAACATTATAAGAAAAAAAAATCGATTGCACTCTTCTTGCCTTATTAGATTATTAAATATACCTTGGCAACTACACAGTTTTATTTAATCTAATAATATATACTGCTAAATTCACAAAACTTTATACAATAGAGTATTCTAAATGCTATGTTTCCTTGATATGTTTTTCTATTTTTCCATCCCCTTTCCTTTCATAAAGACAATAATCTTCCTTGTGTTTTATAATACATCTTTTGGGCTGATAAAATCTTATGAGGCAAGGCTAATTGTCTTACCTTGAAAGTTTTAGTTTTCTTGTGACAAGTTTGAACTATTGCCATCATAGTCATAGATCATTGTTAAATTCAAGTAAAGCTGATTGACCACAAACACTTGGCCATAGTAACTGGAGCAGGGAACAAAAGCTGATTCATCATGGGTCAATTGGGCTCTCTCTCTATGGTATTTAAACTCCTAATCTTAATGACTGTGGTAGATACCTGGGTCATATGATTGGCAGAGTAAAGGTGAATGTTCTTCAAAGGTATTATATTAAAGTCTTTGGAACAGTACATGATTATGATCTTCTTAGGACAGATTTGTCAACACTTCCTTGGATTTGATATGCTGTCAAGTATCCTTAAAATAATATATATATTTTCCTTGAGTTATAGTTATTTTGATTTGTTTTATGTTTCTTAGAAGCAAAATTATACACTGTCTATACTATCAAAATAATCATTTGACAAACTAAAGAATTTAATGTCTGCTAGTATTAAAATAGCTAGTACATTAGCATGTCTTTATCTGAGCAGAAATATTTTTTGTGCCTAGTGAATTTTGTTAAAATATACCTGTTAGGTTCAGATGATTTCATCTATGTAAAACAGAAAATCCTACTTCACCAACTTTCAAAATTCAGGAAAAAAAATTGCTATATTACTAGAAGCTCTGAGATAGAATGATAGTTAATTTAGCACCTCAATGACATTGCTAACGCTAGGAATCTACATCTCTCTTTCTGTGTCCTCCATTCTCACCATGCCAACTATATCCGTGCATTTTTCCAACATTGTTACAAGAGCTATGATCATCTCATCCTCCCACAACAATATCATATTTCTTGAATACATGATACCACTTAGAAATACCTGTTTTTAAAGAACTAACTTAGAACTTAAGATAAAATTAGAATCTTGGATAGAGAGCATCTTTGAGATCATCAAACGTTACACTCTCATTTAGAGATTTGAAACTGTGTCCTCCACAATTTTACTTAAATTAATGGCCCTCTGACCAATAAATTCTTGTATACATAGACAGGAAGTGTGAAAGGTGATCGGCTAGAGTGCAGTTCAAGGAATGAAAAGGTGAACTGCGCATTGAAAAATTTGTCCTCCAAGGTACAGGGACATGGGTGGTGATTGTGTGCCATGGGGATAAGGAAGATAGGGAGTTGAGGAAGGTAACAAATACATTTAATCAGCTTGATAATTCCAATTTGCCCTTGGAACCATGTTGTTTTATCCTCTATATGTGTTCATTTCCAATATTGAGATGTCAAATTCATGCAGTAGTATTCTCAGGGCTCTGAAAGAATGTTTCATCCAGAATTCAGAATGCAACTAATATAAACAATGCAACTAATATAAACAATCTATTGCTAAAAAATAAGGGTTAAAGTGCTACAGAATTACTGTATTCCAAATGTGCCCCACAGTGTTTTAAAATTTAAAAGGTCACTTCAGAGATAAAGGAGTTTATACTGCCAGTCACTTCATTTGAGCATTTATCTTTCAATTGAAGTGACATTTCTTTCCCCTATTTTACATACTGAGTTTCCACCGAAGATTGTATTTGCAGAAAAAGAGACAGTCACAAAAAATTTTTCAAAGAATTAGAAAGTCATGGAGAAGTGGTATTTGAAGTAAGGCATAGAAAGTTTGGTAATATAAATGTTATATTTCATTTTTCTACCTTTTTCCTCATGACACCAATGCAATATAAGATTGTATGTATAATGTATATACACAATATATCAAAAGATACATATATATGTATCTTTTTACATGAACATCATAAATAAACAATCTTGTTTTCATGTTAATGACAACAATGCCTTCATCAAAATAGCAAATATCTTTCATGTTATATTCTTAGGATTGTAGGAAATTGAGTTTACACATATGCAGCTTCTCACATATGCAGCTTCTCTCTCTCTCTCTCTCTCTCTCTCTCTCTCTTTTTTAATATTCAAAGTTCCCTTTGGTAGTTTCTACTTTATACAAATTGAATATATTATATATACACATAAGATAAAAGAAAACTTCAGTCAAGATTTTTTGTTTTTTAGCATCTTCTCTGTTTGACCACAACAAGAGTAATTAAATAAATTCTGGGATGAATTTCAGTGCTAAAGTCTCCAATATAATATGCTCTCTGAGATCAATGAAGCTATCCTTCACTTGTTCTCATTTTCTATTTCACTTTGTACCTCTTGGTTGTTGCTGAACTGAACTTTTAGTGTCAATCTGGAAATCTGTTTTTCATTTTTGAGTGTTCTGATATAAGAGCAGTTAATGTTGGGGAGAGAAATACCTGTTCCATTGAATGCAGATGGTCAATTCACTGCTGTTAATACCCAGAACAGTTTTTCTGAAATATTATTCTAAAATAGTATTTTATTGAACTGACTTTTTAAAATTGACTATTTTTTAAGAGCAGTTTTAGGGTTACAGCCAAACTGAGGGGAAGGTACAGAGATTTCCCATGTACTCCCAGCTCCCACACATGCATCACCTCCCCCATTATCAACATCTGCCATAAGAGTGGTACATCTGTTACAATGGATGAACCTACATTGATACACCATAATCATCCAAAGTGCATAGTTTACACTGTGGTTCACTCTTAGAGTTGTACATTCTATGGGTTTGGAAAAATGTGTAATGACATGTATCCATCATTATAGTATCATACAGAGTATTTTCACTGTCCTAAAAATCTCCTGTGCATCACCATCCTTCTCCTCCTACCCTGGCAACCACTTATCTTTTACTGTCTCTATAGTTTTGCCTTTTCTAGAATGCCATATGATTGGAATCATACCCTATGTAGCCTTTTCAGATTGCCTTTTTTCACTACTAATATGCATTTTAGGATCTTCCATGTCTTTTCATGGCTTGATAGCTTTTATTGCACTGAATAATATTCCACTGTCTTGATGTACCAGATTTTATATATCTATTCACCTACTGAAGGACATCTTGGCTGCTTCCAAGTTTTGGCAGTTATAAAGTTGATATAAACATCATGTGCATGTTTTTGTGTGGTCATAAGTTTCCAACTCCTTTGGGTGAATACCAAGGAGTGCCACTGCTGAAATTGTATGATAAGATAATGTATCATTTTGTAGGAAACTTCTAAAATGTTTTTCAGAGTGGTTGTAACATTTTGCATTCCCACCAGCAATGCATAAGAGGGTCATTTACTCTAGCATTTGGCTAGCATTTGGTGTTGTCAGTGTTCCAGATTTTGGTCAAGGATGGCCAGTATGTGGTGGTATTTCATTGTTTTAATTTGCATTTCCCTGATGAAAAATAAAATGAAACATTTTTTCATTTCCTTATTTGCCATCTGCATATCTTCTCCACCTGCGTATCTTCTTTTCTGAGGTGAATGCTGAAGTCTTTGGTTCATTTTTTAATTAGGTTGGTTGTTTTCATATTGTTGATTTTTAGAAGTTCTTTGTATATTTTGGATAGCAGTCCTTTATCAGATGTGTATTTTATAAATGTTTTCTCCAGGCCTCTGGCTTGTTTTCTCATTATCTTGACATTGTTTTGCAAAACATATGTTTTTAGTTATAGTTAAGCTAGCTTATCAATTATTTCTTTCATGGTTTGGCCCTTCAATGATACATCTCAAAAGACATCACCAATATCCAAGGTCATCTAGGTTTCTCCTATGTTACCTTCCAGAAGTTTTGTAGTTTTGCCTTTTACATTTAGATCTGTGATCCATTTAGAGTTAATTGTGAAGGTGTAAGGTCTGTGTCTAGATTCTTTTTTTTTGCATGTGAATATCCAGTTGTTTCAGCCCCATTTGTTGAAAAGGCTATTTTTGTCCCCCACCCCCCCTTTTATTTTTGTCTTTGCTCCTTTGTCAAAGATCAGAATTCCTAATCCTTTTCATAGGAGAATTGCATTCAAAACTAGTATATCTCAGGTCTGGGTATGCTCATTGCTACTGGGTTGTCAGGCCCACTAGGCATACATATCTAGGAATATTCATATATATGTATATACATATATGAATAAACACACATTTCTTTATTGAATTATTTCTGTATATATAACTATTTCTCTTTCTATACTATATATATATATATATATATATATATATATATACTGAAGTCTCCCACT
>NW_020175057.1:341992-404318 GCF_003031525.2 Neophocaena asiaeorientalis asiaeorientalis
TATATACTGATGTCTCCAACTCTAACCCCATACCACAGGTTTCATTTTAGCCTTCCCCTCTTGCTTATTTATGACTTCCCTCTCTGACAGTGACACATTTAGGTCCCACCTTCCACCACCCATTAACTTCTTAGTTCATTCTCAGTATACCTATAAAGCAGGTTCAGAATTGCTAATTTAAACCCCTGTGAGAAAATTATCAGTTAGACTACAGTGCTTTGTACCATTTCTTTTGTCTTTACTTTTACAATTTCCCATCAAAACACCATTTTCAAAAGTTACTTAGGTCAAAACTTTATTCTTCCCCACTGGTTTTCAGCTTTTTTGCATGAACAACTCCATCTATCATAAAGCTTTTTCTTTAATTATGAGAAAGCTTGCATCTGATTACTTCAAACAATAACACATTATGAAAAATATATTAACCAAGAGGGCTTCAATATCATTTCCCTATTTTCCAGGTGAGAAGTAAGTAATTTTCATCAAAGCACATACTTTCAACCAGAACAGATGGTGCTATGTAGTTCAGGTAGTGACTAATTTTTACACTATAGGGAACTGGTGACAGTCATAGCTAAGTATGGCTAAGCTACGTGAGTATGTCCTGATTCAGTATGTATGTTCTTCTTCCTACAGCATGTGCCTATCAATCATCCACTTTTATTTTTCCATCATCTGATTTCAAACTGCATTGGAAGAATCAGTACCATATACTAGGATTTTTATTCTATTGCATGCAATATTATTTTCTTTAAGAACTTCCTCCGTTGTCATTTGACATTGTGTTATACTGATGTACAATTGATTGATTATTACATAACGATATAATTCTCTTTTCTAGTGTTATAATTTTCTTATTTCACAATTACAAAATTAAATTATCTATGAAGTGCAGTGTTAGGTTCCATTAGTTTTCTACTGCTGTGCAACAAATTACTACAAATTTAGTAGCTTAAAGTTAGAACACCTATACACTTTCTTACAGCTTCTGTGAGGTAGGTCTTTTTCTTAGAGTTTTGCAAGGCTACAATGAAGGTGCCATCTGGGCTGCATGCTCATCTGGAGACTCAACAAGGGAAGAACCCACTTCCAAACTCATATAGGGAGTTGGTTGAATTTATTTCCTTGTGGCTGTATGAATGAGGGTCCTTATTTTGTATTGGCTGTTGACCTAAGGTTACTCTCATATCCTAGAGACAACTCCCACACTGCCCTACATCATGACCCTCTCCACAAGGGCAGTTTCCTTCTTCAAGACCAGCTGGAGGATCCCTTCCTCCAGCCTGCTATGACTGAGCCTTATATAATGTAAAATAATCATGGGCTTGACATCTACATATTTGCCATATTCTATTGTTGAGAAGAAACAACAATAGGCTCTGTTCCTAATCAAGGTCACTGGGGCAAAGGATGACTCATGGGGAAATCAACTTAGGTTGTGTCTACCTCATAGGTGTTGCAGATGTTAGGGTAAATATATTGGGTTGGCCAAAATGTTCATTCGTTTTTTTTCTACTCGGTGCCTCTAGTAGCACTTAGTTGTCTAATTCCATTCAAAACAATTCTGTTAGATTGTATGTGATAGCTGTCATATCGGTGTGCATTTTAAAAAAGACATCAAAATTGGTAAATTTTTTGTAGCCATTTTAATATTGAAGATGGAAGAAAAAAAAGCAATATTTTTGGCATATTATGTTTTATTATATCAAGAAAGGCAAAAACACAACCAAAATGCAAAAAGAGATTTGTGCAGTGTATGGAGAAGGTGCTGCAACTGATCAAACATGTCAAAAGTTGTTTGTGAAGTTTCATGCTAGAGATTTCTCACTGGATGATGCTCCACAGTTGGGTAGACAGTTGAAGTTGATAGCGATCAAATTGAGACATTAATTGAGAACAATCAACGTTATACCACACGGGAGATAGCCGACATACTCAATATATCTAAATCAAGTGTTGAAAATCATTTGCACCAGCTTCGTTATGGTCACTGCTTTGATGTTTGGTTTCCACATAAGTTAAGTGAAAAAAAACCTTCTTGACCATATTTCCACATGCAATTCTCTACTTAAACGTAATAAAAACGTTCCGTTTTTTAAAACAAATTGTGATAGGTGAGGAAAAGTGTATACTGTACAATAATCTGGAATGGATTGTGGGGCAAAGGAAATGAACCACCACCAACCAAACCAAAGGCTGGTCTTCATCCAAAGAAGGTGATGTGTATATGGCGGGATTGGAAGGGAATCCTCTATTATGAGTTCCTTTTGGAAAACCAAAAGATTAACTCCAACAAGTATTGCTCCTAATTAGACCAAATGAAAGCACACTTGACAAAAAGTGTCTGGAATTAGTCAACAGAAAACACATAATCTTCCATCAGGATAACACAGGACCGCATGTTTCTTTGATGACCAGGCAAAAACTATTACAGCTTGGCTGGGAAGTTCTGATTCACCTGCCATATACAGCAGACATTGCACCTTCTGATTTCCATTTATTTCAGTCTTTACAAAATTCTCTTAATGGAAAAATTTTCAGTTCCCTGGAAGACAAAAAGGCACCTGGAACAGTTCTTTGCTCAAAAAGATAAAAAGTTTTGGGAAGATGGAATTATGAAGTTGCCAGAAAAGTGGCAGAATGTAGTGGAACAAAAGGGTGAATACATTGTTCAATAAAGTTCTTGGTAAAAATGAAAAATATGTCTTTTATTTTTACTTAAAAACTGAAGGCACTATTTGGCCAACCCAATAAAATATATATTTCCTCTATTTATAAGTTTTCTATCTAGTGTGACAGCAGATAACAACAAAGTAAACAGGACATAAAAATAATTACAAATATCAGTGTGTTATAAAGCAGAAATAGACTGCTAAGAGATTAATATAGAGAAAATCTATTTCAGATGGACTACTATGCAATAGCATCTGGAGTCCAGACATCTTTCTAAAAACAAGACCTAAAGTATGAGAAAAAACTAGCCATGATAAAAACAAGGAAGGGGGAAGAGACAGACTCTTTCAAACAGAGGAAATACTGTAAAGCTGTTAGTAACACTGATAAGAGCAGAAAGGGAAGTGGAAAGCTGGTATCAATGAACTAAATATCAGCAGAAGGCATATTCAAGTTGATTGACAAGTGAATTGGACATGAAGATTTGAAGATCATGTAAGATGTTTGATATGAAGAAAAGCAAATAGAAGTAAACTTAAAGAGAAATGTAGAACATGTAAAATGGTGTTCATGTGAAATAATATAAGTGGAACACTTAACATTGCCTGAGCCATATTAGTGGTTTAAAAATGTGAGAGCCTTTCTTATCTTTAGCAGATCTTGGTATAAATGCTTATAACTAAAGCACTGGAATGTTTTCTCTCTTTGTGGTGGAAGATTTTAGTGGATAAAAGTCTAAATTGAATGCTACTGGAAACAAACCCCTTCTACCCAGATAATCACTTTACATTGCTCCCCATGTCATACTAGCGAAAACCACATGCCTAATCACTGCAATGTTGTAGTAGTTTAACAACTTCAAAACTACACATGTTACTGAGAACTGACAAAGAGATGATACTAAAAAGATATCTTCCAATGATAACTTCCTTGATATCTTACCTCTCTCTTTTACCTATATTACGTTTACTTTCTTATTCACACATGCAGTATGAGGAGACATTCCTCTAAGCCCAAAAGTTCTACTTTCAATTCTGCCTTGCACTAACTCTAATCCTGGGAAAATCAATTACATTCTCTGGACCTCAGTGTACTTATATGAAAGCTGTAGGGTATGATCGGATTTTTTTAAGGTTCTTTTCAAGTTTTCAAATGCTATGATTTTGCTTTCTGAAATGCCTCCTTCTGGTAGAAATACTTTTAAAGAAGGAAAATAGAAGGAGCATCCTTTTTCACTGCTTTCTATGACATTATATGTAAGAAAAAATATTTACTTTAAATAAAAAATAAATTGTGATGTCATCAAGAAAGTAAATCTAACTGTATTTTATATTGGAGATTGTGGCTCTGCACTATTTTAGTACGGCTCAGAATGGATTTTTCTTAGCCTACCACTTATTCAAAATCTGCAAATTTTCACTCTGGATTTAACAAAGACACATTCCTTGAACCTTACAGAACACACTAAAACAATGCAAGCAGTCTTACAAGAAGGCAAATTTAATACATTTGATCAGAACTTTGTTCCTCTTCCAATGAAATCAATATTTCATTCTTTACTATCATTTTAATTATCATTAATGTCTCTCATTTTAGTTGGTAAATTACTTTAAGAAAGAAACTAATTTCTATGAACCCAGTGAGCATTCAAGTCTTAACAGATAAATATTTAAATGGATAGGTAAAAAGATGGAAGAATGTATATAGAGACAACAGAAACATCTGAGGCTGCTGAGTTAATACAGCACCTAATGCATTTACTTAGGTTTCTTACAAATTAATATGATTCGTGTACACATTCAATTAAAGTAATTTATTTCTCAAGTTAATTCTTATATGCCAATCTATTTGGATTACATAAGCCATTCTATATTAGAATAATTACCATGATTTAACCACTCTTTAACAGAAGATAAAGTCGGCAATACCTAATGTAAATTTCTAACATGATGCATACAATTTTACAAAATAAAAACATATGATTTGGGGGCTTCCCTGGTGGCGCAGTGGTTGAGAGTCCACCTGCCGATGCAGGGGACACGGGTTCGTGCCCCGGTCTGGGAAGATCCCACATGCCGCGGAGCGGCTGGGCCCGTGAGCCATGGCCGCTGAGCCTGCGCATCCGGAGCCTGTGCTCCGCAACGAGAGAGGCCACAATAGTGAGAGGCCCCTGTACCGCAAAAAAAAAAAAAAAACAAAAAAAACATATGATTTTATACAAAAACATTTTCTCTGTTTCAGACTCTAAAGTCTGAAATGCTATTATTTTGTTCATTTTTAAATTTACAGTGAATGAGAGAAAATTAAATAAGTCACTGTTCATGTATCACCAACATAAAATTAACTAAATGAAAGCTACATCTAATCTATTAATTCTGAATGCCATTGTTAGCAATAGAAACAACTTTAAATCAGAAATTAAGTAAATAATAAAAACTGAGGAAACTATCAATTAGCAACTCAAACTGCCAGAATCAATACAATGGGAATAATTTGTAAGTTTTAAATGTATATACTGTCTTTAAAATATATGTATATGTAGACTATGTATACTATCTCAAAGGAAGGATAAATTTTTTAAATGTAGTAAGGTAAGGGCTAAAAACATATCACAGTATTATAAGCATAACTTACTCGAATGCACAAATTATTTTAATTTATCATATTTTAAGTTATCTAAATCTGTCATATTAATTTGGTAAAGGTCTGATATTCATTGTGTTAAATACATAAGTCTAGTTAGAAGATAGTTGACTAAAGTTTGGCTAAAATTTGGTATTTAATTACATATTTTCCACAATACATAACACTAGTTTAAAATATTTAGTTTTGGTTGAGAGGATGTATAATATTTTAGATGTTAAATAGAATACATCTACTTTTGAATTTGATATGCTGTAAATCCAAGTAGTAAAAACAAAATGCAATAGCCAAAACAATTAAAACGAAATTGGAAATACCAATTAAAAAAATTCTGTGATGATCTTAGCTCTTTATATTTAACCTAACACATATAATAAATTATCTTACATACATCATTTTTGTACAGTCCATGTACATAACTTATCTACAGAGAATTAAATAGCTTTTTGAGCTAAAAATAACCATGAAAAAAATGCATCATTTATAGTGTGCTTATCCAATAGAAATTTTATTTTACATCAATTATTATTAATAGAAGTTCTCTGAGGATTCATAGTAAAAGGAGAAATATCTTTAAAATCACATTTTAAAAATTATCTATTGCTTGTAAGAAATTCATCTATGTGGTTCCATGAACAAGCAATGAGTCATATAACAGCTGTGTTGCCTGCCATTTAAATGGGTACTATCTTTTAAAGTCTGGAATCATTGTAGTTCTTTTAAAAAAATCTTCAAATTAGTTATATCTACCAACACCTAAGTTGTATAGAATAAGTTAGAAAGATCACTAGAGTTAATATTAGGATTGCTAGAAGGATAGCATATTGTTTTGCATTGTTTTGTAAGGAGGAGAAAAGACAAATTGTTCATAAACAGTTAATAAATATGAAGTTCCTTCATAGAATTTCTGTTTCCTCTCAGCATTTCTTCTTTCCCATTTCTGAATATTTGTAATATTAAAGTAAACTTGTTTTTATTGTACTCAGTGCATTCTGTTACTTTTCTGTTTATTCATATACTTGATTTATGTATTATGATAGTTTGTAAATACTCTGTATTATACTTCTTTGAATCTTTAGGACTCTCAAAATAGTTCCTTATATATTTGACTCTCAAATTATTGGAAAAAATTTGAATGCTTAGGAAATTTTTATTAAATCAACATAACTATTATTTTGTTGTATCACATTTGAATGAATGGACACATTCAGAAAGAAAGAACTCTAAGAGAGATGTAACTTGAAATAGGACTTACCTTCTGTCCCAATGTGTTCTTAATCAAATTGGGGGGGGGGGCTTACAGCAAGACAAAGACTCTGTAACAGACTCAGAAGGCAAAATAAGCTGTTCCACAAGATAGCCTTTATGACCCACAAATGTCATGCCCCTTAAAGTGTCTGGGATATACAAAGATACTCTGTGGAACTGCTGGCCATTCCTATAGGAGAATCACAGTGAAAAGCTGATGTTCGTGGTAAAAAGTTATACTGTCTTCTGCAAATAGCTAGTTTCCTTCTGAGAAACAGATTTTGATTGGCTCAGGAATCTTAAACAGATTCAAGATGTGACCAAAAGATCTTGTAATTTATGCTGTCTATCATGATCCACTAAGCTGTGCAGGCATATGCACAGCAGCATCTTACCCTTTAGTAGAACAGGGATAACCAAGCTCAGACTCTGGTGGGTTTTGTATGCAAAAGTAAGTTGCAGGAGTTGGTGACTCAGACTCTGTTAGTGCAAATTCCTACTGCAATGCCACCTTTTCTTCAATTTAAATTGCCAGCCCTTGGTATTTGCTTTTAACTGGTTTGCTAAGGAAGAAAACACTTAGGTCTGATTTATATATAATTCTGCACAATATGATGGCACTAGCCAAAAGTGGATAGACTGCAGCATTATGTTTCTATTTCTAGTGCCCCTCCCAATAAATTAGTGGGTAATAAAAGTCATCCCAGTGGGCAGAATTTTGAGCAGCAGATATGACTATCCACTTTATCAATGTGGAAATGGCAGTGTTAGGGATATATAATAAAAAATATCCAATAATTGGATGGTCAAGGACAAAGAAAAAGAAAACTGGACCATTGATGACAAAAGTGTTTGACAAAGAAGGCTGTGGATGGACCCCTGGAAGGGGCACATAGTTGAGGCTTTGTGTCCTGTATAAATACTCATCATAGGAATTCACTAAAGAGAAGAGTGTTAATAATCACGTGGACATTTTGTCCTTTTACCACCCAGTCTCCTTCATCAAGACTGCCATGTTTGGTCAATGTGCCCCTATGAAAATCAGTCAGGGTAGCATGGGTAAAAGTTACGTAGAGCCTATGATATAACCCCTCAACACAACTGATTTGGTTTCAGAAGTGTTAAATACCCAAAGCACCAATAGAAGAAGCCTTTACTGAACCATTAATATTGTACCATTATTTGGGCAAACAGCTGGTAGGCTGATTACAGTGGAACATTTTCATCAAGGAGAAGGCATCAGTGGATCCTCAATTTAATAAACAGTAACTCAGGATATGAATTTTCCTTCCTCTCATGGAATGATTTTTCCTCCTCATCCTAAGTGAATTACTTGAATGCCTTATCCACGATCATAGTAAGGTAAACTATATTTCTTCTTATTTAATAATTCATTTTATAGCAACAAAGTGCACCCAAAAAAAAGTATAGTGAATGGAATTTTTTATCTTACCATGTATCTCATTAACCCAAAGCAGCTGGCTTGATAAAATGCTGAAGTCGCTTAGTAGGAGTTTATTATGGTTAGGGCATTGTCTTATAGGAAGTGGTCTTATTTCATGCTGTTTCACCTAAGCCAGAATATACTGGTTCAGAAGATAGCAGGATTCATTGGAACTAATTTTTTTTTTCACTATTATATCAAATTTCTACAAGTTTGACTGTTGAAAAATAGTTCCCTTGAACTGAAAGTTAAGATGGCCACCTGGCCATTTAAGTCTTTTCATACTAATGAAACATCAGGTAAAGAAGATAATTTCTGGTGTAATTGATCCTGATTATCAAGGAAAAATCAGGTTGTTGCTACCTAAGATAAGAAGGAGGCCCATGTGTAATCCATAGAATTTTCTGGGGCTTTCTCTTAAAACTTTCATTTCAATGCTAAACATTATAGAAAGCCTATCACAACTGGATGGAGCAAGGGTCACTAAGCTTTCAAATTCTTTACCCCACCAGGAGAATAACCGCAACTAGCTGAAGTGCTGGCCAAGGGAAAAGGTACATGGGGTGATTAGTGGCAAAAGGATTTGTGAATATCTGTTAAGGTCTCATGATAAGTTACAGAAACAAGCATTTAAGTAGATAAGTGTATTTTTTTCTTGATTGCTAATTTTATATTTCTATACTTCTTTTATATTTCTATATTTCTTTGCCCATTTCCTTTCCCCTATTATTTTCTACTATGAATATTTGTTGTGTTTAAATTTGGCATGTCATTTCTAGGTTATAGATTTTCTAGGTAATAATTCTCATCCTTTAATAAAATACAAAACATACATAATAGGAAAAAATCCCCATGTATGCCTCTATATCTCTGTGCCAGGTTAAGTTTTCAAGGACAATCTGATCTCAACATATCTTATTCTATGCCCCCTCTAATTGATCCCATGATGTTGCCTACACTTGTCTCTAAGACTGACAAAGATTTGACAATTGGAACTGCATTACTCTATTCCATAAAAAAAGCTTTGATGTTTTACTACTGCCTATCACATACAACTCACTATTGCTTTTCATAGCTGAAATGTGCTCAGCTTGGCCCCAGTCTCCCTTTCTAGCTTTATTCTCATCACACATCTTCTCACTGTTTACAGTAACATCATAGAACTACCGTTTATCATCCCAGCACACCATGTGCTGTCATTCTCTAGCCCATGTTCACATCCTCTCACTCCCCACACTACCAGTTATCACCAAATCCGTCCTTTCACTCATGAAATCCATGATATGAACTCCAGACCAGCTGTTATCTCTCAAAGGGGAACTACCTGATCTCTTCAACAAAATAAATTACTCCTTCCTTTGTTCTCCCATAGCACATTTATTTCTGTAGAGTACTAATTGTAAAAAATAGTGACTGAGAAGATGAACATATATCTGCATCAGGGATTCACCGTCATTCACTACTGTATTCTCATTGTTTGACACATATTTAACTTAGGTCACCTGAATTAGTGAACTAATTTATAACTATATGGAGTATCATAGCATGGTTAGTAGTCTAAGTATAGGTAAATACCACAACAGTAGAGTAAAGTTAGTGATTAGGATGGTGAGGCTTTGTGCAAATTACATAATCTGCATAATCCTCAATTTGCCTAACTGTAAAATGATTATAATAACTGAACCCACTTCATCAATTTGTAGTGAAGATGAAGGGAGAAAATCTGCACATAATTCTGAGCAATGATCCTTCTATATACTATAATTTTTCAGTAAATATCAGCTATAAAGATAATTACTATAATGGCCAGGTCTATCAGCAGTATGTTATCGTTATTAAGTACACATATCATGGAACCACCTGTCTGGATGAAAGCCCCACCTTGTCCTTTACTAGCTGAATAACCTTGGGCAAGTCAGTTACTCAGATCTTCAGCAAGCTTTTGTGACAATTAACACACACAAGATGCTTAAATAATATCTGAAAAGAATAGATGTTAAATGATTAGCTCTTATGACACTAAATAGAATAGATTAAGAAATGGGGTATAGTACAATCCACTACCACAACCTGCTTAAAAGATTTTTACAGTTAGATGATGGTACATTTTCTAATTTGAACTAAATATTAACAATTAAAAGTTATTTCATGAATAACTCCATTATACTAGTTAGAATTTAAATTTTAAAACATAATCACCTTTCAATCTATTAATATTTCATTAGACCCTGAATTAAAGGAAAACATGGAGGTAACATACATAAATAACAACCAGAAGCATTTCCCCCAAAGTGATGCTTACAGCATAGAAATTCATACAAACACAAATTCTCTGATCATGATGTTGATTATACATTGAATTTTCTGCAGATAGTGCATTAGATACACTCGTTATAAAGGCAGTCAGCCCATATTTATTCAACATCACAAACAAAAAAATGTTGAACTGACAGCTTCTTGACTGTTTACCAGGTACATCAGTCAGTAATAACATGACCACTCTAAGCAAAGTCTTTAAGAGGTATCTATCAATTCCTTTAATTTGATCTTTCTCTTTGTAGAAGATTTGCATGAAATCTTTGGAGGGCATACTCCCTAAGGCAGGTAGATGAATTTGTTACATTAAAAAAGGCTCTAATATTGTTACAGTTAAAGCATAAGACTCTGTTATTCATGCCTAAAAAGCAAGCAAATAACAAACAAAAGAAACAAGAGCGAGATTTCAGGTATGGAGAATTTAATAGTTCACATATCCCTCCATGATTTCCTCCAGGGTTAGTTCTATACTTCAATTTGGTGATAAGGATTCCAACATACTAACATACCAGTTATAAATTAGCACTATCCCTGTGGATGGCTGTTGAGAATTCAACAGAGTTGTTATTGATTGAAGTCCCTGAACAGTAAGGACTACACCAAAGAGTAAGTGCATTAAGGCTCATTATTAAACATTTAGCTAATAATATCATGTATTAACACAATAGTGCAAAGACTAATTAGTCCTCCTGATAACTTTAGGGGATAGCCTCCACTTCAACTGTGAGATATTTGTGAGATTATTAAGGCAACTGATACATACAATATCCATTTTGGGGACATAATTAGTGGCATCTGAACCATAACTACTATTATTTCTTATGTGACAAGCACCAAATAGGAAAAATCACTATGAAACAAATAGGTTATTTTTTTCCAGATTAGGACCTAAACAATCAAAATTAAATGCTCATTTCTACTGCTCTTTTACTTTCCATGTTTGAAAAAATTAATTTAAAATTTATGCTTTATTGTGTGACAATTAGAGTCTTTACATCTCAATTAGAAGCAATGGCAGCAAGAAGTTACATCTGTTGCTGGAAGGCCCGCGAAAGCCATGCATAATTAAAGCTGCTAAGATCAACAGGGTGTTTTACACTCTATAAACCAATTTTATATTCAGTTTTATTTGCCAGTGTAAATGTGTATTTTAGTATTTATCTATACCACCCCTCTTTCTAGTATGTCTATCTTTCAAAATGTGAAAAGTGGAGTCCAGCAGCATTAGGAACATTTGAGATGACACAGAAAAGACATCACTTCTGACCTGGAGGAGTGTTGTAGCTGAGTACCCAGGCATCTGAGGATATAGTGTGTAATTCACCCTAAGGATCATTTTCCCTTGTACTTGCACAGCATGTAACCTCTGCTTCAAATGAGGGAGGTGAATTATGTGCAACATGGGTAGGAAGGATTGGAGAATGGAAAATGGCATTTCTGTCATCTAATCTGGCTTGATCTCCAACAGCTCAGCAGCGATGTCAAAACGACTTCAGTATATATAGCTTTGGAAAAGGAAGGACACTATGGAAGAAATAAGTCAACTGAAAAAAGTCACTATAAACTGATCATTTTCCTTCTTTTTACTAAAATATCTGTTCTCTTAATCTTTGAACACTATCCAAATCATGAGCTTTTGCATGTGGTGTCCACACAGAAACTCATTTCATAACCATAACTGATACCAGAAAGTTGTAGAGAATAACAAGGTTGTTTCATAAATAACTTTATTTTTTAAACTTTTTACTTGGAAAAAACTATAGACTCACAGGAACTCACAACTATAGCCTCATCTCCTTTGTGTGTCTTTTCCCTGTCTCCTCTCCCCAAGGCCCCTAGGCAGGAGTGCATGTATCTTTTCGAATTATGGTTTTCTCCGGATATATGCCCAGAGTGGGATTGCTGGATCATATGGTGGCTCTATTTTTAGATTTTTAAGAACCTCCATACTGTTTTCCATAGTGGCTGTACCAATTTACATTCCCACCAACAGTGCAGGAGGGTTCCCTTTCTCCACACCCTCTCCAGCACTTATTGTTTGTAGACTTTTTGATGATGGCTGTTCCCAGTGGTGTGAGGTGATACCTCATTGTAGTTTTGATTTACATTCCTCTAATAATTAGTGATGTGAAGCATCTTTTCATGTGCTTTTTTGCCCATATATATGTCTTCCTTGGCGAAATGTCTATTTAGATCTTTCACTCATTTTTAAATTGGGTTGTTTGTTTGTTTTTGATATTGAGCTGCATGAGCTGTTTGTATATTTTGGAGATTAATCCCCTTTCAGTTGCTTCATTTGCAAATATTTTCTCCCATTCGTAGGATTGTATTTTTATTGTGTTTATGGTTTCCTTTGCTGTGCAAAAGCTTTTAAGTTTAATTAGGTTCCACTTGTTTATTTTTGTTTTTATTTTCGGTACTCTAGGAGGTGGATCAAAAAAGATCTTGCTGTGATTTATGTCAAAGAGTGTTCTGCCTATGTTTTACTCTAAGAGTTTTATAGTATCCAGCCTTACATTTAGGTCTTTAATCCATTTTGAGTTTATTTACATTCAACATAACAAAGGCCATATATGACAAACCCACAGCAAACATCATTCTCAATGGTGAAAAACTGAAAGCATTTCCTCTAAGACCAGGAACAAGACAAGGATGTTCACTCTCACCACTCTTAGTCAACATAGTTTTGGAAGTCCTAGCCATGGCACTCAGAGAAGAAAAATAAATAAAAGTAATTAAAATTGGAAAAGAAGAAGTAAAACTGTCACTGTTTGCAGATGACATGATACTATACATAGAAAACCCTAAAGATGCTAGCAGAAAACTACTAGAGCTCATCAATGAATCTGGTCAAATTGTAGGATAAAAAATTAATACACAGAAATCTCTTACATTCCTATACACTAACAACGAAAGATCAGAAAGAGAAATTAAGGAAACAATCCCATTTATCATTGCATCAAAAAGAATAAACCTACCTAAGGAGGCAAAAGACCTGTACTCAGAAAACTATAAGGTACTGATGAAAGAAATAAAAGATGACACAAACAGATAGAGAATTATACCATGTTCTTGGATTGGAAGAATCAATATTGTGAAAATGACTATATTACCCAAGGCAATCTACAGATTCGATGCAATCCCTATCAAATTACCAATTGCATTTTTCACAGAATTAGAACAAAAAATTTCACAATTTGTATGGAAACACAAAAGACCCCAAAGAGCCAAAACAATCATCTTTAGATTCATTGCAAAATGTCATTGCTGGGATATTTAGTGCTGAGTTCTTCAATGGTGTTTCTAGGTCAATAGCATCCCCTGTTGTATTTTTTTCATACCCTGGTCCTACATTCTTAAGATTCATTCCCAATTATATTTTCCCAGTTTTTACTGGTACATATTCTGTAATGTTTTAGAGAATAAAATATTCCCTCTAATATTAAGGACCATAATTCCCTTCTTGAGCTTGCTGAACCCTGACCAACGTTATTTCTAGAGGTCATAAGGGGAGTGATGAGTGAATTTGAGAAGGCATCATATCATCTTGCAAGGTATCCAACTCAATTGAAGTCATCACATGAACCCCGGAAAAGCAGAGCCTTATATTATTTAAAAGAGTGAAGGAATTGCTTTTACCAGTCTGGAAGTTTCAGAGTATTTCACCTGCAATTTGCTAACTCAGCTTTTGGCATCTCACTCCTTTCCTGTCTAGTTCTCAGCAGTAGAGTCTTGTCATATGAGGTTAGTTATCCAGTTTTAGTATCCTGCTCAGAGGGTCTGTTTTCTAGGGCCACTGCTAGTAGACACTGTCTTTATTTGGGTTTCCCTAAAACAAGTCCTGAGACAAGGACTTGTGAACAAGTGGTGGCTTTGGAAAATTATTCAAAGGAGCAGAAGTGAAGGAGTGGGAAGAAAGAGGGAAGGTAAGATGAAAAACCAATAAATTTTGTATAATTGATTTGGTCACTGCTCTTAGAGCTCAATCTCAGTAGAAACACCCTGAAGAACCTTGTAGAATGCACCTCAGAATTGTCCTTTTGAAAGGCCAGAGGCTGTGGTACTGTCCCTTTGTGGGATGTGGAACACTGACTATTGTTCCTCATTTGTTGATTATAGCTTCTTGGAAATTTAATAATCATGCACTTCTGTCTCCTGGGTTGTACAAACTCATGGCTTTGGAAAAAGCTCATCAGAACAGCAAAAAATGAGCGAGGAGGAGTGGGAGTTTAGGAGTGAGCAACTGGAAGGGAAGTTGGAGGAGTGCCTACCTATTTTGAAAATACGACTGGAAGATAGGGGAATGTGGTATTGTCACTTCTGCTAAAGTATAGATTTGGGAAAAGGTGATGCTGCACAGATTTTATGTAGAAGTTTTCCAAAGGAGGCCTGGTGTTTAGAAAGAGGTAAATATAGCAGTGACTTCTTGGAAGTAGCTATTGACACACTGAAATCAATGGCTTCCCATTGTTGACACTGGAGTCAGAACTTAACCAAGACCATTTGCCTGCTTCCCTCCACCAGGGGAGAGTTGTAGAGGACAAAGGATGCTTTGATAGAGATCACCTTGAATTGACTGCATTAACTTTCAGCCATTCAGTGGAAACAGAGCTGCCAAGTTTTGTGTTTAAATGATAAAGAAAGCAACATTCCTTATACTCTGATGGATTGGTAGTCATATCTATTTTATATCATTGGGTCCTTCTGAAATTTTAAACAATCCTCTTATGGCACATAACAGCAACACTGCCTGTTTAAAAACCCAGTACTGAAATTAAAGACACTTCCCCTTGAAACAAGGGCTATAACCCTGTAAAAAAGGTGCCACACAGAGATGAGGTGTTATTTATGATTTTAAGAATACAAGTAGACTGTGATAAGGCTCAGTTTGCTGGAGTACAATAGAAAGCCTTAAACTATCATGTAGATTCAGGTAATCTATAAAAGAAAAAAAGAGTCAAATATAACTTTATTTATTGAGGGGGTTAAATCATCTGAGTTCTAGAGAAAGAACCTAAGAGAAAACAGAAAGGAATGATGTAATTTTTAAAATCACTATGTTTCAGACTGAATATTTGAGTTCCCCCCAAATTTATATTTTAAGCCTAATCCCCAATGGATGGAATTTGAATGTAAAAGCTTTAGGAGGTGATTAGGTCATGACAATGGAGCCCTCATAAATAGGATTAGTGTCCTTCAAAAGAGACCTTAAGAGAGCTTCTTCCCCTTCTACCATAGAGGGAGAAGACAGCTCTGTATGAAACAGGAAGCAGGTTCTCAGCAGACACAAAATTTCCCAGTGTCTTGATCTTGGATTTCCCAGCCTCCAGAACTATGAGAAATAAATTTCTGTTGTTTCTAAGCCACTCAGTCTATGGTATTCTGTTACAGCAGACCAAACTGACAGCAGTTGGTACTGAGAAGTGGGGGTACTACTATAACAAATATCTAAAAATGTGGGAGAATTTTGTTTTGAAAGTTTGAAAGTTTTGAAAGTGGATAATGGGTAGAGGCTGTAAGAGTTTTGAGGTGCATGCTAGAAAAAGACCACATTGCCGTGGATGGACCTTTAAAGGTAATTCTTGTGAGGACTCAGAAAGTTAAGAGAACTATAGAGAAAGCCTCAATCTTCTTAGACAAAATCTAAGTAATCATGAACAGAATGTTGGTAAAAATATGGATTGTAAAGCCATTCCAATGAGGTCTCACATAGAAATAAGGGGCATGTTATTGAAAATTGGAGGAAAGGGGGTCCTTGTTATAAATTGCCATAGAGCTTGGCTGCTTTGTGTGTTCTAGTGTTTTGTGGAAAGTACAGGCTATGAACTATAGAATTGGATATTTAGCTGAAGAAATATCTAAGCAACACATTGAAGATGTGGCTTAGCTCCTCCTGACTGCTTATAGTGAACTGAGAGAAAATAAAAACTTACTTCAAGGTAGCATTATTAAACAAAAAGGAAGCACAACTTAAAGGTTTAGAAAATTATCAACTTACTCACATTGCAAAAAATGGGAACACTAAGGATGTGGCCAAGTGATCATTTGATAAGGATATTAGTATAGAATTAACTATCTCAACAGAAGCCAGGGACTGGAAGAATGTTGCTGAAGAGGTCATCAGGGCTGCCACTCCCTACCCAGGTCCAGAGTGCATGGACCCTGGGAATATGGCTGCTTCCATCTAGATTTCAAAGAACAGGGATATTTGGCAGAGTTATGAGCTTGGGATCCCAGGCCAGAGAGCCCCAGGACCCCAGAGGAGAACCATGGCATGGGTGGAGCCACCATAGAGAGCCCATTGAGAGGCCATCTCACTGAGCCATTGGGGTAACATTGCCACTCCATTGGGCCTGGGAAGCAGAGCCTTGAGCCAAGAGGATTATTCTCAAGGTTTAAGATTTAGTGGGATTTTTCCTGTTAAGCTTTAGACTTAATTAGGACCTGTCATTCCTTTCTTCTTTCCTATTTCTCCATTTTGAAATAGGAATATCTGCCCTATGTCTGTCCCACCACTGTATTTTGAAAGCATATAACATATTTGGTTTCACAGGTTCCAGCTGGAAAGGAATTTGCCTCAGGATGAATTATATCTTGAGTCTCACTCATATCTGATTTAGGTGATATTTAGATGTGACTTTGAACTTAGAAGTTGGTGCTGGAACAAGTTAAGACTTTTGGGGTTTTGGTATGGAATTAATGTAAGAAGGACATAAATTTGGGGGGATCAGGGCAAAATGCTATGGACTGAATTTTTGTATCTCTCTAAAATTCATATGAAAGCTAATCCCAATGTGATGATACTTGGAGGTGGGGCCTTTGAAAGGAGACTAGGTCATGAAGGCAAAGCCCTTATAAATAGGATTATTGCTCTTATAAAAAAGACCCCAGCCAGAGAGCTCCATTATCCCTTCTGCCTTGTGAGTATACAGTGAGAAGACAACAGTCTGTGACCAAAGAAGCGGGCAGGCCCTCACCCAATACTGAATCTGCTGACGCCTTGATCTTAGACTTTCTAGCCTCCAGAACTGAGAGAAATAAATTTCTGTTGTTTAAAATTCACTCAATCTATGTTATTCTATTATAGCAGCCTGAATGGAAAAAGACACTACACAGAAAACTGAATTATTTTAGAACTTAGACTTTTACTGCTACTTAATGCTCTCAGATCCAGCTCAAATCATCAAGGCAGAGCAACCCATACGTTGCCAAGCTGTGACATTTTCTTGGTGTGTCTCTCTTACTTTGCTGTCTAAATACATTGGCGTAGGAGATTTGTCAAGTATCAGGTATTGGAGGAAAAGACTAGTGAAAGATGTTGTTGCCCCATCCAGATATCCTACCTTAGCCTTAGCACCATGTCCCAGCTGATGTGGTGTTAGTGTTATTCTCTTCTCTGGAGAATTAGCACTGATCAGGTACATGAAGCTGGAAAAGTCCTGCCCTTTTTCCTCAAGTTTTGACTAACTCTGAAGAAATTTGTGCTCCAGAGTTTTCCTTGTGACATTAGACATAACAGTATTCAGCTGAGAATACATTCTTGCCTAGATTTTCCTCCTACTCTATATTGTTTTCTTCAAACACCCTTTCTGGAGGATACTCCTCTAAATCATTTGAATATTATTCCTAATCTCAGGCTTTGCTTTTAAGAAGCCCAACCTAGAGAGACACCAAGACTGACTGCATAGGTATGTAGTGTGTACATTCTGATAGAGTCCTGTGCTTGCCTAATGTTCTGATATTGTCATGAAATTCTAATTTCTAAACAAGGAGTCCCTAATTTCCATTTTCACTCCCTTCTGTTGACACCAAAATTTAAGGTCTTAAAAAATACTATACAGTCCTACACATGGAACAAATCAAGATATCAGCTAAGAGTTAGGAACATTTCAAGTTCCTTTTTTACTTAGTTTATGATGAAGAAAGCAAACAGTTTTCAAACAGTTTTCAAGCAGCAGCCATAAAGAGAAATTACATATCATAGCACAGAGGTATAAAGTAAGTACTGGTGCACCTCAAGAATCTGAGGAGACACTGTGAGGCCTCAAAGGTTATGTCTCACCTAGCACCATTTTGCCAGTTCAGTAGAGACACCCAGATTCTGTGGTGTCTGAGTAGGAAGAAGCCATGGTCGAACAGCTTGGTTGGGGTACCAGTTTGCCTCCCATCAGTAAAGTAAACATAGGTGTATACTCCCTGTTATTTAATGGGGCTGAGCACTCCATATCTCAGCTCAGGGTAGGTTCCAGGAAAGAAAGGTTAAGATTATTCAAGAGATGTCACCAGAATTGAATTAACATAGACCTTTCTGGAAGAAAAGGTACCAACCTTGAGTAGAAAATGAGAACTTTAGTAAGGGAAATTAAGAAAACCTCACATCAAAGAACTTTGGGGAAAGAACAAACTTATAATTAGTACATCGTATTACATTGGGAGGTAGCATTCAAAGTACCCAAATAAAGTCATTAGCCTGGGCTCCCTCTCCCTTTCTTGGAGATGGGTATATACAGAATAGAAGTATAGTTACTTGATAGAGAAACACAGATTCACAGACTGATCAGGAAGGCAGCAGGGAGAAATGTATGAAGATGTTATTTTCCTGTGTGAACTCACCACCCCATTGGCCTTTGTTGTATCTCTGATCTTTTTTATCATCCAAGGAGCTAGAAAGTATTGTACCTTCATTGTTTCTGGGAAGGGGAAAGATGCAGAGATTTAAATAGTCATGTCTTCTTTAAAAAATAAGACTGTGAAAAATTTTATTAAATACAGTTTGTTAATTTTATTCTGTAACAGAAACTATAGTTCATATTATCAAATGCTGCAGGAAATTTGAGTAAGATAAAGGCTAAAAAGAAGTTATAGAGTCTCCATTTAATTCAGGTAGAACATGTAAGTCCTGGAATCTCACCAGTGAGCTGAACCTTGAACTGCTTGTTGTCCAGTTTCCCTCCAAAGCATCAGTGAGGTCACTGACATTTGAATATAGCAATCTAAGAAACATTCAGGTCACTCATTTTATAAAGCTAATCCATGTATCAAGTTTAAGATTGCCTGGTTTAATGGAAAGGGTGTGATGGTTCCATCACCTACTAACTGTAGTAGAAGGTGATAATAACACCTATTTTACAGGCTGTCAGAAAGATTAGAGAGAATGTATGCAGTATGCTAGCACCATGTCTGATATACATGAGAGCTCAAAAAAAGACACTATGACTTCTACCACTAGAAAATTATATCCTAGTCCTCAGTAGTTTAGTTTCCAGAGAATGCTTTCATTAAGCAATGTTTTATCAAGGATTTCATCTAGCACATGAGAGACATGATATTTTCCCCTATAGAGAGTATCATCAATGTAGAGGAAAAGATATAAATAAAAGTGCAATTGCAAGTGTATGAAACGGGAAGTGCTGAGAACTACAAGTGCTTATAAAGATAAGCACTAGCATTCAGCATAATCTCTTGCAAACTCTGGGTACACATTATGGTCCATGGAGTGAATAACTAATCAATTGTGATCATAGACAATTTATTTACCATTATCATTACTAACAGAGAAGAGGGCTTCCCTGGTGACGCAGTGGTTGAGAATCCGCCTGCCAATGCAGGAGACGTGGGTTTGAGCCCTGGTCCGGGAAGATTCCACATGCTGCGGAGTAACTAATCCTGTGTGTCACAACTACTGAGGCTGCGTGCCACAACTGTTGAGGCTGTGCATCACAGCTACCGAAGCTCGCGCGTCTAGAGCCCGTGCTCCGCAACAAGAGAAGCCACCGCAATGAGAAGCCCGCGCACCACAATGAAGAATAGCCCCTGCTCGCCGCAACTAGAGAAAGCCCACTCACAGCAACGAAGATCCAATGCAGCCAAAAATAAATAAATAAAATAAATAAACTTATAAATAAATAATAAATTAAAAAATTGGAAAAAAACCCAGAATAATCATTGCTGCTATCAAGACAAGCAACTACTAATAGTCAAAAGGAAAAAGGTAGGTTCACTTGAAGCAGCTATACATTTGTCAGTAGGTCTTTCCTTGAGGTTTTATCTACATTATTTTTTCATACTTAGATGATGATACTTAGGTATCTTAAGACTGTATTCAAAAAATGAAATATCTTAAACATATCGAAGTAGGTTAAGGCAGAGCATTCAGGGAACAAATTAAAGAAATAAATTAATCATAAATGTTCACTGCAGTATGATTAGATGGTCAGGAAGACTAAATGAACTAAGAAAAAATGCTTTTCCGAGGGTACATTTCAAAGCCCACTTTAAATGATATATATGAAGTACACTTGCATAAAAAATAGTCTGTAGGGTTCTGAAAATTAAATTTAGTTAATCTGCTCAACAGCTTTAAAATGAAGTTTGTATTACATTTGCATTATTCTTAAATGGACAAAGCAAATTTTATCTCTTCTAAAAATCTGCCACTGCTCTTTCTCCCAATCCTTTTCTTCCTCTTTAAAAACAAAACAAAACAAAACCAGGAATTACTTCAGAAAATAAATAATCATCACAACAGAAGAAAATCTAAAGTGTTAGGATATTTAATGTATCTATTCAGTATATTTTTTCTCTACCAGAAATAAATTGTTCAGGTGAGTTAAGAGCTGGTCTTCAAAAGGAAATCTTTAATACAACTGTTACTTTTCCCTAGAGACACTCTAGTCAATCTAGATTAAAAACAAAAAACAAACAAAAAAAAAAAAAGGAGATTTTTTTAAAAGTCATTTTTATAATTTGCAGAGACCAGTGTACCAAACAATCAAACTAAATATCTAGCAAATGTGAGGCAGAAAAAGGTCCACCACTGAAAATTCTACTCTTATTTACTATAGAAAATACTCTTTTTCTTATTCAAGGCAATAGATATGGATCTGTTAGTGACAGATTCTAGTGTATTTTCTTTTCTATATGAACTACCACTATCTTCGATAGAAGTACTCTCTTAAGTACTTCTTTTCCTCCTCGAAAAATAAATTGATAGGCAGAGCAAAGAAAACTTTCAAAGGACCAAAAATCTTTAAAATTTAGTTTTTAAACAAAATCATGTATTTTATATTTTGCAGCCTCAACAATAGTTATTCCAGAATAATAAAATTTCCTATCATCATCAGCACTTTCCCTTTTGACACCTGGTATTTCTTGGAAATTTTATTTTTCGTGGGTTTCTATTATGATTTTAGCATCCTTTCCTTTGTTTTCTTTGAGAGACTTTTATATATGCAGTGCTAATCTAAGAAAATAACTTAAATATAATTTATATTACAGTCTTTGAAGAAAATTGAAATGGTAAATTACATATATATGCATAATTAATATAAAATACTAAGATAAATGTATTCAATAAAAATGCCACTTTAATTTTTCTTCTTATATTTCATGTTACTAAAATGCTACTTTTGCCTTAATTAAAGCAGAATTTGAAAATGAACAGACATTTTCCAATATTTTGTTTGTGACAGTTTCTAGGGTTGACAGCTCATATTAAGAGAGCCTCTTCATAATTAATATTCAGTCCAGGTTATTTATATAACTTTATGGAACAGTTAAATAAAACCACACATTTGGTTAAGGATTAGAGGTCTAATTTTAAAAGGAAATTTTAAATAAAATTATTTGGCAATTTTGCAGTTTGTAATTTTACAAGAGAATTATTTACATTCTCAGTTTTTGATCTGCATTATAATAAGCCATCATTTTAATAAACATTAATATTATCAGTGCTTACTTAACTATTATGGTAGATGTTTCATTACGTTTGGTTGCAGCTCCATAAAATCATCTCTACTAATGTATCACAATAATAATTTTATAATCTTGGCTTATTTTCTTAATACAGAGTATCATTGGTAAGAGAAAGTGTCTAATAATATTTCAAGAAAAGTAATAGAAATGAAAAATATGTTGGAAATATTTTTGGGATGGCAATCCAAATATGTAGTTGATGGTTAATTATGAAGAATAGCTCTTAGACTCTTCCCAGATGCCATATTCATAGTAGTAAAGCTTCTCATTATGTATCTGTAATCTATTCTCTAGCTCACAGCCTAGAAGATAGACATTATTTAAAAAAATGTATAATCTATATATTAAATATGGTGCAGATTTTTGCTGTTCGTACAGCATAGTGTACTTAAATGAAAGAATTTAGGTTAGTGATTATGATTTAGCAAGGGCAATTATTCTTTATTGAAAAGTACCATATCATAATATGCATTGTTCTCTTTATGAACCAGTTTTATGATTATAAGTAAGAACTAAACGACATGCCATTGTGTATTCCATCTTTTGTCCTGGCATGTTGTAAAAGAGGAATAACAATCACAGATGAAAACCATGTCTCTTATGTTTTGAAGGAACTGATAGCACCCTTTGGAGTTGCTAACTGGCAAAAATCTGCAACCACAGGATTTTGAGGTACATATACCACGGCAAATTTCCTTTGTAGTTGGCACTTGTGAATATTTGACTTAATTTTTTTTTTCAAGTTTGATGACTGGATGAAAAACATTTTCATTCTTCCACAGACTAGTCATTTTTAAGAAATCCAATAAAAGATTGCCATCACAGTAGTTTTGGGCATTTGTAGAAAGAATAAGTGAGCTTATAACAAAAACTTCTCCTAATGTTCTGTAGTTATTTTCAATCTATATCTTCCTGGAGTATATATGGTCCACAAAAAGATAAGGGGGAAATTTTTAAAGTCATTCTCTACTACTGTACAAGGTGAAGCAATAAGTTGATTCAAATTTCCTTACAGTAAAAATGCTAAATATCTAGTTCAAAAACATGGTATTTAATTGTTAGAGTCATAGTGTTTAATTGTTGTGTGATTTATGAATAAAGGTAAATATTAAAATTTTTATACTTATTAAGATAAGATCATTTAGATTTACATTTTAGCAGTAAAATACTTGTTAGATTTCCTTCTTTGAACTTGTCCTTATAGAGCATATTACATGAAATATTTTTTTAATGTTCAAATCAGATAGACTCATAACATACATTTGAATAAGTGGTATACATTTATATCTATGAAGTAACATATGTCAAAAAAAAGAATGTAAAAAATAGCAAGTAAAGAAAAAATTTAAGGGTGAACAAAATGCTATAATGCAGTAATTCTAATTCTAATTCAGTCATAGTAAGTCAGGACACTAAGTATATTTCTGTATGTTCTATTTCCTCCTTTCCCTGCCTAGTAGCACTTTTATGTTGTTTCTTGATAACAGCAACCAAAATGATGATTTAAAATTTTATACAGTTGGTGACTAAATTAATCAGACTAAAGGGATAGACAAATTTGAAAATACAGTATTAAACAGAAGGCCACATTTGTATTAAGAAAAATAAATATATGTTGGTGTAAAAGAGTTTCAGTTTTTAAGATGCTTTTTATCCCTAAGTTAACATGTAGATTGTCTGATATTCACCCATTCCCCGGGGGATCTGAATCGATCATAAATGGATAGTTATCACTTAATTATTTTCTTAGCATGTTTTTCTTGATTTAGTTTCTTTGAAATAGACCAGAATTGAGGAAATAGGATCTGATATTCATTATTGTAGCTAACTTAAAAAAAAAAAAAAAGATAAAATTATTTCCTCTTACTTTTTGTTAATTTTTTCTTATAGTTCTTTATGTTCAATGACTCAAATTATATTATTTATTTTTAAAATAACATGTATTACTGCTTATTTTTTAGACATTTTAAAAAATAGTTAAAGAGAGTAATAATTATTGTCGTATTGAACTTTCTGATCAGAAGATATTTTTATAACTAAGTGGAAAAAGTAAATTAAGAAAACTGTAAAAGGATTAGACAAGTGCTTTCCTAATTATGCCTCAAAAACAATGAAAACTAATGATACAAGCAGTTTATAGCATTACTCTAAATGTCTTGAGAAACAAGCTAATTTTCCTGAGTAAAAATAGTAATGATCATGAGTTTGTATACCTTATGAAAACATGAACAATTTGTTTTTTTGTTTTTTTGTTTTTTGCGGTACACGGGCCTCTCACTGTTGTGGCCTCTCCCGTTGCGGAGCACAGGCTCCGCACGCGCAGGCTCAGCGGCCATGGCTCACAGGCCCAGCCGCTCCGCTGCATGTGGGATCTTCCCGGACCAGAGCACGAACCCGTTTTCCCCTGCATCGTCAGGCGGACTCTCAACCACTGCGCCACCAGGGAAGCCCAATTTGTTATTTTTTTTATCCTCCAATGTATAGTCTAGTGCCTTCCTCCTAGGTCTTCAGTAAATATTTTTGAAAAGTACATTAAAAAAACTCCAACTTCGGTAATAATTTAGGGTTTATTTTTAAAGGAATGAACTCCTAAAATATTTTGAGAGTATTTTAAAGTCATATGTATATGTGTGTGCTATGTTTCTTGAAAATAATAAATTGGACATTTGTTTGTTCTGCAATATCTTTGAAGCTTAGGTTTCTCATCTGTAATTTGAAAGAATAAATTGTACTTACAATACTGGATTTTTGTGAGGATTAGATAAGTTAATAAGTCTAAAGAGTTTAAAGTTTAAATCTGGCTGAAAGCCAAATTTCAAAATGTTTGGCAAAATCAAGAAACTATTAATTAATTCATCTGTTGGAGAATATTTTTTCACAATAAGATGTAATTATGTTTTACTTGAATAGTTCCAGAACATTCGATAAATTTATGATTCAATGAATTTAGAATTACAGTTTTTAAGAACTTAAATATCTCTAATATTTTAAAAAATTAACTTTTAATGACTTTTATTATCAACCACATTTTCTTATATGAAATATATTAAAAGTATAGATTCAAGGAATGCAAAGGAATAGCAAAAATAAGACTAAGTAAAATGTACTAGAGCCCCGTGATTTGCATTGCAGTTTACATTGATTGCCTGATATATTTCATTTAATCTTTACTGGAGCAATCATAAAATAAAAACAATACAAATTACAATTCTGGATTCTCAACCTTTTCTGTTTCTTAGGATGTGTGTGTCTTTGGGTATCTTGCTGAAGTGACTTGACTATCAATAAATTACAGTAAACTTTTTCTGTGCACATTAACATGTATTATGTATTATTTATATTAAATATCTGCAAGACAAATACCAACATTCACTGAATGGCAATTATATGTCCATTAATGGGTTCATTCCTGCTGCACCCTGGGGATGAGGAACCAACATTCTCTTGCTGGGTTCTGCTTCTGTTCTGCATGGCACTGCCTCTCCATCAAGTCTCCTGGACATGAAGACCTGTAGGCTGGGCTCTCAGGTAACTTAGGTAGTCAGGAATGAACTTGAAGAGACCCTTCACTTCATAGAAATATCAGCTAAAAGGAGCTGATGCTCTCAGTGAATATCTGTGCAACTACAGCTTCTTAAACAACAGTGGCTTAGATAATAATGTAGGTTTTTCTTCTAAGAAGATCTCCTTCCAAAATATTATTGTAGTGGATTTCAAAGTCAGATGTCCATAACAATACTATTGAGAAATCAGTTCCTTGCTTCAATTTCTTTTATAACATTGAGAACACTGAGGTGAGATTGAGTTTTTGTGCCTGTTTCCTGAAAATAAACCTTTCTCTTTAGAGCCTAGTCATGTTTCCAACACATTTTACTCAGAAGCTTTACCACTCCCTTTAAAAAAATATTAAAGGCTTAATTTATGAAGTATGGTCATCATTCCTGGGGTTGTCTAACCTTAGAATAAATGGTTTCTATAATAGACAACCTCTTGGTCCTATGCCAGCTGACTTCTTTAGGATAAGTTCCACAGACTATGTCCAGCACTTTCTGCCTCTGAGATGCAGCTCGATTTCACTTTCAGGGGAGTCCTCAGTTTCCATAAGATATACTAATGTTTGGGACCAAGGCACAAATTTACCATTTATGTCCAGGCTTGTTTAAATTCCACTTACATTCAAACTGGAACTCTGATAATAAATGATTTAATGATATAACAAAACCATCTTTCCACCTCATGATTTTGTGGTTACATTGAATAGAACATTATTTTTATATTTATTATATATTTGTAAAAGGCATGTATAAATTTAAGACTTATTAACTTTGTCAATGTGAGTGAATCTATGGCAGATGATGGGCCAAAGACCCTCACCTTTCTAGATGGCTGAACTGCAACTCTGCCACTAATAGCAATAGATCAAGTTGAATTTAGTGTTCAAGAGACTGAAAGCCACAAAACCACATCAACTGCTATTGATTTTCCTTAAGTACTGAGGCTTTTAAGGGGATCTTACAAAGAAATGCATTGTACATGACTGTGTGCCATCAGTTTTGCTGAATTTTGAAAGTTGGATAGAGTTTGGAAAAACTAAACAAATGAAGATACTTTTGGGGTTAATAAATCTCAAGTTCCCAGAGAATTGTTTGGTAGGAAATTGGAAAGACATCATGACCATTCAACCTTACTGCAGGGGAATGGTAGAAACCAGAGATTCTATTGGATGCTGTCATCAAGAATAACAGGAAAAGACTAAGATAGCACATGAGTAGTCATGCTTCACTACTCTGCAAACACAGGGGACATGGCTGGCTCAACAATCATGTTCATGTGCTCCAGAAAACCATGAGACACATGCATGACAAAACCATCACACACAAGGTTCTGCATTTACAAATACTGTCACCATGTTAAATGATCTGTTTCAACTTGCCATTATATAAGCTCCCTGGTTCCTGACAATTTACTTTATACATATCACCCAATACATCACATGGACTATACATTTCCAAGACCAATAATTAAATCATCTAAATGTAAATTCAAGATGCTTAAAATGTTACCTGATGATGCCTTGAGTTAAAATATATTTTTTTTTATTTCAAGAATTCAAACTCAAGAATATTCAAAATAATCAAAGTGAGTTGTATTACTGCCTTACATTTGACTTATATATATGTTTATAGTGCAAAGTTACAAAATGATGAATGTCTCTAACACTAAAGTAGATAAGCAAAGAATTAAAGCAAAACTAATTTTTCCTGGGCCAGGAGGAAATACAATATTTATCATTGAACCTGAACCTCTATTTAATTTTGATGTATATTAGATGATAACTGGAGACCTATTATGGTCTTCTAACTTCTCATTTGTATACTGTTTATACTGAAATATCTTCTGAATCCAAAAATTCAGGTTTTTGTACTTTTTCCATAAAATAAATTTTGTTTGATTTTCTCTTTGACTTTATTAAGTAAACATAAAAAATATTTTTATATTTATAAAAGAAAATAGTTTATGGGTGTTTCTTAAAAAAAATTGTTATAGTAGGAAAGCAGTTTGATTGGAAAAATTACTTTCCATAAAGAATAGGTGATTTAAAGGATAATTATAATATGTAAGAGGCTATCCACATAGTTTCCTATAAAGCAACTTATTCAACTCATAGATAATTAAATTTACAGATCAGTTAATAATGGGTTTTGTATAGAAACAAAGTGGAAATTTCAGAATAGATAAAACTATTAGTGAAAGGGCTCATGTTTATTTAAAGTATTTTTTTCTCATTTAAGACATTTATTGCCATAGTTATTATTAATCTGAACTTCTGTAATAACTGGGGAAAATTAAAATCTATTTCCAGTGAAAGCAGGGTAATGTTAAAGTTAGAATATTAGAACTCTGTTTATTTATCTAGGAACGTATATAACACAGCCTACACAAAAGACTTAAAACAATCATTCCTCAGAGGAAAAAAAAAAACACCTGAGTATTGCCCAAATTACAAAGTATTTATTTTATATAACTTTATGAGAGGTTTTTAAAATAGATTTGGATAATGTGGCATTGAAAAAAGTTTCTTCTATAGGGAAAATTTTATTAACATTTGGATGATTACTCTTTTAAATTATGTATGCAGTTGTAAAATATTGCTGCTTTATTTTATATCCTATGTTTCAAGTCATAGAAGCAGATAATTACCAAAGTTGATTATTTTATTAAATTTACTTTAATATGTGTTCATACATGTCCCAAAGTAGGGAAAATAATATATTGTTAAAGTATTACTAGATTTATTTTGGAAAGAATGATATTTGGCAACCAGAGACAACTGTATTTTATGAATGTGTGTGAAGTTACAAGATAATATAGTAAACCTTAACAGTAATTTCATCTGATTTGTAATTAAGACTTTCAAGAGAGTAAAAAAAATATTCACTTAATATTGAGCCAGAATAAAATGTATCCAGATATCTCAAACAAAATTTGTGGCTGTTCTGTAAACGTCAAACAATATTCAACAATGAAAAAGTTATATTTCTCTATCCAGAAATGAGTACCATGACAAAACCATTTTAGACTTTTTTGTTATCTTAATTTTGGAAAAGAATTAAAAGAAAATGAGAATTCAGCTTTTTTCATAAAGTAAATATCTCAATTATTAGGAAAATATTTTGTTTTTATAGAGTTATTGAAGAGGGAAAAAACTTTTGAATGATAAGGCAGTTTGAAAGACAAGTCACTTTCTCCACTAAAAGAAATTATAGCTCTCCCTAAAAGAGAGAGTTAATTTTAGATCAAAATTGGAATATTGACAGTGGGAAGAGAAGAGAACAGTCAGCTGAAAATTAGGCCTCTTGATAGCCTCTATTACACGTTAATGCATATTCCTCTAAAATATCAGAATGCTATAGAAAAAAAAGGTTGGTATTCCCATTGGTTCTAAGATATATTTTTCTATTAAGGGCTATGGCTATTGACTAGTGTATTGGAAATTATTATGTAATTAATGTGGTCTACGTAAACTTTATTTTGTGGAGATGAAACTTTATTTTCCTGTTCAGAACTTAGACTAAAAACTTCAGTAGAAAAAAAATGAATGCACTTCAATCTGAGTTTTCTTAATCTAGTCCCTCAAGTCAATTCATGATTTAATGTACAGCTGCAAGACAGACCAAGACTCCATCTCAGCTTTCCATAGATGATTCACAGTCTTGAAGCCCAAGTATCATCCATCCATAGAGGTTTGGGGAGGTTCATTTAAGTGACTGTCATTCATATGTGATAGGAAGAGAACAGTTTACTTTCCCCTTACTGGTGCCTGCTGGTAGTGTGGGTGTTTGGCAATCATTTAGACTAAAGCACTTGTTTGTCTCTTATGTACCTAGGCTTCTGAGGTTCTTGGCATATCTTACAACTGATCACATCATGACTCAAGCTACTGTCATCTTCTGTGTGTGACAAGCATTCTGGCTCTAATTCTCAGCTAAACTCTCACATGGGCAAATGTAAAACTCAGATTCCCTAGATATTCACATAAAAGCCCTGAAAGAGTATGGAGATGATCAGCAACAGCTCTCACAGATGTTCCATTAAACCATCTCTTTCATTTTCCCTATGTCTAACTGAGGGGACCACATGAGACTGTCATTTTCAACTGTCTTTAATGTCTTTCAATTTCTCTTACCCTCAAATTAATTATATTTTAAATAAACCCTGCTTTGTTATTCATGATTATTCAATTTCTCTACAAATTATCTTCATCTTCCTCCAAGTCAATGTTTTTTTTTTGATCTTACTGGTGCTGGTGATGCCCTTAGTTCACATTTCAGGCATACCTCATTTTATTGCACTTTGCAGACACTCAGTATTTTTTACATATTGAAGGTTTGTGGAACTCTGCTTTAAGCAAGTCTATCCACCCTATTTTTCCAATGGCATTTGCTCACTTAATGTTTCTGTGTCACATTTTGGTAGTTCTTGAAATACTTCCTACTTTTTCCTTATTAGCATATTTGTTATGGTGCTCTGTGATCTGTGATCTTGGATGTCACTACTGCAACAAGATGATGACTTGCTGAAGGCTTGGATGATGGTTAGCATTTTCTTTTAGCAATAAAGCGCTTTTTAATTAAGGTATGTACATTGTTTTTTAGACATAATGCTATTGCACACTTAATAGACTAAGGTACAGTGCAACAGAACTTTATATGCACTGGGAAGCCAAAAAATTCATGTGACTCATTTTAATGTGGTGGTATGGAACCAAACCCACAATATCTCTGAGGTATGCCTATAGTTTCAGATCTATGATAAGTGTTCTATAACATGTCAATTAAGAACTTGAGTTATTGTTTTATTATTCCTTAATAGGATGTTGGGGGACTTGCAAAGAAGAAGAGAACACACTTTTACTTTTTCACATTATTGATCTACAGATATCAAGATTCCTAAGAAAATCTTATCACACTATTTGCAGGCATTTTTAGTCTTAAGTCTTAGACTTCTTTATAAATACGGTTGTCATATGTGTGCAATACTTGGGGCTTATCTCTACTTAAAATATATTCATTGTTTCTGTGAAACAGGGCGCCAACATGGTTGAGTTCTGTGTCTATTTAGGGCATGTTTTTGGTTCATAGATGGCAGCCTTTTTGCTGTAACCTCACCTGACAGATGTGTCCAGGGAGCTTTCTCAGGCCACTTTTATAAGATCATTAATCCCATTCATGAGGGATCATTCCTCATTACCTAATCCTTTCAAAAAGGCTCCACATTCTAATACCATCACCTTGAGGGTTAAGTCTCAGCATATGAACTTTGCGGGGGACACAGAATTTAGACAATAGCAGCTACCACAACAAAGTACCACAAACTGAGTTATTAAGTAAAACAACAGAAACGTATTGTCTTAGAATTCCAGAGTCTGAAAATTCGGACTCGGAAGTCTGAAATCAAGGTGTGGACAGGGCCATGCTCCCTCTGAAACCTACAGTGTTGCCTCTTCCTGGCTCCTGGGGTTTGCCAGGTATGTTTGGCATTCCTTGGCATGCAGCTGCAACATTTCAGTCTCTGCTGTAACACGACATGATGTTCTACCTTTGTATGTCTGTCTCTGTATGTCTTCTCCCTTCCTTGTAAGGGTATTACTGTCTTCCAGTATGACTCTGTCTTACATAATTACATCTTAAATGACCGTATTCAAACACAGTTGACCCTTGAACAACAGGGGTTTGAAATGTAAGGGTCCACTTATGTGCAAATTTCTTTCACTAAATATGTACTATGCTCTCTGCAGTTTGTTGAAACCCTGGACGTGGAAACACAGATACAGAGGGCCAAATGTAAAGTTATATGTGGATTTTTTATGCACAGCAGGTAGATGCCCTCAGTCCCACATTGTTCAAGGGTTAACTATAAGGTCACATTATAATGTATTGAGAATTAGCACTTCAACATAACTTTTGGGGGAATAAAATTCAACCCATAACAACATATTTATGAAGCTATTTCTCTTTATAGATATAGAATGTGGCTAGTTATTTGGAATTAAGCAATAACAGCCATCTGTTAGAAACAACTCAGTCTCCACTTGTGTACCAAGACCCTAAATACATAGGGGTTGAGTGCTTTTGAATATTAAATTGACTCATGCATGTTATTCAAATTAATAAGCATTACTTTTAAGGGATTCATTAACACTAGTTATTAATTTTTTAATAAAAGCACAAGTAAACATTTCTGGTTTACCAATCCAAAGCTAAGAAGATTGGCTGGTTTTATGCCATTTTGTTAATCATGACTTTCATTTATTAAACAGTTATTGAGAGTCTGCTCTGTATCAGGTGTTATAGTAAATAAAAAGGATGATGATACGGACACTATCCCTTACTAACTTCTAGTCTTAATAGGCAAGATAAATGGATAAATAGCAAAAATATTATAAATCAAATGTCATCACAGATATATCGATACATCACAATAGGCTCAAAAGAAAAATAAATAAATAAATTGTCCCACTTACAGCAGTCCCCATCAAATCTGAGACTCAATTCTAAGTAAATAATTCAAAATATGGGAAAATACAATAAGGATAAATATGTTTATTGCTGAGCTGTCATAGTGAAAAACAGAAACAATCTAAAACAAGGGTATAATTAAGTAAATATGACATTCTTACTTGGTTTAGTTTGCATATAAAAACATAAAGCATGTAAAATTTGGAGAACGACAGAACTATAATTTTGTTTTTACTTGAAAATGACGGATAATTTGTTTCTTTTTACTTTTCCGAAATTTCCGTAGCATTAGATTATTACTTATATGATTAGAAAAAAATAAGTTTAGTTAGAAATTTTACAGGTATATAAAATTTCATATCCAAAAAATTGCAGAAATGCAATTTCTGTATAAATATTTGTTGTAAATAGTATATTTGAAATAAAGTACTATAGGCTTCAGAGAAATAACACCATATTTACAATATTTCATCTTTCTCTGGAACTCTAGTTATTTTAGGATATTCTAGCAGTACATTTAATGAAACAAAATGAATCCTAAATAAAGATGATCTTTCCTTACTAGAGAGCATAAAAGAAATGACATATATCAGTGCAAAGCAATCCACTAATGGAAATTTACCATTATGAATGTGAAAATTTTAAAGTATTTCTCTCTCATCTTTAAACAGCATTTATATTTCCCCACTCAATATTCCTTTCATTATGAATTTAACTGAAGAAATGAAGGTGAACTGTGATGCCAACATGATAAATGTTTAAGGTTAATATGTCACTTTATGTATTTGTCCCTATCATTCTTGATCTTTTGTATGTGATTCATTGTGCTGATGTCTGTCTGTCTTGAAATACCACTACTCTCAATCTCTTTATAATGCAGTTGGCAGGAGTGTAGCATTTTTTAACACCAAGAATACTTAACAGTATTCCTTTGTGTGATATCATTAAAGTATGCTAACTAAGGCAAATTTGAGGGAGAATACAAAGAGATTTTGAAAGGTTATGATCTATGACAATTCACAGCTTTAGAGTTGGTTTAATTGAATTAATTGTTGCTTGGAAGAAGAATCTGAGGAACAAAGAACACAATGACTGTACGTTTTCATGGAAAAAAATTTGACCTTTTCAATATTAACGCATTGATTCACAGATTATTCTCTCTCCCACAGCAAAAGAATCTTATAAGAAAAAGGTAGATGTGATATTTGATAAGAGAAAATCTGTGCAGAAATGGAAACTCCCACATATGATAGGAATCAGAAAGAATTACTAACATATACATTTGTGTGACTTGTTACAACAATAAAAATTTTAATGTATACGTGTACCTTTTAAAAGTTGAGAATATTACATTATACTATATTCTTAATTTACACTAGTGAATTTTTAATAAGATGATCAGAGAAGAGCTTCATTTTATTCAGTGATATCACTAATCTAAAAAAGATTATTTTTTCTCTTTCTTTCTGTTTTGTAATTCTAAGTAACAGTTTTATTAATTTATATTTTTTAACTAGGTTACCTTAGTCTATGTCTTCAATAAACACATTCCTTGGATAATCATAAGGCAGAAATTAAACTGCACCACGTGAAAGGTGACAAGAGGATATTCAGAAGAGAAGATTTATTCTAGCTGAACTGAGCAGGGAAAGCTACACAGAAGAGGTGACAATCAAGTTGAGTGGAATAGCTTGTTATTCCAAAAACACACCATACATTTTTATAACTCCTGAACTTAACAATGGCTATTAGATCTTGGAATTCCTAACCTCCAGTGTCTTGTATTCTAGTCAAACCCATACTTCTATTGCAAAGCCTCAGCTGTCACTTTCTCTGTGAAGTTTTTTCTAACCTTTTCAAATCAAATCAGGCATTCCTTCTTTGAATGTTTCATTACCAATTACACACAGTAACTCCAAAATAGAATTTACTGTACATGTGGCAATATTTTATGCTTGCCTCCTTGACAGAATGAGCTCTATTTGGTCACGGTTAATACTCTTCGATATTATATTTAATGGTATAAAAACATTATAACATTATATATAACATTATATAACATTATATATTTAGTGGTGTAATAACATTATAAAAATCATTATAACATTAAAACATTATGTAACACTATATATTTAGTGGTGTTATAACATTATTTGGTTTTAATCAAAAGCCCTCAGGAGCTTTATGTCTGGAGCAGGTATAACTGGGAGAAAACTAGAAACAGCATTATTTCATGTCAAAGCTACAAAACAAAAAATAATACACTAACTATATTTATTGTACTAATTGTATAATATCAAAAATATATTTAGTACTAAAATGTAAAGTTCAGACAAGTTGAGTGTCAATGTATTATGAAATATGCTATGACATATGGTGAATAGTTTTAAAATAGTACAAATATCTTAAAAACACAAATGGGAGATATAGTTAATAAAGCAGGTTTCACATGTGATATTTTATTAACCTCAAATCTGCACAGTGGTATTTGTTTTATTCTTATTTTTGTCACTAACCCTTTTTGAGACACAAAATCACTAAAGATCAGAGGGATTAAGTAATTAGCCCAAAGTCATCAAACTAATGTTAGTAGTATACATTAATGAAGAAAGAGAATTTTAATGAAGCACATATAGCTTTAAGTCCTTATTTACTATCTAGAAAATAAACTCCAGAAAGACGAGGGTCTTCATTGCTTTCGTTCATTGGTGATATGCATGTGTCTTGAGCAACACAAGCAGTCGGAAGATACTCAGAAAACATTTGTTGAATGACTGCACCTGTGTTGGTTGGGCATGTTAATTGCTTTCTCTTTGTATTGGAGTTATTCATAACACCTACTGCATTGAGTTGTAAGAACTAAGTAAGGCAATGCAGGAAATGCATCTAGTACCACTCTCTTAGTGAAGTTTGAAAACACTTGATACATTAGTGCTGGTTATGTATTTTGATAGGAGTTCCATGTTCTCATCTAAAGGAATTACTGAAAAATAAATCTATGTCCCAGGCTAAGCCAGAATAAGGTGATACTTTTAAGCAGATGTTTTACTGGTAACCTTCAAGTTATAAGAGAAAATTCCTCTTTTGCCTATGATATTAGATGGATCCTGGTGAAATTCATGAATATTAATGAATTAACTATGTGACAGGAATTGTTAAGTTGTTACCATCATTAACTCTGTTAATCCTCCTCCTTTTACAATTTCTCGTGTCCACATTAAAAATGTAAAAAGAAAACTGGTGAAATTAGTTTTAAGAATATATTTTATTTAAATAAAAAAATCCTAATTTTTATTTTAATATTTAGTCAATAAAATATTATTGTGGTATTTTATACTATTTTTGCATTTACTCTCTAAAATCCAGTGTGTATTTTATACTTACAGCACATCTCAATTAAGATGCTAAATTTTCATAGAGAAATAAGTCATCTGTATTTAGATTTCATAAAATCTAGGTGAATAATTAGATTCACATATTCAAGTTCAAGTTTTAATTTTTAATCAAGTTTCAAGTTTTAATTTTAATTCAAAATTAAAAGTTTTTCAATAACTGAATAGAATATCAGTTTTAAATTTAAATTAAATTGCTTAAAATTAAATACAGTTCAATTGTACTACTCACATTTCAAGTGCTCATCAATACATGTAGCTAGTGGCTACTACACTGCAAAGTACAGACATATGTCATTAACAGAGAACAAGACAACTAGAAAACAGATGTTTAAAAAACATATTCTGAATGAATAAATGAATATATAACTTTTTAAAAGATATCTGTCACAACAGAAATAGAATTTCTTTATTCATCAGTATTTTTTCATGTAAGCTATTTACACTAATATTTTCTAAAGAGTAACAGTTTTGCCTTGTCTGATTTATTCAGCCTAAAACTTTGAATCCTTTACCAAATTATACAAAGGAAAATATTTTGATGATGAATGTATAAGTCATTCTGGCCCTAAGCTAATTCACTGTATTTTTTTTAATAGACGGATACAACATTTTTCATGTGTGTGAGTGTATTGGTAGATGCTTATTAGGGCTCCAAAAAGGAAAAATTAAAAGAGATAAAAACATTACATAGGCACTAAATTGTGAAATTAACATGTTGCACAAGAAAATGTAGATTCATGTTTGATAACATCTTTTGTATTCAAATTAAAGGTTATCTATCTCTGCCATAATGTAGTAACAAATGTTATAGTAATTTATGAACATGGAAAAGTGAGCACATGTTTTAACCTGCCAAAAAGAAAAATGATGCAAGTTCATCTAGGAAGCACAACTAACTCACATGAATTATTTTAGACTTTGCCATTATTGATTATTGTGTTTATGGTCTTTTTTAATCTAGCACTCAATTTCAATAGTGTCAAGTTTGATGCTGAGCCCAAGTTTGATATTCTTTCTGGCTTTTCACGAATACATCCTAAACACATTTGTTCTATTGTAACATCATAAAAACAGATGATGAAATTTGAAATTTGAGTCAGTAGAGTATATAGTTGTTGCTGATTGACAAGTCAAAGTTGAAATTATAACAAGTTCTCTTTATAATCTGGTGAATTTGTTCAAACATTGCCATCTATTTTTGCTGGGAAACCAAGAACAATCTCTCTGATACAAATTGATTCTGCTTGGTCACTCAGCTGGTAGAACACAGGAATAATTTACAGAGAGATGATTGTTCATTTACTTACAAATTTCCTAATTCTTAGGCAAGTGAACATTACAAAAGCAATACAACTACCTACAAGTCAGTGTATACTCTGACATTTCTAAAATAATTCAAAATGGAACTCTGTCTCTGGAGCCAGTGACTTTCAGTAGGATCCAATTATATACCTTTCACTTTTTATAAAAGTCTAAGTGAGAATTGAAAGAACAATAAAACTCCTAGGAAGAACAAAAATAGGGTGAAAACTATTATTTTAACAAAAGGTACAATAACAAAAATACCTATTTAAAAAATTTTAATGGTTTGACAACCACTGTGATTAATTCCGATGCTTGAAATGAACAATACCCTTCATTTATATTTCCCCCTGCCTTCCTGAATAGATTATCAAAGAATCTTTTTTGGATTTTTCAAAAATGAATAAAAACAGAACAGTCTATAATCAGAATCCATATTCTTTTCTTTAAAAGGCTAGATAATATCCTTTGGAACTGCTAAATTAATTAAACAAGGAGGCCATTAGACTGAGGTGGTTTTAATAACTTAACAGCCTTTGTAAGTAAACCCAAACCTAAGCCTGTAAATGCTTCAAGGTAAATAAAAACCTAAGGATAATGAAGCACAAACAGCTGACTAGACTTTCTCAAATAAGACAACTGCGTAAGATATAGCCAATCAGTAATTCTTACTTTGCATTTGCATCTTTTCTATAAGTCTTGCCCCTAGCTCCTGTCAGTGGAGCTTGCTTCTGTCCACTTCTGGTTTGGTGCTACCCTATGGGAATTGATTTTTGCTCAGATAAACTCTTAAATTTTTTAAATATACTTCCATTTATCTTTTAACAAAACGGAGATTCTTTGATAAAGATAATAATAGATTCATTCAATTTCCAACACAGGTACTTCATAAATATTTGTTGAATGAATGAAAAAATTGAATTGAAGTAAATGGATTATCTATAAATGTAAAACTTCTTTATATCAATAAGATTTTAAATAATATAAAAAATAAAAGATAATTTAGTAAAATATTTGCAATATGTATTACAGGAATTTATTTTTTTAATCTGAGGATGTCTTTGCAAGTTAATAAGAAAAAATATCAACAGTTCAGTTGAAGAAAAGAACAAGAATATGGACAAAAATAATTTATAGATTATGTACAAATGACAAGAAATGTTTTCATCTTAACCAATAACCAAAAGAAAGGAAAAATTAAAAGAAAGCAATATGCACATAGTTTCATTTAGTGTATTGTGTAATAGGGAAACTAAGTTTTCTTGTACCTATTGCAATTCACCTGTTCTTTCTTCTCCAGCCAAAGGCAACTTCTGATCTGTTTCTTATCTCTACAGATTAAATTGTATTCTCTATCATTAAAAGAAAATTATACCATACAATATATTTTCCTTGGCTCTCTGACTTCCTTCACTCAGCATAATAATTTTGAGCTTCTTTTACCTTATAGATTCACCTTTCTTATAGAGTATATTGATATATTTGTGTATATTATATGCAAATACTCATGTTCAAAACGCTATTCGACATGACAATATATATATATATATACAAACATATATATATATATATATATAAATTTATGTTCTTATTGACTGCTATTCCCACTAGAGTATAAGCTCAGTGGAGTTAGAGCTCTGTCAGTACTATTCACTGTGTTAATTCCAGTGTCTAATGAAGGTTTTGGCATATAGTAGACAATAAATATGTGTTAATAAAAGTCACCAATATTTTTATATAAAAAACTTTGTATCTATGTCTTATGGTTTTCTTAAGATAAATTTCAAAATATAGAATTATAGATTTCAAAGGGCAGGGCCAGCTCTCCATTAACAGGTGAATGGATAAACAAAATGTGGTATACTCACTCATGAGGACTTTACGAGTTTAAGATATTCTGAGTTTGCTTTGAAGCATTTGTGTGTGGGGTATGTGTGAGAGATTATCTATTATCTACTACCTGTTACCTATTATCTATCCTCATCAATTCATTTATTTATTTTTGCTCTAAGAAACAGGAATATGCAATTTTGTATGCATGTCAAAAACACCAAAAAGACATACAACAGCATGTTCCCCATGATCATTCTGTTTACTTTTACAATGATAGATAGTAATTGTGTTTTACTGCTTTCTGTTTTACTCTGTTTTATGTCCTTTAAATTTTCTACAGTGAAAATTAGTTACCTTTATGACAGAAGAATGCTGACCATATAAGTTAAGTTTACTCAAGTATATGGTTGTATTTGTTTCCTTGAAAATTGAAAGTGTGACTGGTAATTGTTTGATTGGGACTAAAACATCTGGACAGGCTATCCACAAGATAAGGGATACAAAAAAGGAAAATATTCAGTCTCTCTAATAATCTAAGAAGCACAAAATTAAATAACAATGAGCTGGTATTTTAACTTACCAAGTTGATAAAAATAAAAGTAACTTTTTGTTATATGATTGTTATTTCTGTGATTTTTATAATATTTATAATTACTATGCTTCTTAAAAGGTGGTCAGAAAAACAGAGAAATCATTTGTTAGAAATGTTGATATTGTTTAATAGAAAAAGGAAACAAAATGTTTGTATGTGTAAGAACATTATAATAGTGGCAATCTCTGATTGATGAGAGTATTGATTATGTCATTTTCTTAGAATGCTTTTATTATTTTTGTCAAGTTTTTAAAGAACATATGCTGTGCTGAAGTAGAGAAAAAATCCTATAATTTATTTTAATAGCTGTTTCGCTTTCATATTGCACACATGAAAGCCTCTTCAATATATTATTCTAAGACTACTGTCTTTTTGTATCATGGCTTTGTGTCACCAAAAATTGATTCCATCTCAGATTATTTTCTATTATGCAGCAATATTTTTCCAGGTCACAGATATTGTTAGAAAGTCTACAATCTGACTGTAAAATGTTTCATTTCCTATTTACTGATCTGAATACCAAAATCTCTTTGATTGTGTGATATTTTCCACGTTACCAATCCACTATAAGTCTCATTTTTCTCATCTATAAAATGAGGCCAAAGCTAGCACTATTAAATGCAGTAGGCTGAAGGCAAAAACAAACAAACAAACAAACAAACCTTGCACTAGTTTTAATTACAGCTAGCACTTATTGGATATTTATTAAGTATCAGAAATAAGGTTAAACCCATGCACCTATGGTCAACTAACTTATGACAAAGGAGGCAAGACTATACAATGGAGAAAAGACAGTCTCTTCAATAAGTTGTGCTGGGAAAACTGGACAGCCACATGTAAAAGAATGAAATTAGAAAACTCCCTAACACCATACACAAAAATAAACTCAAAATGGATTAAAGACCTAAATGTAAGACTGGACACTCTAAAACTCTTAGAAGAAAACATAGGAAGAACACTCTTTGACATAAATCACAGCAAGATCTTTTTTGATCCACATCCTAAAGTAATGGAAATAAAACCAAAAATAAAGAAATGGGACCTAATGAAACTTAAAAGCTTTTTCACAGCAAAGTAAACTACAAACAAGATGGAAAGACAACCCTCAGAATGGGAGAAAATATTTGCAAATGAATCAATGGACAGAGGATTAATCTCCAAAACATATAAACAGCTCATGTAGCTCAATATTAAAAAAACAAACAACCCAATACAAAAATGGGCAGAAGACCTAAATAGACATTTCTCCAAAGAAGACATACAGATGACCAAGAAGCACATGAAAAGCTACTCAACATCACTAATTATGAGAGAAATGCAAATCAAAACTACAATGAGGTATTCCCTCACACCAGTTAGAATGGGCATCAGCAGAAAATCTACAAACAACAAATGCTAGAGAGGGTGTAGAAAAAAGGGAACCCTCTTACACTGTTGGTGGGAATGTAAATTGTTACAGCCACTATGGAGAACAGTATGGAGGTTCCTTAAAAAACTGAAAATAGGAGGGGAATTGGGAAGATGGCGGAAGAGTAAGATGCGGAGATCACCATCCTCCCCAAGATACACCAGAAATACATCTACACGTGGAACAACTCCTACAGAACACCTACTAAACGATGGCAGAAGACCTCAGACCTCCAAAAAGGCAAGAAACTCCCCACGTACCTAGGTAGGGCAAAATAAAAAAGAATAAACAGAGACAAAAGAATAGGGACGGGACCTGCACCAGTGGGAGGGAGCTGTGAAGGAGGAAAAGTTTCCACACACGAGGAAGCCCCTACACGGGCGGAGACTGCGGGTGGCGGAGGGGGGAAGCTTCGGAGCCGCGGAGGAGAGCACAGCAACAGGGGTGTGGAGGGCAAAGTGGAGAGATTTCCGCACAGAGGATAGGTGCAGACCAGCACTCACCAGCCTGAGAGGCTTGTCTGCTCACCCGCCGGGGCGGGCGGGGCTGGGAGCTGAGGCTCGGGCTTCGGTTGGAGCACAGAGAGAGAGAGGACTGGGGTTGGCAGCGTGAACACAGCCTGCAGGGGGTTAGTGCACCACGACTAGCTGGGAGGGAGCCCGGGGAAAAGTCTGGACCTGCCGAAGAGGAAAGAGACTTTTTCTTCCCTCTTTGTTTCCTGGTGCGCGAGGAGAGGGGATTAAGAGACCTGCTTAAAGGAGATCCAGAGACGGGCGCGAGCCGGGGCTAACAGCGCAGACCCCAGAGACGGGCATGAGATGCTAAGGCTGCCGCTGCCGCCACCAAGAAGCCTGTGTGCGAGCACAGGTCAATATCCACACCTCCCTTCCGGGGAGCCTGTGCAGCCCGCCACTGCCAGGGTCCTGTAATCCAGGGACAACTTCCCCGGGAGAACGCACAGCATTCCTCAGGCTGGTGCAACGTCCGCCGGCTTCTGCCACCACAGGCTCGCCCCGCAATCTGTGCCCCTCCCTCCCCCTGGCCTGAGTGAGCCAGAGTCCCCAAAGCAGCTACTCCTTTAACCCCGTCCTGTCTGAGCGAGGAACAGACGCCCTCTGGTGACCTACAAGCAGAGGCAGGACCAAATCCAAAGCTGAGCCCCAGGAGCTGTGCGAACAAAGAAGAGAAAAGGAAATCTCTCCCAGCAGCCTCAGAAGCAGCAGATTAAAGCTCCACAATCAACTTCATGTACCCTGCATCGGTGGAATACATGAATAGATGATGAATCATCCCAAATTGAGGAGGTGGATTTTGAGAGCAAGATTTATTATTTTTTCCCATTTTTCTCTTTTTGTGAGTATGTATGTGTATGCTTCTGTGTGAGATTTTGTCCATATACCTTTGCTTTCATTATTTGTACTAGGGTTCTATCCGTCCATTTTTTTTCTCTTTTTAGAAAATTTTTTTTCTTAATAATTATTTTTTATTTTAATAACTTTATTTTATCTTCTTTCTCTTTCTTTCTTTCCTTTCATCCTTCCTTCCTTCCTTTCTTTCTTTCTTTCTTTCTTTCTTTCTTTCTTTCTTTCTTTCTTTCTTTCTTTCTTTCTTTCTACTTTTTCTCCCTTTTACTCTGCTGTGTGGATGAAAGGCTCTTAGTACTGCAGCCAGGAGTCAGTGCTGTGCCTCTGAGGTGAGAGATCCAACTTCAGGACACTGGTCCACAATAGACCTCCCAGCTCCACATAATATCAAATGGCAAAAATCTCAGAAACTAACACACCATTGTAAAGCAATTATACTCCAATAAAGATGTAAAAAGTAAAATAAATTAAAATAAAAATAGAATTACCATATGACCCAGCAATCCCACTACTGGGCATATACCCAGAGAAAACCATAATTCAAAAAGTCACATGCACCCCAATGTTCATTGCAGCACTATTTACAATAGCCAGGTCATGGAAGCAACCTAAATGCCCACTGACAGATGAATGAATAAAGAAGATGTGGCACATATATACAATGGAATATTGCTCAGTCATAAAAGGGAATGAAATTGGATCATTTTTAGAGACATGGATGGATCTAGAGACTGTCATACAGAGTGAAGTAAGTCCGAAAGAGGAAAACAAATATTATATACTAACACATATATGTGGAATCTAGAAAAATGGTACAGATGAACCAGTTTGCAAGGCAGAAATAGAGACAGAGATGTAGAGAACAAATGTATGGACACCAAGGGGGGAAAGTGGTGGGGGGTGGTGGTGGTGGGATGAATTGGGAGATCGGGATTGACATATATACACTAATGTGTATAAAATAGATAACTAATAAAAACCTGCTGTAGAAAAATTAATAAACAAAATAAATTTTTTTAAAAAAGAAATAAGGTTAAAGAATTTGTAAGGATTATTTCATTGAATTCTAATCACAAATATTTTAGTTAGGAATCGCATTTTACAGGTGAAAATACTGTTACATCAGAAAGTTTTGTATTTTCCCAAATTAAAAGAATCACTAAAAGATAAAGCCAACATTTAATCCTATACATACAGTCCAATTTGAGTTCTTTTGTTTTAACCCCTCACTATAGCTTTAACAAAGGTCTGTTTCTCAATGTGTAATATGCACCCAGTCAGCCTGGTAGTCATTTCTTGTGTTTTTTTACCGCTTGGTTTGGAGTTTTTATTTTATTTCTTTATTTAATCCATTATTAAATGATACTTGACTTGATGGAAAAATAACGTTACTGGTACCTTTTACATGGAAAATAATAGTCACTCTTGTGGCAGTTCTGCTTCATCTATTGATGGAAAATACTTCAAACTGGACATTCACAAATGTTACAGTCCTTAATAAACAATCAGAAGATAATTTTACTGAGTTTAACAGAGCATCTGGTTTTGCTTGATGTTATAAATATTTTGCCATTTTTCCTTTACTGGTTTTGATGGTTAATTTTATGTGTCAATTTGGCTAGGCAATGTTGCTTAGTATTTTGATAAAACACTAGTCTAGATGTTTCTGTGAGACAAGTTTGTAGATAGATTAGCAATTAAAATTGTATGACTTCAAGCAAAGCGGATTATCCTCCATACTGTGGATGGGCCTCAGTAAATTTAAGGCCTAAAGAGCAAAAACTGAAGTTTTCCAGAGAAGAAGGAATTCTGCCTTAAGTTTATAACATAGAAATTCTGTTAATTTCAAGGACTGCTAGCCTGTCATATGAATTTTGGACTTGCTAGCTTTCACAATGTTGTGAGTCAATTCTTTAAAATAAATCTCTCTTTATCTCTCTATTTCTCCATCTTGCCATCTCTATCTCTGTGACTCTATATATCTCTGTCTCTATCTCCATGTATCTGTCTGTCTATTGATATATCTATCAATAGATATATTAGTTCTGTTCCTTTGGAGAATTCTGTAGATACTATCATGTAAGAACACTTCATATACAAAACTTCATATACAAAATAATAATGGTAATAATAAATCAAGTCAAACAATAGACCAAGCTTTCCTTGATAGGCAAAACAATAATAATAAAATAAATAAATAATAAAAGGAAAAAATGAATGGAAAGTACTCAGCTTTTCTATACCTGACTTATGTTACATAATGTTATATAAGATTTTGGGTTTTTTTCATTCTTTGCATGTAGTTTCAGGGACATCTGATCAAAAGCATACTAGCTCTGTGACTTTCAATTATCACTCTTCATTTCTGAACCATATTTTTCTTACCTTTATAATGATGGAGGCTGCCCTGGATGGCTCCAAAGACTCTGATCTTACTCTCTGATCAGGCACATGAAAAAAAAAAATCATTTTGTATCTATCCTTGCTACTAGAGAAGAATATATATAAATACTTACTCTGTGGATATTTGAAAAAATATATTTACTTCCTTAGAAAAATAATCACGTTAGAGGAAACAAATTTCTCTTTGAACTCAAGCCAGAAATATTTTAAAGATCATATAAAAATATGAATTCATACTTCTCACTCCAGATTTTTCTGTTTTTATCCTAGTGAGTTTTGTTATTTGAATTGAAACGATGAGAAGTTATTTCAGAAATCCCCATTCACACTTATTCAACACCAAGGAAGATAAATGCGAAGGAATTAGTCAGAATTAGTCCTTTATTACATTTCTAATTGATAATCAGATTCCAGTGCAACGTTCTTAGAAGTTCCAACTTTTTCCCCTTTAAATCTTTATTCTTTTAAACATTATTATTAAGATTTTAATCAGCAGATATAATATTTGGAGGAAAAAACCTTAAATATTATTAATATTACCATAAAAACTAATAATCCATTTATGACATCAAAGATTCACATAGTATTATCACAAATTAAGTGGGGAAAAATAGGGCTACATGTTTAAAAATCAACATTATATTTTGAACTTGCTTTTTAATGGTCATTATATTTAATGATCTATCATCACTTCATTATAAACCCAATAAGTGAGATGTATATAATTCATTTTAATCATCCCTGAATTGAACCTTAGTAAACTGGTTAAATCCATTTTCCTTATAGATGTAGCACATTTTCTTCCCCTTGAGAAACATTGTTTAAAAATTAAATTTAAAAAGACCAAAAATCAATGTTTCTTATGATACCTTAATTATTTTCTGGAGATTTTAAAGCACAAATAGAGAATTAAAAAAAAAAAAAAAACTTGACTAATTTGCTAAATCAAGTGAACTTGTTATAAAACACAAATGATAGAGAAAAATACAAATAGTGGGAATGTAAATTGGTACAGCCACTATGAAGAACAGTATGGAAGTTCCTTAAAAAACTAAAAATACAATTATCATATGATCCAGCAATCCCACTCCTGAGCATATATCTAGAGAAGACTGTAATTTGAAAAGATATATGCAACCCAATGTTCACTGCAGCATTATTTACAACAGCCAAGACCTGGAAGCAACCTAAATGTCCACTGACAGATGAATGGATAAAGAAGATGTTATATATATATATATGTATATATACACACACACACACACACACACACACACACACACACACACACAATGGAATATTACTCAGCTATAAAAAAGAATGAAATAATGTCATTTGCAGCAACATGGATGAACATAGATCTTATCATACCAACTGAAGTAAGCAAAGACAAATATCATATGACATTGCTTATTGTTTATATGTGGAATCTAAAAAAAATGATATAAATGAACTTATTTACAAAACAGAAATAGACCCACAGACATAGAAAACAAACTTATGGTTACCAAAGGGGAAAGGGCAGGAAGGGACAATTTAGGAGTTTGAGATTAACATATACACACTACTATATATAAAATAGATAACCAACAAGGACCTACTATATATCACAGGGAACTATACTCAATATTTTTTAATAACCTATAAGGGAAATAACCTAAAGGGAAAACTGAATCATTTTTCTGTACACCTGAAACTAACACAACATTTTAAATCAACTATACTTCAAGTAAAAAAAAAAGTACAAATGAGAATTAGCTGTTCCTTTCCAGAAAGGCCCTCTGTATGCATACTTTGGCTTATAGACATGTAACAAACAACTGTGTTTTTATGGTTTGAGAAGATATAAGTTCAGTGAAAGCTTGCAGTTACATTGTCATAAAAAATTAAAAAATAAACTAACTGCTGAGAACCATAAAGAAACATTCTGTTGTTTTGGCAGAAGTGTGCATTTGAAAAAAAGAGAAATATTTTAAAGTCTTACCTTTTGAAATAAAAACCTCTGTTGATAAGGGTATAGATTAATTAATTTTCATAGAAATATTAGAATGTCAATTTAGAATGCAAATGCATTTTCCTAAGATCCATTTTATAAAATGTAATTATCTCTTGCTCGAGATCTTCAGCTGTGTATTAAAGATCTATTTTCTAAATTATAAATGACTATTATAAATGATTCAATTTTATTTTTCTAAAGCCAATATTGCAAAAAATAAAAAAATATAAGCTAGACAGAAATCTGTATTTTTAAAACATCATAAAACAAACTGACCACACCCTTCACTGTACAAGTTTCAACATTTACTCCCAGTTAAGATGTTTCTATATCACAAACACACAATCTTCTCTAAATAACAATTTAATTCTACATGATTCTATATTTATGTCAGTTCACCTCCAAGATTTTTATCTGATATAGATATTAAGGGACATATTTAATTCATAACCCATATGATGTGAAAAATTAATAACATGATACTATACTCAGCATTATTTCATTAAATAAATGCATGGGTAAATGTATTTTTTCTATAATTTTAACAACTACCTCAGCAGCCAGGACCTAATGGTTATCATTAGCAATCATGTTACTGTTTCTTTTTACTCAATGCTCCTGTAAACTGTCCTTTTTGTAGTTATTTTGGCTTATTTTCCTGATGCTTGGAAATAATTCCCTTTACACTCAAACACATTTCATGAGTTAGTGCTTTTAAGTGAAGACATCTTTATTTTCAAAATTTACATTCTGGATTATAACTCTTCTTTACTCTGTTCAATAAATTGTCTCATCCTTTCTATTCTATCTCTGAAATATCTCCAGTTTGTTTGTCTTTTACCATCTTCACAGCACCACTGAAATTTAGGATCTTAAATTTCTGGCTTAAATTTCTGGGGTACGTTCCTCCTTGATTTCCCTGCCTCTAGAATATTTACTTTTCTACTTTTCCCCAAAACTAAAAATTATCTTCATAACATGTGCTTGTAACCATTTAGTCTCTATGTAAAGACAACAAAATAGCTATCAATCATTGTATGAGAAAGTATTATCAAATTACCTTTCCCTCCTAACTTTTTTTTACGCGCAGGCTCAGCGGCCATGGCTCATGGGCCCAGACATTCTGCGGCATGTGGGATCTTGCCGGACCGGGGCACGAACCCGTGTCCCCTGCATCGGAAGGCGGACTCTCAACCACTACGCCACCAGGGAAGCCCCCCTCCTAACTTTTGAAGATACATTTTTCTGAAGATGCACCTAGTCCACTAAATTTTATATCAAGCCCTTTCTCTCCCCAATGTGTTTTATCATCCTCTACCCTGTAGCTCAAGTTCATAGTTTCTGATTTTAGTTTTATCATATTTAATACATTCTTATGTAATAAAATTTCAAATTATATATTTATTTTATCCCTTTACTTAAACTTCATATTATCATTTACATGGAAAGAGTTTGTAGCCAGAGAGACATGGGTGTAGATTTGACCTCATAATTTTCTATTTTAACTTTGCTGTGCCTCAAATTTATCAACTTTAAAATGATTACTTCAATAACTATAGATTTGGTGAGGATTATTAGTACATTAAAGAAGATATATATAATAATCACCATTATTATAATTATTCCAATGTAGGACACCTTCCTTTATTTTAACTACAAAATCTAGTGGTTTTTCTCAGATGAGTACATGAAAAAGTGAGACTGATTTGATATAATAATAAAGATTTTAGTTTTATTAAAAACATGGTGCAAGATTCATAACAAAATAGATGTATTAGTAAACCCCAAATGGTAGTAGGCACTATATTCATTAATTTAAAAATATGATCTTGTTTTAAATAAAGCTTTACCACCTACAAGCTGTTTTAAGTTTGGTATTTAATCATTCTTATTTCAATTTCTTCATCTAGTAATCTGTGTATTTACATCAATAATCATATTTTGGAGCTGTAGCTTTCAGATTACATGAAATAATTTTATTTAGAATGCTGTGCCTGGCACATACCAAGCACTCAGAAAAATTAGGCTACCTCATCTTGACTGAAGCCTTTGGCTAAGCAACGCAGGTCTCCTCTTCCCAGGCAGTGAGGCAGAGCTCATTTCTTTCAGTCCCATATTTACTGAGCTTTGCTGCATGACTTGAATAGACCAATGACATATCAGCACATCTGATACAAGGAGAGATAAGCACTGTATACTGGAGCTTGTCCTCTTTTTGTGTTGTGATCATCACGTAAAGCAGTCTTGGCAAACCTGTGGGAGAGGCTCATTCCATACTAACTTCCAGATATGTGAATGAAGCCATCTTGAACTTCCAGCCTCTGCCAAGCCACATATAAGTATAGTTGAAAAAGTGACCACAGATGAGACCAAACAGAGCCCAGCCCAAAATACCAATACAGAAAATTATGAGCAAGTAAATAAGAGTAATCTTAAATCACTAAGTTTCAATGAGGTTTGATGCATAGCAATATAAAATTGATATATTCTCTATCACATTGCTTAGTTTTGTTTTTTTCATAACAATGACTATTGGAAATGCCAAGTGTATTAATGTGTATATTTATTTACTTTGTTTATTGACTGAGTCTCCTCAGTATAATAAAAAGCTCTATAATATGAGAAGACTTGTCGATTTGGTTAACTATTGTATCCCCATGGCTTAGAATATTTGGGGGACATATTAGATATTCAAACTATATATATATATATATATATATAATTTTACTTTATTTTGAATGAATAGATGAATATATAAGTGCCTTTATTCCAAAGGAGTCCTAGTAATTTATATCCATGGAGTAGAATTTCCACTGACATATTCTCCTATCCCTCTACTCCAGTGAATATGAAACATATAGAAGAGCATGGTATTCAACAACTCAGAGTTATAAATTTTTTTAACTTAACATTAAATATAAAAATATATATTCCATGATCTGGTATATAGCATATATAACTATAAGGATATGAAATATGCTGATTCAATAAATGACATAAGAAAAGTGAACAAGCTACCAAATAATATTTTAAAGCCCTTTAATTCGTTTATGGTAGGTTAAGATAGAGGAGAAACCTGAATATACTTTTCCTACTGAATTCTGTGGCTAAATCTCTGATTGAGCTTTTGCCTGGCTCTACATCCCAGGATTATCAAGGTCGTTACAAGGGTCTTTGCAAAGTCCCAGTAAATAGGACCATTCTAAATTACCTGAGCTTTGATTAAATTAAAAAAATAAGACTAAGTTGTAGCAGGTGGACACCAAATTATCAGTTTACTGATAAAGGCTCTGTTTGAGGATTTAACTTTCCTGTGAGCAAAAAGGATTTGCTCTATACAAAAATATTGCCAGAATTGTGTACATCCACACTACACACCCAGCACACACACAAACATACATATGAACACACATGCACACACCACATTCAGGTGATTAGCCGAGTAAGATTTGTGGTCCAAAATAAGAGAAGAGAACCCCTCCTCCCAGCAGTTAGTTACTCCCAATAGGAAAAATGAAGAAACTGAGCAAAGTGTGTTCAATTTATTCCCTTAAATAGGGAATCAGATGTCATTCAAAATACTCCGGGCAGAAAGGGGCAGAGAGAGAACAGTCACCTCAAACTATTTGATCTCACCTCCTACATTTAAAAAAAAAAAAATCAGTCATAAGGAGAAGACAGCCCCTTCACACTATTCAGTTATTTTCCTTTGGGTATATTTAGTTTACTGTCAGATAGAAATGGGGTGATGCCAACTATCTATGACAATAATTTTATTCCTCCCTTCATAAGTACATTCATTGAACTAAATCAAAGTCCTCTTTGCACCCAAGTCTGAAAATTCACCCATTAGTTCATTACTCAATACAAACCCTCTCCTTTAATCAAATTTTTAAGGCAAAATCATATGTCAAATATCAAATGCCATTGCAAGTGCAAGTCCAATAATGTTAATTTTTGAAGGAATTAAAGTCCAAAATAAAAAACATTTGACCCATGCCAATTATATTACAAATCAATTAAATTATAAAATTCATTCTCACATATTCACTTATTGTCTTGAGTCTGAGCTAGAGGAGCTCTTGATGCATGAGTAGAGTGTTCTAACTTTAATCGCTGAACAATCTTTTTATTTGTCTAGAATCCATGACTTAACCTGTGTACATAAACTTAATTGGGAGAAATCTCTCAGCAAATTTTGTTTTTAGGCATTTACCAGATTTTGCGGGGCCGGGGAAGGGAGGTGTCTGTTTATTCTGGGTATTTTTTTCTAAGAATATGGTATTGGGTGCACTACTGATTTTTTTAAAAATTTAAAAATTTGAAATGCTGGAAGTCCCAATTACCTATTCTGTATTAAAATCTTTATATGGTCTTTTTTTGAGCTCTTGAATTTTGCATTTCAATGGGTCCTGCCTGGTGAATATGACCACGATGTCTTGTGTGCTGACATTTTGAGTCCTGTGCCACAGGTTCTTCATAGTATTTTATAATTTTACATATACATCAGCAATTTATGAGAGTGCCTATGTCCACATGGCTTTCCTAATAGAGTAGGTATCACACATTGGATTTAATAAAATAATTTATTAGACACGAACATTTTGAAGTTGTATTTCTTTTATGAGTAAGGTTAAAGATATTTTATATGTTAAAGGGCCTTTTGTATTTCTACTTTCCATGAAATGCCTGATGATAGTTTTTGTTTAATTATTATCAGACTTTTTCTTTTCAGATTTTATAAGCACTTTCAGTTATGGAACTTAGCCCTTTGTGATTTAAAGTGCAAATATTTTTGCCCCTGTTTTCATCTACTTTGCTATTCTTGTTGTTATTATTATTACCAAAGGGATTCTAAAAATATTTTTATTAGGGTATCATTTACATACAATTAAATTAACACTTTTTAGTGAAAAATTCTATAAATTTTGATAAATTCATACAGACATATAACTACCACAATCAAGGTAGAGAAGAGTTTTATCTCTCCTTGCATGGGCAGTTTAAGGTGTCTCACACAATTTAGGTAGGATTTCATAAGTGGAATACTATTATATGATTTCAAAATTACTAATATCAAAATATCCTCTCTACATTCTAAAATCTGAGATCAAATGCCACAGCTTGGCCTGTCAGTATCACTAAGTTTTATTATTCTCCACAAATAGCACCTTTTTTCTTTGTTTCTCCTATTCTTAACCCATGAACTAGAAAATGTGTTGTTTTGGGGGAGTATCACCTTTCAGCAGTCTTGTTGCCCCATGGTGGTATACTGTCACTGTCACGTGTACAACTCTGTATTAGTCTTTAATTCTGAAATCTCTCACAACTATGACCTTTGTGGCAATAAAGGGATAAAAAATACTAGACTCTTGTGTCTCTTTTCTTCTTATTTCACATGCACATTCTCTCCAGTACTGACTTATTAGTCCTTCATTTGTGAAAGGTCAGTCAGGAAAAATAATTCATCTCAGGTGGTATTTGAGTGACTGGGCTTTTTTTTTTTTTTTTTTTTTTTTTTTATCGGCCAAAAAAAAATTTTTTTTTTTTTTTTTTTTTGTGTGTGATCGGCCAAGAAAGAAGATGATTTAGGTATGCATTTAGTGAATTTATTTAGAAATTTTGAAACAAATTTCATGAACTGTTAGGGTTTTCCCAGTTGTCCCAGTGAAAGTTTGTCTTCTAGAACTATTCTTACCTGCCAATAGGTCCACTTACCCAGTGCTGTGAGACGAAGGTGCAGGTCAGGAGTCAAAAAGCCACAGCAAAGTGTTCAGTTGTAACAGACATCGGAAAAATATAAGTAGTAGAGGAGAAGCAGTTTGCATTGTCAGGATCCAGAAGTTAGTCTGTTGAAAATTATAATAGAAGTGTCAGGTGGTCAATAAAAATAGCATTCTACTTCTCAAGATTTTATGGTATTTATGGGTTTTAGAACATATTTCAAATCTAATTTATGGTGATTTATTTCTCATTCCAAATTAATCATTCCCTTATGTAAATAATTTTGTATTTAATTGTTGTATTCATTTCTGAAAGAAAGGTCCCAAAAATATAATCCTTGTGCCCCCCAGATCTGGATATCCCCTTGCTATAGTTTGAATGTTTGTGTCTAGCCAAAAATCTTATGTAGAAATCATCACCCATTTACAGATCAGAAAACAGAGAATGGAGACTTCAATCAATCTCTAGATCAAGTTCGCATGGTTAGTTGAGGTCTAGTGTCTTTGTACTTAACAATTTTATTATCCTGAGAATTTGTATTTAATCTCAAATATAAAAACTATGATTCCAAGTTGTCAATTTATTATTTCATGGCCTTTATGTTTGAATTATACATCTAAAATGCCCTTTCTTCTTTTCCTCTTATTCTTTTACCAATATCTTCTCAAAAATACAATGAATAATGTATGTAGAAATGTTCTACTGAATAATGTCTTGTCAAAATTTTGTCTTGAAAACACCTCATATATCACTTACTATAAAGGAAGACACAAGAAAGAGAAAAGATCTTAGCATGTGCATAACCTTAGAAAATATGATAACAAATATGGGTCCAGATTTTGAAGCAATTGACAGGTCAGGATATCCACTAGGAAATAAATATTTTATTCTAGCAACAGAATGGATTCAGGGGATTTAGTTCCTTCACACATCTTGTCAGAAGGTAATAAGATGTAATGCTTTATAAATTATAAAACAAGCACTGGTTTCAGAATGACATGAGTCTTGAAATGCTTTTGTGGCATGTACATAGTCACGAATAGCCCTTTGCCATCACTTGTTAATCAGAACTAAGGTGTAGTCAGATCAGTTTAGTGTGTGGTAAGCTGCAGTTGAAACTCTTATTGCCCTCCTTCTGAATAGACAATATCCACTCCAGTACATCTCAATAATACCAGGAACAGGGTTAATATATTTGACCCATATTAGAATCATCTCTTGTTGAGTCTACATGTCCTCTGATCCATTAAGATCTAAATTAATATTGAAAATGCAAAGCAAGATGAAACTATAAAAAATGTTGATGTCTTTTATCTCCAAAACCGCATGTTTGAAACAGTTCTCTGAAAAGGGTCTATGTAGTATATTCTAGACTTGATATTATTAATAAAGTCAGTAGCCAATGTTTTATTTGGCTAGACTAAAGAGATGAGTCAGTTATAATAATTTATTTTTGCATGACACATTGAGGACTGTAAGATATTTCATAGATCATATTTTATTTATACCCATTTTAAATCTCTGATGTGCTATACATAGATTTGTTATCTCTATAATATCATGTTATAGTTTAGGAAACTGAAATTTGATGATGTTTAAAAATATGCCTATGGACTTATAGTTCATGGTAGGGAGGATTTCTCGATAGATAGACAGACAGATAGATAGATAGATAGATAGATATTACTTTGCAAAAAAGAACAACTCATCAAGAATAGTTTGAATGGTGTTTGCCTTCACTGTTTGATACACTGTGGATACAGAGTGAGGAACTTTCCTATACCTTGGCTGATTTTCATACTTTTGCTAAATTTAGATCAGCTGCCAACCTTGATTTTTTGTGTTTCAATGTTGTACAATATCTCCAAAAGTGTCTTTAATGTGAAGGTTTTTTTCTGGTGTCACTTCCTCTGGGACATCTTTATCCTTTTCATTACAACTACTTTCCTCATTTATGTCTATAAGTTTGCCTTCAACAAGTTTCTCTGTATCCATGGAGTCCCTTGAATGACAACAGTGTCAACATTCCAATGATCAGTTACTTCCATAACTCCATTCATATTTGATTCAAATTTTACTACCAGAGCTGTCACTTTTTGCTTTTTGTGCACTTTCATTTTGGGGGGAGCCAGTGTCCTTTCTCCACTCATTTTTGTATAATATCATGTGGGTTTGTTGCTGAGTGACAATGAAGCAACAAAATTCTTTATGTTTGTGTGTAAACTAAATAACAGCTGTGCAGACTTTGAAAGAAGTGATATGTCTGTCATTATGATGTATATCTGTTTTGACATAATGACTTTTGGACTGAATAGCTTGCAGCAAAACTTGTTCTTCATGGAATTACACAGCTAATATACTGTGGTAACAGAAATTTGAATCTTTTTGTTGGGAGATTGGTGATATTTAACTAAACCACTAAACTATGGTAATGGAGATCCACATGTATCAGGACCATGAAAACTGAGTTCTGCCTGTATTAAGGTTTTGACATATCCTTCTGTACTTATGCTTTACCCAAATGAACTTTTGATTCTGCATATATTCTCTTGACAAATTCCCAAAAGCATACATTATACTAAATTTCCCTATTTACTTAAAAAAAATTGTATGAGAGAGCCCCCAAATCATCCATTTGTTAAGCAAGTGATATCTAGTTTAATTTATATGAAAAAAAACATGGTTCACACTTACTGGTAAAACACAATCTATAAAATATTCAGTTTGTCAAGGAAAAAGCATGACCCTTTTTTTCTACAACCAATATATTTCAACACACTAAGGAGTAAGAATATCAGTTCCAGTCAAGTTAAACACACTGATTTCATTACTTTTAGTTACACTTAACATTGTTTACCTTATATTTTAAAATCTTGTATTTTAATTGATTTGGTTGTTAGGTAACACTGTGCTATAACAAGCATTTGAACTAATATCTCAAAATTAAATGCCTTTACACTCAGGCTCCTCTTCTGAAGGTGCAACTAATTTATTCCCTGAGGGGGGAAAAAAATTACTTCTTATCCTGGCTATGTTTCCAACATATATCCTTTCCCGATATAAAGGTGTAATAAATTAGTAAACTGAAACCTCCATTAAACGGAGTTGGGAGACTAGAAGCGGAGCTGTCACTCCCTGAGACTTGGCAGAGTCCGACAGGAAGAAAGACTCCTTCCTGGCAAGCCCTCAGTCAAGGAAAAGCCATTGGCTGTTGTTTACTACAGCCCTCCCAAATTCATTTTCCTCCCTATAAAAGTGTCCTCCTGTTCCTTGCTGTGCAGGGACTTGCACAAGGCTCACCATAGTTACAGACCCTGAACTGCAGTTCTCTGCTGATCCCAAATAAACCCATCTTTGCTGGAGAAATATATGGTAGTCTATTTGTTTCAGGTCAAGATACTGGTGTCTGTACGGTGACCGAGGAAGACCCCCAATGGCTCCAGGGCTGGTGAGCAAATAGGTGCAGTACCCACAATTGAGCCCATTGTCACTCATTGCTTTTTTGTCAGCCTGAAGTTTGAAGGCATGTATTTCTTTCTGGATCTGAGCTCATGTCCTCTTTGTGTCTGAAGCTTTCCAGGTTTTATTCAGGATCTATTTTAACATTTCATCTTTCTGGTTGAGGCCTTGTTTTGTATATGAGTACTCGTTTGGCGCTTTGGCCTGATTTTGAGATTAGACTGTTTCCACTGAAGATGGCTGAAAACACCTTTGGCTCATTCCTTTTGGAACAGAGGCTATTTTTCTGAAATGGTGCTGGTTTTTCAGCTTTTGACCTGTTCTTTTGTAAGGGGCTGTTCTCTGGACTGGCCTGGCTCTGTCAGAACCAAGCTGTCTCCTTAGAACAGGCTGTGATTAGCTTATAACCTATTTGAATTGAGCTGTTTGTGCTGTAAACTTCTTGAGCTCTGTTTACTCTAGAGAAAAACCTCTGAGAAATAGGATCCCAGTTATCTAAATATTGTGAGGGCACCTCTGCCCCCTGCAAAAGGACTCCTGCTAATTTTATGTTTAAAAATCATGGTCCTCCCTCATGCTCATTGTTAACTAAATGAACTGACCTGACCAAAGGCAATTTAGAATATCAGTGGCCATTATGGGGAACTTTTGAAATCTCCAAAGTTAATTTTCCTAAAGCCAAATTGGATGACAAAAGCTCAAAATTTTCCAGAACTGAGTGGAAAGCTTATTTCAATTGCAGCTTCCCAGTGTTACCAGGAGTCTAAAATTGCCTCACTGCAAATTAAGATTTAAAGATTAACTGAGGCAAACAAAGGATTAAAGGAAGAAAAAAGACTCTCAAAGCCTCAGGCTCTTCTTCCTCAGCTTCTTTATCTCAGGCTCCACATCTGGTGCCATACTGTCTCTCTTCCTTGATCCTCATGGACAGATGGACAGACTCCACCTCAGGTGCCAATCTTCCTCCTTCTCTTCTCTGACCCCTATGCCTTCTCTACACCTCAAGTTCCCTGTACTAATTCCCTCACCAAACTTCCCCTATACTCTGAAACCCTCCCCACTCCCTTTTTTCTCTGAACTTCTCAGAACCTGTCCCTTTAAAATTAAGCTTTCTGAGGATCCAGAGACAAAACCCTTAATTTCTTATATTCCCTGGACTAAAGCTAAACTTCAAGCCATAGTCAAAGATTTTCCCAAAATAACCAAAGATCCTCACAGATTTGCTGAGGAATTTAAGTCATTCAAATTATCAACCTGGTTTCCCTGACTTCTATCAGCTAGTTCGTATGATTGTCAGTGAAGAACAGGCCCAGCATTGGATGAAAACCACTAATTGGGAAAATCCTGAAAGGTCTCTAGAATTACAACTGGGAGACCAGGACGCTAATTTATTAGATGATCAGATTCAGTCAATCACTAGGTGACTTCATTGAGCAATTCCTAAGGCTTTTCCAAAGCCCATTGATTGAAACAAAATTCAAGTATGTGCACAAAAAACTGATAAACCTCTTCATAACTATTATAATTGGCTTCAGATTGTTTTTAAAGAAAATTCTGGTCTTCCTTCTGTTATTCATTCCACTCAGGGAGCTTTTAATCTGATTTGTATTCATCGGCTGAACCAGGAACTTTCTCTTCTAATAAAAAAGACTGGGATGAAATGAGAAAATATGTTCACTCCAGATTTAGTTAATCTTGCAAACCAGCTTTCTCTCCTTCTAGGTGAGTCATCTTAATGGAATACTGAAGATGGAATACATCTTCAACTCCAGCAAATGAAGGTTCCTCAACAAAACCAAAACCCTCCTAGTTTCTGCTATTATTTCAAAGAGCCAGGATGTTGGAAAATAGATTGTTATAAATTTAAGCTGTTTAGAGGCTTTCAGCCCTCTAACCAGCCTTTCCAACATCCCAATTCTCAATGACAGGCCCCAAGGAACTGCAGGGGTTCTTCCCAATCCTCCCTCTTAATCATCTTGGAGAAACATTTCTCTAGATTGGGTTGAATGTCTTCCAGTTCTAATTGACAACAGAGCTGCATTCTCGATACTCAACCCCACTACTATAAAACAGCCCTTGTATCAGAGTACTAAAACAGTTCAATTGTGGGGCTCTCTAATGAACCTCTAGAGTTCCTGATCTGAACATATTTCCTTTTGTTTAGATCTTTTAAGAAATACACAACCTTTTCTCTTTAGTTCCTCTGCCCCTACCCATTACTTAGGCTGAAGCTTCTTACAGAAGTATCATATTGGAACTTATTTTTCCCAAAATGGGAAAATGATTCTAGCAATTGACAGTAGTCATAAAAGTAACCAACCAGATGAATTAAAAATCACCATTTGACATCTTCTATTTGTTCCATCCCTAATGGTACTAGAGCTGATTCTGGAAACACTGATCATTTTTCCATATTCAATCAGCTATCACTTTCCTTATGGCCAAAATCTCCAACTGATGTTGCCAAAATTCACAGTGCACCTCCCATTAAGATACAAATAGACTCCTCAAAACCTCTTCCCAGAATTAATCAATACCCTATAACTAAAAAGCCCCTCAAGGCACAAAGCCCATAACAGAAGATTACAAGGCCTAAAGCTTCATTATCCCTTGTATTAATACTAGACCCTGTAACACTCCCATTTTACTGGTGAGAAAACCTAAGAGTCAAAAGTAGAGGTTTGTCCAGGATCTCTGAGAAATAAGCAGCATTGTTATCCCTGGGCATCCTGTTGTTATCAACCATCGTGTGTTACTAACATCCATTCCCTCCAAAATTCTTTAATATAATTGATTATTGAGATTACACAGTATTCTTTAGTATTTCAGTTGATGAAGGGAGACAATATTTTTTTGTCTTCACTTGGTAGGAAAAATAAGTCACCTGGACAGTAATGCCTTAGGGCTTTACTGAGAGTCCTTCTTTCTCACAAATCTTAAAGGCTGATCTGGATGATATATAGTTCCCTAGAGGTTCTACTTTGTTGTAATATGCATGCGAATCATTTGCTTCTTTGCTCTCCTTCTGAAGCCTCTACACAGGAAGACAGCATCCACTTGTTAAAGTTTTTAACCTTAAAGAAACACAAGGTCTCCAAAGAAAGATTACAGTTTGCCCAAACCCAGGTTTGATCTTTAGGGCATCTTATATAGAACCATGGCTACACCTAGATCTAGATAAACTTTATGGTGTCCTAAGATTCCCAAAACTGCAAATTAACCACAAACCATGAGGTTTTCTCTGGCTAGTTGGTTATTGCTGAAATTAGGTTCCAAATTTCTCTATGGAAAAACCTCCACATGTTGTACTCAACAATAACAACCCTGACTCAATTTTATGGGAAAAACTGGATGACATAAAGTTCAAGTATTTAAAGGAGAGCTTGATGAACCCACCTGACCTTGGACATCCCAATTATCAGATTTCCTTTTTGTATATAAAGAGGAAAGGAATGACTTTGAAGTACTTACCCCAGAACACAGGGACCACCATCAAGCCATAGGATATGACAGCCAGCTACTGAACCCTGTGGTATGGGGGATACATCCCTTGCCTTAGAACCATTATGGCCACTGCCCTTTTGGTTAAGGTCACTGAAAAAATCCTCATAGGATCCTCTTTATTTATTTCTGTACCTCATGCAGTTGAAAGTCCCCTGAATTCTTATCACATCAACATTTCTCAGTCATCCCCCACATCTACTATGAAGTCCATTTGTTAACTGCTTCTCACGTAATTCTTTTATATTTTAATAACCTTAACCCAACTACTTTTCTCCTCTTCATCACCAACAAAGTCCCTCATGACTGCTCAACACTGATAGACTATCTCCTGATGATCTATAGGAAATTCCATTGGCTAACATTGACTTCTCATGGCTCACTAATGGTTCATATTTAAAAGGTGACAGTGGCAAATATTGTGCTGTGTATGCCTTTACAACTCCTTTTGATGTTGAAGCAGCATCTTTACCTATGGCTACTTTGCCCTAGTAGGCTAAATTCTATGCTTTTACATGTACTTTAACTAAGGACAAAACTGCCAGTAACCTGATAGTAGATATGCTTTTGGAGTAGCTAATGATTTTGGAATATTTTGGAGGCACCAACATGTCTTTCTTACTTTCAGTGGAAATGCAATTTAAAACTGCCCCAATATTCAGGAATTATTAAGTGCAATATTTTAACTTGCCAGTTTAGCTGTTATTAACATTCCTGGGGATTCTAAACTTGACTCTTTGGAAGCTAAGAAAAATCACCTTGCTGATATTTCCACAGGAATGCTGCTTTTAAAGGGACCAGCAGCAGACAAATCTGTGTCATTGTCCAAAGGGATACTTTCCCCAATGATAATTTTGAAAAAACTGGCTAGAGATACCCCAAATTGGCCTCAGAAAAGAAAAAAAAAATTAAAAACTCAACAATTTTCAGTTTGTAAGAAGAGAAAGCTCTGGTTTGAACCAAATAAAAACCCAGTCCTATTGGAGATTCTAAAATTCCCACCCTTCACCACTGTATATTCATTAAACCATTGGTCTCCTGACCAAATGACAGCCTTTCTGGATCAGTGTTGGTGGGGAGACTTTATTAAAAAGGCCACAAAATGCACCTATCTCTCTTGTCCCATTTGTCTGAAGTACAACCAAGGGAAGCCTGTCAGTACTGCTCCTGGACATTTAAAATTGCGGAATGGACCATTCGAGGTCTGGCAAATGCATTTCATACCACTACCTCCATCTCACGGATATAAATGTTTTAGTCATAGTCTGTATGGTTTCACACTGGACTGAAGCCTTCATTTGCAGAAAGGCTACTGTTTCTTCTGTGGCTAAAGTCCTTATAGAAAAGTTATCCCTACCTGAGTATACCTCTCTCAAACTTCTTAGTGATTAAGGAACCCATTTTACTGTCCAGGAACTTTCATACATCTGAACTCAGTTGGCAACATTTATAGGGGCTCTCCAAATACTTTGGCTGAAAGCATTGTCATTGGTCCTTCTAAATCTCAGATTCACTTTGGAATGCATTAACACTCACACTTTGAGATAATCACAGGATGCCCAATGCACTTGGCTCCTGCTTCTTTTGACTCACAATTGATAAAAGGAGAGATACTCCATTACAGCAAAGGCCTAATTTCTTCCATAAAAATGATCATGCTTCGGTATAGCAATCTTTTCATGGTGAGCCCTCGGGAGATGAAGACCTTAAGCATCACCCCTTGCAACCTGGAGATTCAGTCTATTGGAAAAGACCCCTCCAGAAGAACTCTCACTGGAAAGACACCTATCATATACTGCTAACCAACACTTGTGCTGCCAACCTCCAAGGAATAGACTTGGAGTCACGTGATGCACCTAAAGAAAGTGCTGAACCTTGGCTACACATCATCTTGTGACCTGAAAGTAAAGATTTCCTGGAACTGAAGCAGAATATAGCTAATGAGACAGCTTTCCCAAGACATCCAGACTGGGCCTGTTGGAAGTTTGTCAAACATTTGATGACAACACAACACTTCAGATGATCTCCAGTGTCTATGATCTTAATAACATGTGGTCTTTAGATAAAAAGTGCCTGAGAGTTCTCCTACCTATCCCTCCTTGTTACTTGAATGAGGCTCTAATAACTTTCCAATCTGTGCACTTTTCCTCCAGCACGAGCCACTATACCCAGGAAAGGTCCTTCCTACTACTGAGGAGCAAACAGTCACTGAAACTAGAAAACCTGACTCTTAATCATTGATGCTATCAGAAAAAGATATTGATCAAAAAAGAAAAATGTAGAAAATTAATAAACAGAAACCTCAATTAAATGGAGTTAGGAGACAAGAAGGGAGAACTCTCAAACCCTGTGACCACAGCAAAGACCAACGGGAAAACAAAGACTCTTCTTTCCTGGCCAGGATTCAGCCAATGAAAAGCATGGACTCTTTGTCTTCTACAGTCCTCTCAACTTCCTTTTCCTCTCTATAACATCCTTCTCCTTCCCTTGCCATGTGAGGACTTGCAGGTGGCTTGCCATGGTTGCAGACCCCAGAACTGCAATTCTCTGCTGCTCCTGAATAAACCCATTTTTGCTGGAATAATACCTGGCACTTTATTTGTTTTAGGTCAACAAATGCAAAGAGAAAAGTTTTCCTTCTGCTGACATATATATTGAAACAATTTAAGTGGATGATTTGAAAATTGCAAAAGGTTGTGTAATAATAGCTTCCATTTAAAGGGTACCAATGCATGAAGTGTGTTACAAGTTACAAATTCACTGTGACTTATATAATGTCCACAAGAGCTCTCTAAATTAGACGTTTCAGTATGATGGTTGTTCTACATTTAAAAATACTGAGGCACAGAATCATTAAGTAATATGACTGAAGTCCTTACAGTACTAAGTATGAGAGTATTTACTTGAACCAAGGCTGTCAGACTCCAGAGTGTGAGCACTACGGTGTCTTGTCACTAAGTTATGTATTCTGACAATTTCATTTTATTAAATTCTATTCTATCTATATTATCAAATCTATTCTATCAAAATCTATTCTTCAAAAAATCACTAATATAGAACACAGAAAATTGGATATTTAGTCTGGATCCCCACCAGAGGAAAGTAAACTATTAAAAATAAATTAATATGGCTTTACTGATATGAATGGAAAATTGAAACATTGCTCTCCATTTTGATCATCTTATATATTCTACTTTTCTCCCAATGTATGTTGTTTTTTGGGTTTTTTTTTTTTTTTTTTTTTTTTTTTTT
>NW_020175057.1:404918-446872 GCF_003031525.2 Neophocaena asiaeorientalis asiaeorientalis
GCCTCTCCCGTTGCGGAGCACAGGCTCCGGACGCGCAGGCTCAGCGGCCATGGCTCACGGGCCCAGGCGCTCTGCGGCATGTGGGATCTTCCCGGACCGGGGCACGAACCCCTGTCTGCTGCATCGGCAGGCGGACTCTCAACCACTGTGCCACCAGGGAAGCCCCAATGTATGTTGTTCAAGGTATTTGATATTCATAAATCAAAATGTACAACTATTACCACTCACACTAAAATTACTAAATTGTATGAACTGTTTGATTTTAAAGAAGTCTGAATATGTTTATAAATTTTCCATATATGCAGAATTCTCTTCACTGTTTAATAACATTGTCTAGTGGATTTTGATTTAAATCATTCATTCTGTTTAAATATTCCAAACAGTTAGTTAAAAATCTTCTGAACCATTTTGAAAGGAAGTTACTGCATAGTGATTTTAGTTGAATATTCAACATATTCATATATTTAAAACACTTGGATAACAACTCCCTTACCAGTTATTAAAGAAAGGGGTGTTATTCAGGCTAAAATTATCTAGAAAAAAAAAGTTGAGATTATTTCATCACTTTTAATATACTAAATGATAGACATAAAGTTTGTTAAAATATGGGAACTGTGGGTAAGGAAAATACTATAAATCAGGAGAACAGAGTATAACAGAAGAGCACATTTAGAATGTTGATGAAATCAGAATGTGTCTTGGGATATATAGTGAATATTCATTCACTCAAGAAAAATTTATCTAATCTTTATCTAAAAATTCAGCATTTTAATTACATGGCTAGATTCAAATTAATATGTTTACCAAGGATATGCATTTTAGTTTTACTTAACCTCATCATAATTTGATTAAACATATGAATGATTTTATTCTTCTGCTGAATACTTGGCACTTTCTGCATTTACACAAATGAAAGCTGAGGTATTGGAAATAGATATTGGGTTTTATACCAAATCTAGTCTCTTTGCATTGATACTAAATTGTTATATATATTAATAATAGAAAAATATTTTTGAAATATTATAGAAAACAGAGCTGAAACATTAGTATTATTCCTTAATGAAAGCTTTCTATTCTCTCATAATTTCTAGAAAGTTGTATGTTTTTGTGATATATTCGTTTTTTTTTTAATTCTTTTCATAGAAAAAAGTGCTTTTAGGTAAGATTATACTTGAGAATTAAATCAAAGAAAACCTAATAGGCACTGACTTGGTAAAGAAAGGAGGAATAAAGTATCTCTGTAACCAGCAAATTAAATTTCTCAACTCATAGTATGAGATCTTACAGACTTAGTGTTACATTTGGAGGTAAATATTAAAAATATAAAATGTTTTTTATATGTGACTGTTGAGGGAAATATCTTAACTTTGATTCCAGTCACCTTTCCACTAAAGCCAAAATAATTTTCCTGATATTCAATGTTTCTTCTATCACAAGAAAGAAAAATGCTCTTAAATACGTTCTCCATCATATGGCTGTTTTGGTTAGACTTTATCCCATCAGGAATAAAGAAGCAGTGCCCTAGGTTTATGCCCTTCTTAGTAATCAGAATTAGTCCACAGTAATTAAACTGCTTCCTAACCTTTGACAGATAAGTCATTATGATTTAAATGGGCTTATTTTTATTTTGAAGGTAGAGTGGGAACTGAACAAGATTTCACTGACATTATGCCAAATGAATAATATCCTACAGAAAAATGAAAACAAAGTTTTTAACAGCCTAGTTTTAAAAGTCTGTTTTACAGTTGAGAAATCCTGCCACTCATTGATTCGTTTACATTGATATTTCCCAGACTTTTAGTGCTCTTATCTAAGTTATAATAAAAGTACTATTAAAAAACTTGTTTTGATAGTTTAATGAAATGTTATATTTTAAAAACATATTGTAAACCATAAAGTATTATGAAACTAAGCTATTACTATAATATAATTAATTGAGTACAAATTTCCCAAAGGAAGAAACTGGTGGAAAAAAATACAAATATATATATTTGATTTAAAGATGTTGTTTGATAGGTTATGGTAGGGTAAAAATATTCTTAAATTATAACTGATGATCACTTTTTAACTTTACTATTTCTAGAAATTTCTTTTTCCATGTATGCTTAAAATGTCAAAGAAAAGATGCCAACATTTTTTATCTTTGGTCTTGAAACAGATGTTGCTGATATGAATTGTGCATCTGTCCTTTGATGACAATATGAGTCGTGTTCTGAGTTCTGGAGAGATGTGTGTAGATGGCCTAGATTGTGCCTTTTAGGACACATGCAAGCTCAACAGCAGAAACAAAGTAAACACACATTCCAGTCCACTCTTCTGGCTTTACGCTTTGCAAATTATTTTTCAAGTATATATATTTGCTGTAACTTCTGTATGTATTATACCAGGCTTTTATACATTTATTTTAATGTCTTATTTAAATTAATATTGTCATGGGCTCAATTGTGGACCTCCCCACCCACATTTGTATGTTGAAGTTCTAACCCTCAGTACCTCAGAATGTGACCATTTGGAAATAGGGTGTTTAAATAGATAATGACGGTAAAATGAAGTCATTAGGGTGGGCCTTAATCCACATGACTGTTATCTGATAAAATGAGATTAGGACAAGGACAGACCCAAGGGAAAGATCAAGTGAAGATAAAGAGAAGAGAATCATCAACAAGCCTAGAAGAAAGGCCTCAGAAGAAACCAACCCTGCTGACACCCTGATCTCAGACTTAGACTAATCCATATGTTTCATGATGCCATTTATTAACGAAACTAAAAATTATGGTAAAAATAGATTGTTACTGTCAAGGACAGTCACAATGAGTTCATAAAACCCAGAGAGCCGAAATGACCGGAAGCCAATACTTCTGAATCAAGACCCAGTGAAATTTTATATGTAATACTGCACTTATAGTTGATTAAATATGTTTGACATTGTTTGTCTTTCACGTTAGAAATGTGTTTGATTGTGAAAAGCCCACATTTACAGAATTTTTTAAAACTTATTGTTCCAAACAACCATAAGAAAATGAATTAACCAATTTTAGGAAAATTCTTGAGACTGTTTTTGATATTTCTTATCTTCAGTTAAAATGCACTTTAGCATCATATTTATCAGATATCAAATAATTATAAATATTTACTAACTGAAAGAAATAAGCAGTTGTTACTCAAAGTGGCTGAGAATTCCACTGTTAACATGAATAGAAAAGAACAAAATAGTGAGTGGGAACTTTTTACTGTATTTTGGATGCTTGTTTGCAGTTTGGGCTGTTACTCTTTCCATTAAGTATCAAATAAAATTATGAGGGTCTAGAGTCTAGAGGATCAGTCAGGGTGAGTCAGGCTCAGAGGGTGAAAGAGGATGCATGTTTGAACAGGAAAATGATTGGATGCATTAGTGTGGTAGGAGAATTTAGGACTAATTTCCCCTAAACTGTCAAAACACATGGATGGGGCTTCCCCGGTGGCGCAGTGGTTAAGAATCCATCTGTCAATGCAGGGGACACGGGTTCGAGTCCTGGCCTGGGAAGATCCCACATGCTGTGGATCAACTAAGCCCATGCACTACAACTATTGAGCCTGTGCTCTAGAGCCTGTGAGCCACAACTACAGAAGCCCGTGTGCCTAGAACCCGTGCTCTGCAACAAGAGAAGCCACCGCAATGAGAAGCCCACTAGCTGCAACTAGAGAAAGCCTGCTCGCAGCAACGAAGACTCAACACAGCCAAAAATAAAATAAATAAATTTAAACAAAACAAAAAAAAACCACTGAGGATGCCCTTTAACTTTCTAGGCAGCAGTGTTTGTGGTTTGTTCATTCTGATAGAACGGGGAAACTGGACCAGCACAAGGGTCAGTGAGCAGAGCAAAAGGGTAATTGGAGGCCTGGCATAGCATGGGTTATTAGATTGCTTTTCAGCTAAGTACTCAATAGAAATAAGTAGTAATTAAGAAAAATTAAAGTGAAAAAATCATAACACTAACATCTCTAAAAAAAATAAAGCACAAAATAGCACCACTTCGTGACCTATTAAAAGAGCACCACACAGTAGAGGTAGGTTTTCCAGCAGAATAGAGGAGCAGCTGTGATTCAACAAAAAAGTGAACCAGAACCTACCCACACACCCCCCAAAAAAAATGTCACCTGGAGACATTTTTCTTTCTATAGTGCAGTGAATGATTTAAAGATGTTACTCAGCATTTTATGGAATGGTGGAAATATTCTTAAATTATAACCAGCAATCAATTTTCAACTTTACTATTTCTAGAAACATGTCTGTCTAAAATGTTACAGAAAAGATGTCAACCTCTGTCTCTGATCTTGAAACAAATGCTGCTGGTGGCAGGAGCAAGCTAGAGAGTTTCAACTTTATTCAATACCACTGTGACTCTATTGTACCAACCATATTGGTAGAGCCAGCCCATTTACATAGGCATTTTCAGTGTCAATACTTTCATAATTCCCTATGTTCAAAATCAATTCTAAGTTCATTAATATCCTAGAACTTTTTTCCTGTGCAATTAAGAAAAAATAACAATGAGTTTTTACAACTGTTATGGCATTTTAATCCTGGATTCCCTTTTGGATAAATTACCTATCTTGTCACAGCCTGGTTTACACTGGGCCACCATAACACATTTATACAAGTAACATAATTGTATCCTGAACTCAGCTGCCAGCTGATTACATTTTCATTCATAACACATCTCAGTTGCCCTGCTCATTATTCTAGGTTAAAAAGGCTTTAGATAAAGGAAATCTTTATTTACTTACATGAATTAGATCTGAGTTATGCATTCTAACCTCCATTAACCCATTCTTAAATTACCCACCACTGACATGTGAAATCATTTAAAACTCATTGATACTCATTCTATACAAAGCAATATATGTAAATAAAAGTTTTAAGGCTTTTGAGATATTAAACCGTAACAACATTTTTAAGATGTTGTATCTATACCTCTTTTTGCAAGGAAAAAATCCGTTTAATTACTAGGAACAAATAACAGCAAATTCTGTATCTTTCACTACCTATCTCTTCTCTTTCTCTAGGGTCTTATGTCATCAGAGTAACTTAATAACAACCCTTCTTACAGGATTTGATTATTTGGGGTTAATAGTGCCATTATCAATAGAATGCTATATAATATTTAAATTGAAAGACTTTCTGAGAAATAAAACTAACCTGATTTTCATTCCCTTACATACTGTTCATATAAAATGTGAATTTACATATGAATTTTCAGTTGTGGAAAAAGAGAAGTCATTTGTCACTTTGGTTTGTAAATATATATTAAGGTCAGCATTTTCAGCTGACCTCAATGGCTTGACTAAATTTCAACTTATATAATTACTATTTGCCTATGCAAATCACCCTTTAATTAAAATTGCATAATATAGGCCCAGTTTCATGATGTAAATTATGCTAATTTTTTTGAGTCATTAAACTTCACCAAGGATCGTCCATGCTTCTGCACTAGTTTCATGGATTTATTTCTAAATCATATAACTGGTAAATTGGGACACAAAGCAGCCATTTTGCTGCAGCAGATTTATACAAATAATCCTACAAAAATATAAAAGCATACCATTTTATAACCCAGTAGTACAGACAAGCTATATCTATCATCCATATCCCTAGCCTCACCTAATTTTGACACTTTTGCTTTCTAAATGCCTATATTGTTGTATTTTTATAGAAATGTGCTATTTATTTAATCAGAGAAGTAATTGCTTTGAAGTATGTTAGAATTAGGCTAATTTCTAAGACATTCTGGATCCAGTCTTCCCAAATTATTGTTATAGAAGAATCCCTGCACTGATGTGAAATACAATGTATTTGAAACTCAAATATAACAGAACTTGTGACCAGTCTGAAACATGTGGTAGTAGGAAAAAGTATAGAGAGATATACACTGTGACTTTATGTAAATGGTTAATAATGAGAAATTTATCTCACAAAAGCAATAGCAAAATTTCTTTAAAAAACATCTTTTATGCTTCCTCATTCCGAAGTTTTGCACCACATCAAATCCAGTCTCTCTACACACTCTGGCTTTACTATCCTGTTGCCCCTTCTTTCATTTTCTCTGTTTTCCCATTCACATCTACCTACATGCTCCTGCCCTGCCACTATTTCAGTTGCCCTTTACTGGTGTCCTAAATACCTTATGGGTGTCATTGGCATCCCTGTTTCATCTACTGTCCTTGCTGCTCACAGAGAAATCTTTCAGGGTTGTCACATTCCTATTGTAAAACTGAGAGTGACATGTATTCTTTTGCTGTCTCCCTTTTTTCATTTGCTTTTTGAGAAAATGAGGGCTTGAGCTTATTTACACATACTAAGGGGAGAAAGCCAATAGAATTAGAGCAATTGAAAACATAAATGAAAAAGGTGATAATCAGAAGATCCTAGAATAAAAGGAAGGAGAAATGACGCTGAACTCTGATGAGAAATTAGCTTTAGGCAAGAGAGAATGTGGGTCATAGATGCTATCATAGAAAGAAAGGGGGGATGCCCACATGAGTTATCCTGATCTTAGGGAGACAAAGAAACAGATGATATCTTAGGAGTAAAGAAAAATAGTAGTAGGTTTTTCTTGGCTTGCAAAGAATAAAAAAGGCCACTGAAAGTATACACCAGATTCAAGTGAAGTCAAATACTAAGGCCACATTACAAAATTAGAGAGAAATGACTTTGCTTTTTCTGAAACAATCACAGACCTCAACTCATTCAGGAAAAGGAAACCACTATTGTTGTTTTCACGTTTCACTTTTTATTTCACTGTACTTCACCACAGAATTGAAATCACTCACAACTTCAGGGACAAGGACATCCAGGAAATTTATTATTATTATTATGGAAAACCTGAACAAACTTTTTGGCCAACCCAATAGTATCCAGCCTGTCTAGAGTAGAGATTTCAGACAAAGGTTGACATTGAACAACATTTTAATGTAATTTATTTTTATTTCTTATTTTATTTTATTTTACATCTTTATTGGAGTATAATTGCTTTACAATGGTGTGTTAGTTTATGCTTATTAAAAAGGGAATCAGTTACACATATACATATATCCCCATATCTCTTCCCTCTTGCATCACCCTCCCTCCCACTCTCCCTATTCCACCCTTCTAGGTGGTCAAAAAGCACCGAGCTGATCTCCCTGTGCTATGCAGATGCTTTCTCAGGGTATATGTCCAGTAGTGGGAGTCCTAGGTCGTATGGTAGTTCTATTTTTAGTTTTTTAAGGAACATCCATAATGTTCTCCATAGTGGCTGTAATTTACATTCCCAGATAGACCTAAGTAGGTTTTTAATCCATTTTGAGTTTATTTTTGTGTATGGTGTTAGGGAGTGTTTTAATTTCTTATTTTACATGTAGCTGCCCAGGTTTCCCAGCACCATTTATTGAAGAGGCTGTCTTTTCTCCACTGTATATTCTTGCCTCCTTTATCAAAGATAAGATGACCATATGTGCGTGGTTTATCTCTGGGCTTTCTATCGTGTTCCATTGATCTATATTTCTGTTTCTGTGCCAGTACCATTCTGCCTTGATTACTGTAGCTTCGTAGTATAGTCTGAAGTCAGGGAGCCTGATTACTCCAGCTCCGTTTTTCTTTCTCAAGATTCTTTGGCTATTCGGGGTCTTCTGTATTTCCATACAAATTGTGAAATATTTTGTTCTGGTTTTGTGAAAAATGCCAGTGGTTGTTTGATAGGGATTGCATTGAATCTGAAGATTGCTTTGGGTAGTAGAGTCATTTTTACAATGTTGATTCTTCCAATCCAAGAACATGGTATATCTCTCCATCTATTTGTATCATTCTTTTATCAGAGTCTTATAATTTTCTGCATACAGGGCTTTTGTCTCCTTGGGTATGTTTATTCCTAGATATTTTATTCTTTTTTTTGCAATGGTAAACGGGAGTGTTTTCTTAACTACTCTTTCAGATTTTTCATCATTAGTGCATAGGAATGCAAGAGATTTCTGTGCATTAATTTTGTCTCCTGCTACTTTACCAAATTCATTGATTAGCTCTAGTAGTTTTCTGGTAGCATCTTTAGGATTCTCTATGTATAGTATCATGTCATCTGCAAACAGTGACAGCTTTACTTCTTCTTTTATTTCTGCTGAAAGATCAGCTGTTAACCTTATGGGGATTCCCTTGTGTGTTATTTGTTGTTTTTCCCTTGCTGCTTTTAATATGCTTTCTTTGTATTTAATTTTTGACAGTTTGATTAATACGTGTCTTCGCATATTTCTCCTTGGATTTATCCTGTATGGGACTCTCTGTGCTTCCTGGACTTGATTAACTATTTCCTTTCCCATATTAGGGAAGTTTTCAACTATAATCTCTTCAAATATTTTCTCAGTCCCTTTCCTTTTCTCTTCTTCTGGGACCCCTATAATTCTAATATGGGTGTGTTGTTTTGTTTGTTTTTAAATTTTTATTTATTTATTTATTTGTTTGTTTTTGGCTGTGTTGAGTCTTCATTTCTGTGCTAGGCCTTTCTCTAGTTGCGGTGAGCAGGAGCCACTCTTCATCGCAGTGTGCAGGCCTCTCACTGTTGTGGCCTCTCTTGTTGCGGAGCACAGGCTCCAGACGTGCCGGCTCAGTAGTTGAGGCTCATGGGCCTAGTTGCTCCACGGCATGTGGGATTTTCCCAGACCAGGGCTCGAACCCGTGTCCCCTGCATTGGCAGGCAGATTCTCAACCTCTGCAACACCATGGAAGCCCTGTTGGTGTGTTTAATGTTGTCCCTGAGGTCTCTGAGACTGTCTTCAATTCTTTTCATTATTTTTTCTTTATTCTGTTCTACAGTAGTTATTTCCACTATTTTATCTTCCAGTTCACTTATCCATTCTTCTGCTTCAGTTATTCTGCTATTGAGCCCTTCTAGAGAATTTTTAATTTCATTTATTGTGTTATTCATCACTGTTTGTTTGCTCTTTAGTTCTTCTAGGTCCTTGTTAAACGTTTCTTTTATTTTCTCCATTCTATTTCCAAGATTTTGGATCATCTTTACTATCATTATTCTGAATTCTTTTTCAGGTAGACTGCCTATTTCCTCTTCATTTGTTAGGTATGGTGGGTTTTTGCCTTGCTCTTTCATCTGCTGTGTGTTTCTCTGTCTTCTCATTTTGCTTATCTTACTGTGTTTGGGGTCTTCTTTTCGCAGGCTGCAGGGTGGTAGTTCCCGTTGTTTTTGGTGTCTGTCCCCAGTGTCTAAGGTTGGTTCTGTGGGTTGTTTAGGCTTCCTGGTGGAGGGGACTAGTGCCTGTGTTCTGGTGGATGAGGCTGGATCTTACCTTTCTGTTTGGCAGGTCTGCATCTTGTGGTGTGTTTTGGGGTGTCTGTGGCCTTATTATGATTTCAGGCCTTTTCTGTGGTAATGCATGGGGTTTTGTTCCTGTCTTTCTAGTTGTTTGGCATAGCATGTCCAGCACTGTAGCTTGCTGGTTTTTGAGTGGAGCTGGGTCTTGACATTGAGATGGAGATCTCTGGGAGATTTTTGCTGTTTGATATTACATGGAGCTGGGAGGTCTCTTGTGGACCAGTGTCCTGAACTTGGCTCTCCCACCTCAGTGGCACAGCCCTGACGCCTGGCTGGAGCACAAAGAGCCTGTCCTCCACACAGCTCAGAATAAAAGGGAGGAAAAGAGAAAGAAAGAAGAAAAGAAAGAAAGAAAGAAAGAAAGAAAGAAAGAAAGAAAGAAAGAAAGAAAGAAAGAAAGAAAGAAAGAAAGGAAGAAAGAAAGAAAGAAAGGAAGAAAGAAAGGAAGGAAGATAGGAAGGAAGAAAGAAAGGAAGAAGATAAAATAAAATAAAGTTATTAAAATAAAAAAATAATTATTGAGAAAAAAAATTTTTAAGTAGTAAAAGAAAAGGACAGACAGAAGCCTAGGACAAATGATAAAAGCAAAGCTATACAGACAAAAATCACACATAGAAGCATACACACTCACAAAAAGAGAAAAAGGGAGAAATATATATATATATATATAAAATCATTGCTCCCAAAGTCCATCTCCTCAATTTGGGATGATTATTTGTTTATTCAGGTATTTCACAGATGCACGGTACATCAAGTTGATTGTGGAGGTTTAATCTGCTGCTCCTGAGGCTGCTGGGAGAAATTTCCCTTTCTCGTCTTTGCACAGCTCCTGGGGTTCAGCTACGGATTTGGCCCCGCCTCTGCGTGTAGGTCGCCTGAGGGCATCTGCTCCTGCTCAGACAGGACGGGGTTAAAGGAGCCACTGATTCGGGGGCTCTGGCTCACTCAGGCCGGGGGAAGGGAGGGGCACGGAGTGCGGGGTGAGCTTGCGGCGGCAGAGGCCGGCGTGACGTTGCACCAGCTGGAGGCGCGCCATGCGTTCTCTCGGGGAAGTTGTCCCTGGATCACGGGACCCTGGCAGTGGCGGGCTGCACAGGCTCCCGGGAGGGCAGGTGTGGATAGTGACCTGTGCTCGCACACAGGCTTCTTGGTGGCGGCAGCAGCAGCCTTAATGTCTCATACCCGTCTCTGTGGTCCGTGCTGTTAGCCACGGCTCGTGCCTGTCTCTGGAGCTCCTTTAATCGGTGCTCTTAATCCCCTCTCCTCACGCACCAGTAAAGAAAGAGGCAAGAAAAAGTCTCTTGTCACTTCGGCAGCTCTGGACTTTTTCCCGCACTCCCTCCCGGCTAGCCGTGGTGCACTAGCCCCCTGCAGACTGTGTTCACGCCACCAACCCCAGTCCCCTCCCTGCGATCCGACCGAAGCCCGAGCCTCAACTCCCAGCCCCCACCCATCCCACTCTGACAAATACAGGGATTCTGTGGAAATCTGTAGAAATCTTGATACATATGAGGAGATTTATTAAAGGAATTGGCTCACATGATTGTGGAGACCTCTCGTCGGCAAGCTGGAGAACTAGGAAAACCAGTGGTGTTATTCAGCCCAAGTCTGATGGCCTGTGAATGGGTGGGTGATGGTGTGAATCCCAGTCTGAGTCTGAAAACCTGAGAATCAGATGAAGTCCAAGGACAGAATAAGATGGATGTCTCAGCTCAAGCAGAGTTGGAATTCAATCTTCCTCCACATTTTTGTTCTATTCAGGCCCTTAATGAATTGGATAACACCTACCCACATTTGCAAGACTGATCTTTACTCAGGCAACCGATTCGAATGCTAATCTCTTTCAGAGAAACCCTTACAGACATACCCAGAAATTATGTTTCACCAGTTATCTGGGCACCCCTTAGTCCTGTCAATTTGACACATAAAATTAACCATCAAAATTCCTACCAAGTGTTGCTATCAGAACTCCATCTGGCACTTCTATTTTCACCTAGGCAGTCTAAGTCCTCTCTCCAAGTGCTACTTCTTTCCAACTTGATGCTGGTACCCATGCATAAAATGACAACAAAGCTTTGCAGTAAAGGAGTCCCAAAGAAATACTATTGCCCCCAGTATTTGGTAACTAAACAGGTTGTTTTTCATAGACATCTCTTTTTAGGTTCCAGCAAAGAAACATAAGAACCTGTTTTCTTGAGTTTAGATCAAGAGATATAGGCTGATGATGGTACTATGCTGCATTTAGCATCACTACTCCACTTCCATGTCTATGGCTTTCCTGAAGACCCAAGCTCATTACATATGGCTACTTCTTGTCTGAAAATAATTGTACTGGGAAGCATATCAGAGTTAATGAAGATATGTAAAGTTCTGCCAAGTCTACTCTACTAGTGTTACAGACATTCATAGAAATGTGATTTCTATGTGATACCACACTAAAAAAAAAACCAAATACACATGACATATAGTCCCCTTTGTCCTAAATATTCCATTCCTTTTCTCCTATCAACTTCTTAAATTCAGGCTATTATCATCCCTATATTTATACTCACTATTCTTGTTTTCAGTCTGTTGCTAGACTTGAATCAAAAAGAAACCTTACAGTCATCAGTCTGCAAAAAGAAACGTATTGGTTGATAAGCTGAGGTATTCAGGCCACTCTGTAAAAAGAAAATTCCTGACATGGGGAGGGGAGAGAGGTTGTCCATATATTCAAGTGTCTTAAAATTCAGGAGGGAAGTTCACTTCAACTGTTACTAACTTTCTACCCTTCAAAGAAAAGTGAACAAAGGTGTAGAAAATCAAAAAGGAAACTTTGTTCACACAGGGGAAGTGAGAATATATATTTTGTATTCCTTTTGTATTCCTCTATTTGACAAAGAAGCAATTAAGCAGGTGAAAGACAACCCCATGGAAACACAAACAGTAGAAGAAATTTGTCTAGAACATCTGTTTAAAATTTCTGAAGTCAGAAGATTAGAGATTGATAAAGAGAAATATTCTCTGTAATCAGTTTAACACCTGCTCACTGAATCCCCTAATGCTCTTTTACTGTGCAGTGTTCTCCAAATCATGGATAACTCTGTCAATCAGGAAATCACTTAAATGAGGCCAAACCATCTTGTGGCAAAAACAACAGCAATAAAAACTGCAGGGACCATGGAACCCTTGAACATTGAAGATGAAAAAAAAGAAGAAAAACACAGAGTTTCGTTTCTGTTTTTTGCAGGCCTTACTTAAGTGTTCCTTGTCTTGCTAATTTATTTTCAACAGAAAAGATACATTGCATTTTTCTATTGAGACCCCTTTTTTCCCTTTCTTTCGTGATATTCTACTAAGATATATCCCTAGGTTTATAAGTAAAATCTATAAGAGTAATATTTTCTTCATGTCATGATCAATGTATACTCTTTTTTCTGTGATTCTAGTCTGGTGGCTCACAGTATCATTGTTATTTGAAACAAAGTAGTTAGAGGAGAAAAATGTTCAGCTATCAAAATTAATTTATAGTTAAAAACCATTATATGAATTTTAAAGACAACTTACAAATTAAAATTTACAGAATTCAAAATTTCTTTTTTTTGACAAATTGTTTATTAAAAAAATGCCATTCATGTTCATGTGACAGTTTTACTTATTTATATTTTCAATTTTAGTATAATGACTGCTGAAATTTCAGCATTCTGATGATTGCTGCTTTTGCCCAAAGAGAAATATGAAATTATGTGTAAATATTTTTCTAACCTTGTAACTGCTTTGATTATTTTAATTCTGTTCAAATAATGGTTTATTTGTTTGGTTTTTCAGATACTGTTAACAAATGGTAACCAGACAACAATATAGAAACAGAAAATCTGTGTTGTCAAGCTTTGAAATTTTAATAAGATTAAACTTGAATTTAATTTCTGACTCTATAAATAATTTTACCAATTTTCTTACAAAAATATATTTACATTTGAATATCCTAAATTGACAGCATTTACAGTTTATGTTCAGGTATGAAAAGAAAATAATAGAAAACAGCAAAAGAAGTTTACTTTTTGCATAAATTCAAGTTTTCATAGTTGTTTTAGTTGGTGGGACTACAAAAGATTGTTGTCTTTCATTGTAGGTTTTAAATGTAATTTCTGAAATTCATAGAAATAGGCTCAAATAATGCCTTTAATATAGGATTCCCAGTACAAGAAGGAATTACATTCTCTGTAACTAGTTGAGTCCTTCAGTTGAATAAATTTGTTTGTGAGTCAACTAACTGAACCTGATGTCAGAATCACTGTGTTCTGGTCATGGCACTGCTGTTTCATTTCTCTAAGTCCTATTTCATCAGCAACAAAAGTGAGGAATTTAACTTAAGTTGGGTTTTATATCATGTCAATATCATATGTATTCATTTCCCTCAAGCTGTTCCTGCCAGACCATGTCCTATGGTGTGTGCTCAACGTGGGCCCACAGATAACACGCAGAATGTCATGTTGGCCTACTCAACCACAGAGAAATCAGAATCCCAGTACATCAAAAACTCTCAGCGTTTTGAAAACTGATTTATCTAGAATGGGAACAAACATTACTGAACTATGCCTAAATTTGATGGTGACTGACAGTTCTACAATATTCCTGGCTGGCATCCCTGTTTAAGCTTATGAGTATACTGGACTGCTACCTGACCTCTGTTCTCTCTCCATCATAACTTACACCCCAGAAGGCTTGCTAGGGCCTGCTTCCTGCCTCCACAATGTCAGTTTCCAGACATATCATTTATCAAGTTCTGATATAAAAAGACTCCTCACTTAGTTAAGGAGGAAAACTTGGATTGCATGTACTTCTATTGACCTTTCCATTTATTGACACTGCAATTGGTAGCCACTTAATCAAAACTATGCCACACCCTGTTTGGTCCTGATTATGTGTGCTTTACCTTACATAAGAAAACTTCATGGAGTGTAAGACGTTATTATGGAAAGAATAGTGGGAGTTGGGAGACCTTTTATCACCATCCATATTTTACCTCTTTAAAATTGAATTGGCAAAATGTAAGCCCAGTCACTGCCACCTGTTGGTTTCTTCATGAGTTTAGGACTGTGACAGTGGCTTATTTTCTAGGCAAATCCTTAATTAGATTACAATTTTTTTAAAAAAGATACTACATTGCATATGTGTTGACATTCTGCTTCACTTTTAGAATATCTCTACTCCTCACATGAATCTTTCAAAGTAGGTATTATCTAGTCATTTGAGGCTCAGAAAAACTAAGTAAATAGCCCTTAATTACAATGCTAGTTAGTGGGAAAGCTAGCATTCAGACCATATCCTTTTGTCTATAAAAGTTGTGTTGTTTTCTACTACCTATTTTCTTCCCATTTTGCTTTAAAAAAAAACTCTTTATTTCTCCAGGCAACTGCAGCTAAAATTATCCACTACATATTAACACCCCGTCCCATTTTTAATAGTAGCTCTCTGCTGTCTGATAACTCTCCCTGGATATTGACTTAGTGGCTGATTTTTATTATTATTTAAAAGCCTGTAACATTTCTTTCTGTTCCTTACTCATTTCTATAAGACAAGATCCTGACTAAAGTAGTCCTTCTGGAGATGGAGAAGAGAGAACCTCTGTTGAAACTAGCTGTCCCCAGAATTGTTCTCATACATGGTTAACTAGTAGGTATTCAATAAATATTTGTTGAAGAATCAATGAGAGATGGACCTAACAAAATTTGGTGCTTTATAAATAAAAGTAGTTTTAGGGCACAATCAAACCTGTTTTCTTTATATTTACCCTTTGACAGATTAGGTTTGCCAACTGTAGAACATGAGAAAACAAACACATGGTGGGCTTGGGCAAGGAGCATGTCCCCATAATGTCTCTTTATATATTTAATCAATCAGATCAATTTTGGGTAACTGAGTTCTTTTCTTGGGTTACAAATTCCCTTAAGATAGTTCAACCTATAATGCATTTATATTTGTGTCTATAGCTTTATAAAGTGAATGCAAAAGATGGGATCAGCTTCAGTGGAAGTGGAAAGGGAGCAGGAAGGGAAATGCAAGAAGAATGAGTATGTTATCTGGTTTCTTTCCATTTTTTTCACTCCATCATGATTAGATTACTTGATGGATTTTCCTTCTCCAAAGAATCTACAAAAGTTATCTTGAGAATTTCATGCAATATATATTGTTAAGCTATCAACAAAGCACTTAATATTATCCTTGAACCAAATGTAGGATAATGACTAACGCTTTTTATAAATTGGCAAACATTACTATCACAGTAGTGTTTATAAAGCTTCAGTTACACATATGGGAAAATTATTGCAGGATGATATATCTTGCAAGGAATAAACCAAGACAGACCTATCTGATTCAGATTTTGAACTAAATGCTAGACTCTGTGTAACAGTTGGTCTTAATTGATTTCTTTGGATGGACATCTTTCTAAGTATGTAGAAAAATCATTACTTATATAACTGACTAAACAGGAGAATTAATGCCATCCATCAGCACTTATGAGACTTTCTAAACTCATGTCTTCATTCATTTACAATTACATAACCAGCATTAATAACATGTCACAGATGAGATATGTCACAGAGAAATAGAGCACTTTAGTCTTCACAGACATATTACTGTAGCCAAGAGATATAGATAATGTTATTCCACTCTAAGGGTGTATATACCACAGAGACTGCCGATTCAACGTTTTATTCATTTTACAATGAACAAAATTCCAAATTAGATTAACATGGGAATTTGGTATCATGCATACAGTTCTTATATTAAGCTTTTGAGAAGCTCTGCCTGTATTCTCAGTTGAAACCTGAAAACCTGAAGTCCTCAGGACTTTAAGATTCCCTCACCAAGCAGGGAAAATGAGACTTCGGATCTCTGTCCAATAGACTGAACAGTAACATCTCAGTAGAGTGATACTTATTACTCCTTATTCCAAAACACAGGGGGCATTTCTAGTGAATCACAGAGTAACAGTAGAATGTGTTCACTGCTGCCCTGGCTCATGGGAAGATTTCCAGCTGGTTATTCTCATCTCTATTTGGTTTAGCCAATTAATCTTTTCTTTCATGGATGTAACCAGATCAAAACACACACACACACACACACACACACACACACACACACACACACACACACACACACACACACACACACACACACACACACACACACACACACAAACTATACCCTGAAGAGGCTTAAATGTCTAAGCATATTTTCCCAACTTGATTATATTCTCAGCTGCAGATTACTTCTAAGACCATTTTCACTCATTGTTTAAACAACAACCTAAAATTATTTAAGTGACTTAATATCACTTTCCAAATGCCAGGGGAGAATCAAAAGAAGTGAAAAAATTTTTCATTCATGGAAACAAGTGAACATAGTAAAAAAGAAGCAAGGGAACAATTCCTATGGAGCATATTAGCAAATGTGTAATAGTTTAACCATAATTTTGAGGTGTGTGCATATGTGTATTTGTATGTGCGTAAATGCTTTTAAAATGTAAAATAAGAATTGGTGTGGAGTTATGAGAGACTCAGCTAAAAAGCAACCTCAGTGAGATCTCTAAACACTGAATCTCAGTAGGTCCCACCTCATGATTCTTTATTTCAATTCACTGTTTCCTTTATTGTGCTGCACATTTTATAATTACTGGTCATTTCTCTCTTGTATGCCTCCCCCACTAGATTTTAAACTTCTTAAAGTCAGGGATTTGTTTTGTTCACTATGTACCACCTAGAGCCTAACAAAGTGCTTGCTGCAAATAATGCTTGTTAAGTGATCAAAGTAACAAAGATATGGAATTTAAAATTTCACAGGTGTTTTTTTTTTCTTCTTTATGCTTGCTATAGTTCAATTGAAGGTCCAGAATACTTAAAAAAATAAAATCTTACAGTACTATGTGGGTAGGAAAAAAGATACAGCTGAAGCTGAAAAGCCATTTTTTAGGGAGAAAGTACTTGTGCTTTCTTTCATTAAGTATCCACAAATGTGCAAGGCTCTATGATAGATTCCAGGTAGAGAAATATGTCCTTGCCATACAATAGCCCATAACCAACTGGGGAGATTGACAGCTAAACAAACGTCAATATAACATGGTTCTCTGTTGTATGAGAAAGACTCTCAAGATAAGATAGACATGTTTTCACAGAGATGACCTTTAGTTTTGGTCATTAATGTTGAGTAAACTTTTTATTAGTGAAAAGAAAGAGAAAACACTCCCTAGAAAAAGAGACAGCAAAAGGGCACAGCATGGTCACGAATACAAAGCAATTTAATGCAGCGTTTCTTGAATGTTCAGGATAGATGGGAATGAAAAGAGAAAAGAACAGAAAATGCTTGGTCCTCAGTTATATTTAAGTTGTTAATCTACTGTTTTCCATCTTCACCAAGATTATGATTAATAGCAATGATTTGAGTGGAAGCAAGTGGAGTTTGGATTACGATTTTAAAGGAGATTTTAGACTTCCATCATTGCTAATCTTAAAGAGCAGGACAATCAACCTCTTTCTATAATTTAGATCAGCTTGATAATGAAGAAATAGAATATATACTACTTTGAGGTCTTTTTCTTTCTAATTTTATAACACCTTATGAAAAAATAACTATTTGTAATTTACTGTGTGAAACTCAAAGTTTAAGACTATACTTCTGGAAATGTGAATTCAAAAACCTGAATCCTTATTACAATTGCTTTTCTATAGTTTACATTTACAGAAGCTTGCAACTTTCTTACTAGAGCCCAAATATAAAATTTTACTTGAAATGAGTATAAGTATTCTTACTTCATTTATCACTTTTTATATGGTAAGTAAAAAACCCTGAATTTTCAGAGACAAGGAAAATTGTTTCACTAATCCCCTAAAAGGTGTCATGCTGCCATTTCTGTACATGTTTGGAAACTTTACATAGACCTCTACATAATGAATCATTCACATACATAATCCACTTCTTTTTAAACTTTGGGATAAATAAGGATCACCCCAAAAATAATTTAAATATTCACAATTTACTACATTAGAGAAAAATGCTGAGAGGAAAATATAATATTCAATAACTCAAGGCTAGACTTTAACCTGGTAGAAATAAGCAGAGACAACGTGGAGAGGAACTGGGGCACCCAGGGCCTGCACTGTAGGTTGGTCTTTCAATTGCTGCAATCCAGAGTGATGGGCTGTAGAATCATCACCAAATGGTTCTCTTATTTTTTTTTTTTCCACTGAGGAGATTAAAGATACCTCAAGTAATGTGCTCATGTTCTGTACTCTCCACATGGGAATTTTCATTACATCAGTTACTGTACTCCGTGTCTCTCACATCACACACACACACATCTTACAAGGTGACCCTATCCTTCTTTCTTCCACACATCTCTCTTCTCCCACACTCTGCTTTCTATCTAAATTATTTCCTCATATCCACCAATCACTCAGAGCCAAATTTCTCAAGACACTTTATTTTCATTTCCTTACCATGTACGTTCAAATTTCTGTCTTTAAGGATATTTCCAAGAAACATAAAAGACATTGAAATTTAAGTTTTCATTTAAAAACTTTTCAATTAGGCCTGTGTAGTGTCTGAGTTGCCCTGTCCTTATACAGTTCTAGAAATGTCCCAATCTTTACTCAAATAAGTATTCTCTGTTAAGTGTACCCATTTTTTTTATTACTCTTTCCCATTCAATTTTATCTGCACTTTGCCCTTTATCACTTATATTGCTTGTTTTCCCTTCTTTTCTTTATTGGCTATTACCCAACAGCTCAAAATGTGAGCTCCCACTTTCACTAGGAGCTTCACATCTGTCCACACACACACACACATGCAACACATGTTCACACACATCTCCCTTCTAAACATTCTATTTCTCTCATATCTCTCAATTCCTCAAAGTCAAATTTCTCAAAAGACACTCACTGTCACTATTTCCTTATGACCTATGGACTCCTTAATCCCCACCCCAATTCATCATTCAAAGGAAAACAGTGACCCACAAACTGAAAATCAATTCACTCCATGTCTCTGTAGCACTTTGCTAACTTCACCCCAATGCACACTCTTCCTTCACCTATACATTTCTGTGGGCTTCTAGGAAGCTCCCTAACCACTGGTGGGAAGCCATCTCTGTCTTTCCTTCATGGCCTTAAGAGAAGGTGGCATACAAGCTGGACTTTATTCCTCTTAGGTTTCTCTACACTCTTCCCCTCTTTTCAGAGACCATGCCTACTGGAGGCTTTGGAGGCTCAAGTCCAAATTTCTGTAATTCTGTGGTAGTATTACAAAAATATTTGAGCAGAATCTAACCAAAATAACGTCATGAAAGAATCAATTGTTATAGCAGCTATGTTCTTGCTCAGTTTCTTTGTAATGACTCAGTTACTCAACCAAAAGCCCCATCAGGAGAAATTTGAAAGGTACAACACTCTGCAGCTCCATGAACCTCTGTGATGACAATATATTACCCATAGTCTACCCCAGGTCATCTGTTAAAACAGCGGACAGGGTGCATGCCAATTTACCTGCTCTGAGGTGAAATGTGAAGAGTAAACACATAAACAAAACCAAGAACCTAAATAAGATCATCAAATGGCTTCCAGAGAAGAAACATGCACTCTGAAGTATGGATGACAAGGAGGACGGACATATAAGAGGAAATTTTTGTAACATTTTCTCTCATGTCTTTGAAACAAATACCTATTTTTGAAACTTGATTTTAAAAAGCTTCTTTCCAATTTACATTCTAGAAATATGAGGTCTACAACTTATCAACTTATTATTACAGGGACAGTAACTTGATAGAGTATAGTCTTCCTCATGACCCAGATCACTGTGCAGGCAAAGAGCTGTGCAGGTGGCTAGAACAATGGTGAAGATAAGTTATTTTGCTATTACTACTGAGCCTTTGTTCAAGATAAGAGTGTTTTTTGTTTGTTTTTACTGAAGAATACCATGAGACATTTGTTACAAACGCAACATGTAAAAATATTTTTCAGACATTGAAAAAAAAAGACTATGTCCCTCTTTGACTCTTTAATGTCTCAAAATAATTAGGTTCCAATAACTAATTTCACTTCTGATAATATAAATAAATATCTCCATTTTAAACCAATATGTACTATTATAAAATCTTTAAAATATCTCTTGTTTTTTATGTTTGTTCTTAAATTTTCTAGGTGTTTAAAACCAACAAGTAAACAGGATCACACTATGACTATAACAATGTAAGAGTAAAAGGCTACATAGAACATTCTTCTTTCCCTTGGAAACCTGTATAGATTGCAGGAAAAAAGTGTACAGCTATTCATAATCATTTTTTAGTTGTCAAATAAGTTAGCCTCACTATGGTTGCTCATGAGTTTCAATTACCATAATAAATATCTTCAATATTATCTCAAGGAGAATTTTTTTCTTTTGAAACTAATACATTTAAAAAAATTCTCAAAATTACTTGGATACCATATCATTTAGACAAAATATGTAACACTACATAACTAGATCTTATTTGCATGTCCCTTTAATATTTGCTTATTAATGAATACTAATATTCTCTTTGCATGAGGAAATTATGTAATAAAAATATGAAATGCCTTTCTAAAACCATATAATCAGGGGATACTGGTATCATTTTAGGCTGAGTAAGTATGACTTAAGGCAATACTTAATTATCGACATGCTTAAAGAATATGTTCATAAAAGGCTTGAATTAATTAAAGTGGTCAAAGGTATGTGTCCATTTACTACTCTTTATGCACTCCAATTTTGATTTGATTCACTTGTCCACATGTTTCCACTGCTACTCACAGAATTCTCTTAATGTTAAAACATTTTAGTAAAAAAAAAAATGTATATTTGCTTCCCACTAGTAAATAGTAAAAATTATTCAATTGCAGCTTAGTAGCTTATTAATATGGATTTGATCCAGTGGTATGGCTGTTTGACTACATGAAAAAGATTTATTGTCAAGTCTGATGTCATTGACAAATACTCTCAGCATTCTCTTGTAAATAATATGTATCCATTCTAGTTTATTCACTGGTAAAAGTAAGTATAGCACTTAAAAAGCATTTACATTTACACTTGAAAAGCATGGACATTATTTGCTACTTTAAATTAATTTAATCCAACGTTGACTTCATTTAGCAATAACTATTTCTAGTTAAAAGACATGATTTCAATAATCATTTTTAAAATAATTAGACTTTAGGGAAATTGAGCATGACATGAAAGTTAAAAGAAGAGCTGTATTTTCCTTACTTTTGGTAACACTAGGGTTGGAAGACAGAAAAAGGTCAAATTTCAGGTGGGTCATAAAAAGGATTTTACCCAGGCACTGCGTGATCCATGTCATCCAGTTGTCTCCCAGTTGTAACAAAAGTCAAAAACAAAATGGATATTAAACAAGGAAATAGTAAACCAATCTATTGATATTTGAAGACAAAAACATAACTTTTTCAACTTACTGAATATGTTAATGGAAGCAATTATCCCTTTATATCTTTTTGCTGGGAGGGATGCTATACAGTTTTTTGTTTCGTTTTATTTTTTTACCTTACCAAATTTTACATTCTGTTCTCTCTGGGTGGTTTGAAGACAAAAGCTATTTGTTTGGTCATTCAATGACAAAATAGTAATGTGGTGGAGGACAATTTAATCTATTTTGTCTTTTCTTACTCACTACCTATATACCTCTATTTCACTCCCTTATCTTCACTATTGCAATGCCAATCAGCCAAAAGGGGAGAATGAACCAGAAAGAGGTTGTCAACATGCAATTTCGAGACTATAAAGCTGCAATAATTGCTTCTTAGGGTAAAACCTATCGAGGCAAAAGTAAAAAGGTTATAACTCTACTGGCTCCTTGAAGGAATATGAAAACAGAGGCTCTGTGGTCAGTTTACAGCATAGAAGGGGAAGTGAGGAGAACTCAAATTTGGCAACTCTGATTTCACTGCTTTTTTAGGGGAGAAAGTGTTGGTATCAAAGGACTTAAACCCTCAGTTCCTGGACAAGCATAAATGTATTGAAAATGATTCAATTAGCAACTCCAAACAATTTTAGATGTACCAAGCAACCTTCTAAATATAATTTGATTCCCCATGTTTTATTTATAATTGTAAATTAATAATTTGCAATTCTCATTTATTGAAGAAAATTTAAGTTGGGGCACAGTTTTCTATCTCAATATATTGTTTAAGCGAGTCCTTTTGCCCTAGGCAAGGAACATGATCTGAATTGTGTTTAATAGATACTAATGTGGTGGTCTGAGCAAAATTCAACAGAGAAGGGAGAGACTGGGAACAGAGACCAGTTAAAAGGAGTAGTTTGAGACTTAGTAAGGCTGTAGAACTTGGGGAAATCAAATGGTTAGGTAAAGGATAAATTAAAAATGAAAGCACACAGGTAGCATGTAATATGGGACAAGACATAGGAGAGTAATTTATGAATAAAAATAGTAATCCAAATTTAGTGGTCCAGCAGTTAAGACTCACAGCTTCCACTGCAGGGGCTGAAGGTTCCATCCCTAGTCTGGGAACTAAGATCCCTCATGTCACAAAGTACAGCCAAAAAAGAAAAAGAGAGTTTTGCTTTGTTTTGATATTTGGTTTGGTATGAACAACTTTATAGACTGATAAGAAGAATAAACAAGGATTTTATAGATATTATTGGTGCAAAATTTTTTAAATGTTATCTATTTTATATTAGAGTTTTTTAAATATAAAATATTAATAACTGAAAAGAAACTTTGTTACTGTTTTCTTTCCATAGCAAAAGGAAAGGAAAGGGACCAAATAATTTTAACTCTTGCATTTTTTAGTCTACTTCTCTACTGGAATAATAATTTGTGCACATTAAAATAATTATAATAATTTCAGAAATAAACTACTCTTTTTCAAATGTAAAGGAAGAATGGTGGTAAGCTGCTAATTATTTTAATTAACTGAAGAATCTTAGAATATTAATTATAATTTTTTACAGTATATCTTTATCTCATTTTTTAAATCAAGTGATGACAACCTTAGGTAATGGATACACAATTAACTCCTCATTTATTTGTCTCTCAGGGCGTACTTCAACTCTCCATATATCAACCTAGGTTACTTTTTTGTTTTGTTTAATTAAGTATCAGGTTTTAATATATTTTTAGTGTCCATCATGTAACTGCATGAGCAAACTGGAATTGCTGACAGTCATTAATTCCTTCATCAGACTCAAAGTTAATTTTATCTGCTATTGTCTCACCAAATAATAAATATAATTAGAATCAAATGTAACAATAAACATATACTCATCTCTTCCATTCAGGACCAACATTTTAGAAAGACTAATATTAAGAAATGATTTGGCTTTCATTTTTAAGATTGTACTAATTCAAATTATTAGCCTGTGTACACGTGTACCACATAAATAAATGAGTCATCTGTCTTTCTCATCCATGTACCATTTTATTTTATTTTATTCTGAGTAATCACTAAAAAAATTAGAATGAAACCTGTAACTTCATTTCAAAGATAACAATATACTAAAATGTGGGAATGCTGAATACAACTCAGAACTGGATGAGCAATAGGGTGGGTAAAGGAGGGAAGTGAAGCTGTATAAAAAGTAAGTGAAGACAAAGTGATAAGTTGAATTGATTAATTTCACAATAAGAAGCAATTCAGTACTATAGAATATGCAGTATGGATCAAAGAACTCCTATTTTTCTGGATAATAGAATAATCATTCTGCAGAAAGAACTATTATTTAAATTTCATTTGCAGGGGAGGTAAGACACTTCCATTGCTAATGATTTAGAAACATCATTCTTGTACGTCTTGTGTACAGTGAACAAATCCAAATTTCCATGAATCTCAAACATTAAGGAAAACATAATTGCAATCCATTTTGCATAATGAAATATAAAAGAGCCATATAATTGTTATCTTAAATTTATAAAGATGTACCATAGGGGCAGAAAAATGTACCTAAAATTCATATAGAATGACCCAAAATAACCAAAGCCACAATTGAGCAAAAAGAACAAAACTGGAGGCTTCACACTCCCTGATTTCAAATTATATCACAAAGCTATAGTAATCAAAACAGTATACTACTTGAATAAAAACCAACACATAAACCAAAAGAACAGAATAAAAAGCCCAGAAATGATCCCGCTTATATGTGGTCAACTGTCTTTGACAAGGGCACCAAGAATACAAGATAGGGAAAGGATAGTCTCTTTGATAAATGATGTTGGAAAAACCAGATGTCCACATGCAAAAGAATGAAATTGGAACCATATCTTACACCACACATGAAAATCAACTGTAAATGTATTAAAGCCTTAAACATAAGACCTGAAACCATAAAATATCCAGAAGAAAACAAGGAAAAAACTGCTTGACATTGGTCTTGACAATGATTTTTTGCATTTGACAACACAAACAAAAAAATAAACAAGCAGAATTACATCAAGCTAAACGGTTTCTGCACAGCAAAAGAAACAATCAACAAAATGAAAAAAAACAACCTACAGAATGGGAAAAAAATATTTGCAAACCATATATCTCATATGGGATTAATAACCAAAATATATAAGAAACTCCTATAACTCAATAGCAAAGCAAACAAATCACCACCAACAAAAACACATAAAAAAACCCCACATAGCAACAACAACAAAAAATCCTAATTAAAACATAGGCAAGTGACCTGAACAGACATTTTTCTAAAGAAGACATACAAATGGTCAACAGATATATGAAAAGGTGCTCAGCAAATCAAAACCACAATGAGATATCACCTCATACCTGTTAGGATGGCTATTTGACTATTAAAAAAAAGGGGGGAAAAGGGGTTGGTAACAAATATTGGCTAGGATGTGGAGAAAAGGGAACCCTTTTCCTTGGTAGTATTGTAAATTAGTATAGCCATTATGAAAAGCAGTATGGAGGTTTCCTCAAGAAATTAAAAGTATAATAACTAATATATGATCTAGCAATCCCACTCCTGGGTATTTAACCAGAGAAATTGAAATCAAGGTTTTGAAGAGATATCTGAACTCCCATGTTCATCACAGCATTATTCACACTAGTCCAGAGAGGAAAAAACCTAAAGGCCCATAGATTGATGAATGAATAAAGATGTTGCATACACATACAATGGAATATTGTTCAGTCTTAAAACAGAAGGAAATCTTACCATTTGTGACAACATGGATGAACCTGGAGGACATTATGCTAAGTGAAATAAGCCAGAAACAGAATTACAAATACTGTAGGATCTTACTTATATGTGGAATCTAAAATAGTCAAACTCATAGGAGTAGAGAGTGCAGTGGTGATTGTCAAGAGGTGGGGAGAGGTGAAAATGTAGAGATGATGGTCAAAGGGTACAAAGTTTTAGTTATGCAAGATAAATTCTGGGGATCTATTATATAGCATTGTGTCTATAACTAACAATACTTTATTATGTACTTAATATTTTCTAAGACAGTAGACATTACATTAATTGTTCCTACAACAAAATAATAATAAAGAGGGTTGGAGGAAACTTTGGGAGGTGATGGATATGCCTAAGACCTTAATGGTGGTGATGTTTTTACAGGTGTATATTTATCCAAATTCATTGAGTTGTATACATTAAGTATGTAGAGATTTTTGCATTTCAAAAACAAAAAAATAAATAAATGAATGCTTCAATTAAGTGTGCTAGTTTAATATAGTAACTTTATTAGGGCTTTGTGTGAGTTGTAGTTGAAGAGGTTAGAGAGAAATGATTTTAGGCTAGTATACAGGGATCTTCAAGTTTTCTGAAAGATAGATGAAATACAACATATTTTTTTCGAAGTTTTCTATTCCTGGGTACTCTTCATTTATTTTTAACTTTCTCTAATATAGCTGAGGCTCAATGTAGAATACATAACAATCACATGTCCTTAAATGTGATTTTTATAGGCATTTTGTGATTAATAGAGGGATGTATCACAGCTGTGGAGATGCTGGTGAAGGGTTGTTGTTTGAAAAGTATATCCTTCATTATTATAATAGAAGAGGAATTAAAAGTCTCAAAAGTCTTCTAGTAATATGTAAATTTTTGGTGTTGATGTTAAATTAGAGACCTTATTAGATTTGGTTTTACACATATGTTAAGATTTCAATGCTTTTCAAGTTTTCTTGCAAAATGATTGGTCTTAAATACCCTTTCCATGGCTGACAGTACTCACTAACCACATACTTTGAGTATGGGCCCTGATGGTCATGTTCATTGCTCTGTTTGATCTCCTACCCTGCGTCTAACTCTGCCTGCTAAACTGAAGTCATTGAGGTTTGGAATAATGATTCATTCTTTTTGTAACCTGTATGTGCTTAGCATAGTGCTTTAAGTTCAGAAGAACTTGATAAACATTTGATGAATGAATGAAGAAAGAGAATTTTAAAATATGCCATGGTCTGCCAATATCCCTGAAGGGTCTTCTTTCCTTGCTGTTTTATTTGTGAGAAAAATAGCAGTTAAACTCATTCTATTTTACATTGTATTTTACTAAAAAGAAAGAAGAAAATACAAATTTACTAAAAAACAAAGAAACAAATATTGAAGTGAGTTTTATGTATATGTATAGATATATATTGATACATGTATACATACACATATACATTATATGTGTTTTATATATATATATATATATATATGTTTAAAGGCCAAAAGAAAATATGCATCAAGAACACATTGTTCATAAACTAAGGGAATAAAAATGTATAAATCTGTTGAAATTGCTAAATACTCCAAATTCTCTGCCTCATCCCTATTCATTGACTTGCATCTTTATTACCATTATGAAAAGAATAGGAAAGTAACCGTGAGTTTTAATATAGTCTGCCTAAATGTGCATGTTGATTGCTTTCCTTTCCAAGGTCTATAATGATTTAAGGCGGGGGAAAAATTTGATTGCTAAGTTATGGTCAACTGCATTACGTGATGCATTGATAAGTTCAAAATAAGGCTGATAAAACAAACTATACTGAATTCTATCCCCTCCCCCCAAAAAAAGAGAAAACCTTCCATTTTACTGGAACTACTAGGTCTCAATGTGCAAACTCTTATGAAAGTGAGTGCAAAGTGGAAAATACAATTTAAGTATCAGCTATAGTGCATTGAGTTCCTTCTCCTGAAAATTGGAGAAGATATAACACATTTTTTTCAATCTATGCAAGAAACAACAGAAAATCATTCAGTGGTCAGAAGGAAGGGCTTTCAGATATCCAGCAGTCTGGCTTTGGATTTCTTAATACTATTACATTATTTTCTTCTTGCTAATTCAAATTCAAATGTAAAACTTCATATTATAGTAATAATGTAATGGAGCATGCATTATAACTAATATGTAAGATACTATAAGTATTACAGTTATTATTGCAAGTGTAAATTCTTAGAACAATATATACAAATGTTCACAGAAACTTTTTATACTTACTAGGTAAGAAGCAACATTAATTTTGTGAACAAATTCTGTTTCACATTGCTCATACCACACCTTGAACCCTTAGCAACTTTATTTCTAAACTTTCCCCAATTATTTTTTCATGTAACTGGGGGATGTCATGTTATTTAGCCTTAATCTTCTCATTGAAGATTTGCTTCCCACCTGAGTAGTCTGTGTAGTTTTTACAGCTTCTAGTGCCCTTGGGGGGAAAAAAAAAAATGTCAGTCCTCTGACAGCCATAATTACTCACCTCTACCTCCTAGGAACCATAGATTTTCCAGGGCACTACCCTGGCCCACAGTGTGCCAGAGCAGGAAAATGTAAAGGAAAAGTCCTATTCCCAACTCTTTCATCAGCACTGAAATCTACAATGTATGTGCCTTTAGTTTCCAATGTACTCATCTTAGATTCACAAGTTCACTCAGTAAACCAGCTACCAAACCTCAAATCTCTATAATGTAGCTCAAAAAAAATGCCTCATATCAAAACCAGCAGAAATATCATATTCTTCACTGTTGTTTCCACTATCTTTCTTCTCAGACTTTGGTACACACACACACACACACACACACACACACATATACATCTACACACTCACAGACACAAAAAGTTTCAAGTAGATAAAAACTTTAACACCTAAAAACATTTTAAAAATCTTACTTCTTTTTTCACTCCAAACAAAAATCTTTTTACCTGCCAACACATGCAGATATTGCTTGGAAAATTTGCCTATCCACCAATTCAGTAAACAGCCCCTTCAAGCACACCTGAGTTTAAGTTGACTAACTACATATTTCTCATGTTGTATTCTAATAACCAAAAGGCAAAACTGTATTATAATTTATACATATCGTCTTTTATTTGTAATATTATTGAGTTATTTTTACATAAATCAGCAAAAAATAATTTTAAGTGGATGAGTAGTTCCAAGAGATAACAAATTCAAGTCTCACTCATATCAGTATTTATAACAACTACCACATGGGGTTTATTAAAGGATTAATGAGTTAATATTCACAAAGTACCTATAATAGTGCCTGACCACAGTACATGTCATGTATATGATAGACACAGCTATAGTCTGGCTTGTTTTGGTGAAATGTGCCTGGAGGCAAATAGGTAAAAGGAAAATAGAAAAACAGAACAAAGCACTATACTTCCCAGCCTGATTTGTTTTATTTCTGTATGTTCTTTAATATCACTCCTCCTGTCTAAGGTCTTTGAACTTGTTCCATCAGACACCCTCCCATAGTTCAGATTCAGGCTTTCAATGGCTGCATCATGACAATATTTAGAATATTGTTTATGCAGCTACAGTCACCCAGTTGCTTCTTTCACTTCCTTATCGCCTTATTCTAATTATGACATTTTGTATCTGGCGTTTTTCATAATTCTCATCTCAGGTAGAAGATGACAACCATTTGTTGCTGTTTTTCTGATTGTTCTTTGTTTTTAGAATACCCCACTTCCTCTCTAGCCTCTGACTTCAAGGAAGTGATCTGAGTTATAGCAAAAGATTTTTAAGCAAACTTATACTTTAAAAAAAGCTTTAAAAATTTAAGTTGTTCAGTGGTTGCACTAGTTCACAATTCTACAAACAATGTAAGGGAGTTCCAGATGATCTGCATCTTCTATGTGGACAAATTAATCTCATACTTTTAATTTTTGATTTTTTTTTTAATCACACTATTATGTGGTATCCATCACTGCTGAGAGTTTGGAGTAGATGTGGAACCTCAAAGTATAAACTTGAACAAAAGCCAAGTCTGTAATAAATGCAGGTTGAAAAGAGTTATTTTTATATTGAATAATATTTACTAATAAACTGTGCAATTTTCCCCATCCTTCTTTTGAATAAGTTGCTCCATAATTGGAAAATAATAAGCATAATTTTTCTCGTTCTTCATGAAAATATTTTCAAATCTGAGAAATTTCTGATTTATTTTTTTATTCAAAGGCAATTCATTTTTCACATTGGATGACCAGAATCCTGTGTGATATATATTTGCATATACACATAATAATATCATGCCAAAGATTCATATTTAAGAACTGTGAAGAAATTAACTCAGAACTTTTTACCTGATAAGTACTCAAAAATGGTGTAGTTTTGGCATAGAATGTGAGTGAAAATAACAGGTAAATAAACCAAATATTGAAAATTGAGCTTGAAAACTGAAAATTATTTAATTAACTCAAGTACTTGAAAAAGGTCTTGAACAACTTACATAGTTCCTTTCAATTGACTTGTAAACCTTTCTGGTATTTTCTACTGAAAATTCTCATTTCTTCAAAACATATCTTGATATGTATTGGGGTTTTGTAGTTATAAATGTAATTTTATATAGCAACATGCAAGTACAAATGTAAATATATGCTTTTGATGTAGTTTCATTTTCTCTCATAGGAAGTTACATTAAAACAGGTCATGAGAAATCCAAATCATTTCTTATTGGGGTTTAAGTATGAAATAAAAATTGTATCACATACACAGAATATTTATATAGTAGATCCCACCAAGCTATCTGCAAACTTGCAACTAAAATCACTGACATTGCCTAGGGATGAGTAGTCCCCATGAATGATCTTAAGTTATCTCCAACACAATGTGTTTAGCAGGTCTCAAAAGCTTGATACACTCATCACCTGATCTGTTTTGTTTAGTATAGAAATAATGATTTCCTCCTTTGAGTCAAAAAGGAATTTCCTCAATTTGATTTCAAGGGATTTTATGATTTTTATGAGCTTGACTGCACAATAGGATTCAGGAAAGGAACAACACAGAATTCTGTGCATATGTCCTTACATGCATGAAAAGAAAATTTGTACTAGATACAATTATATCAAGCCAATTCTTTCCTAAGACAATGATTTCATTTGTAAAGGGACAGGAGAAAAGGGAGAGTAATTACAATATTCTGTGATACAATCTAATAACAAAAAGGATACTACATCAGCAGTGATGAAAATAGCCATCATTTCATTTACAGTCAAGTGATATATAGAAATGTATTAGTAAACTTTTCTTCCCAAATATTTGTTGGTAATTTTCTTTATTGTTTTCCTAGTTGATTTAAGTCCCCTGATGGTAATTCAGTTTGATACATATGAATCTTTTTTTATATATACTACCAAATAGGAAAGTATCATAGGGTGTAGTTTCCTTCATGTCCATGAAAATGTTAGAAGAGTGATATATTAACTTTTATTTCCAAAAAACCCCCAAACAAACAGACAAAAAGCAACCTCTCGTGTAGTTCTGGAATAAAACAAAACAAAATTAAAACAGGGTTTTAATACTGAGTGGCCAGGTTGAATTCATGAAAGTCTAAAGTCACATTTTTAATTAAAAATATAAATACATACACCAGTCTTCTTTTTCAGTTTGGGAAAAGTGCCAGGCCAAAAATATACAATCACTACATTGAAAAGATTTAGATCTCTTCCCTCTGGCAACCAGTTTTACATTCCTAGAGATGCTAGGTCTGATTCTCTTTCAGTGTGAAAGGAATATTAGTTCCTCTATAACTTGTACTTGTGTGAAAATGGCAGAAAGCTTTACTTTTAAAATATATTTACCTACTACATAGGATATAATGTGAACACCATAAAAAGTGAAGCTGAAATCCAGGGTATTATAACATCATCTATAAATGAAAAGATTTAGCTTGTGACATTGTATAGTCTGAATGTACTTTGTTTACAAGTGGTCAAGGAAGCCTATACTTTTTTAAGAGCTACTTAAGAGTTAAAACACATCCAGTTGTGAAATTTTCAAAAGTCAGACCAGGTAAGGGGAAAAACAACTGCCACAATGTTAAAAATATTCTTATATTTTATATATAGAGTTCTATTTTGTCAAGTAGAGTAGGATGCCCCAGTTGGCAATCCCAGGGAAGGACTCTAAATATGACTGCCCACTGCACCTGGGTATTGGAGTCACCAAGCAAAACAATACAGTCAAGCACTGCATGGAACAACACTTTGCTTAAATCAGGGAGACAGAGCAAGATAAGCTTCTGTAATGTTTGTGGGTTCCCCTATGGCTGGCTAGTCTCTCCCAGCAAATGCCCGCAGGGCGATTTGCATATGGGCAGCCCTATTATTGGGCAATAGAACCCAGTCCACTCCCTGTGGAGGACAGATATAACATTAGGGTTGGCCAGGTGCCATATGACACGCATGCTCCAAGCAGAGACAAAAGAGCTTTCACTGACCTTGAATCAGGGAAAGATATTCCCACACAATGTGATAAACCCAGCACAGGCTGTGTGGGCTCTTTATCTCTTGCTAAGGAAGTGTTCCAGGCCCAAGGTCCATTCATAGGTGAATAAGTGGGGGCTGAGAGATTGTATGCAAGAGACTGTCTTTTCCAACGCATTTTGTGTTAAAATTTTCACAGATCTCTACACCATTTCGATTATCATTATATTAATTAATTTCAGAGTTCCTATTTCTTTGGCAGAATGTGTATAAAATTATCTGGATTTGGTATTATTTGTACAAGCAAGAGTAGATATTAAAATTTGCTGACTCAAATATTTTAAAAATTCAGGATATATTTATGTTTCTTGGTTATGTTTTCCTACAAAATTCCGTTTTATGTGATTTTTCAAATTATTGGCAAAAAGGTTCTCATTATTTTCCTTTTTATTAAAGTCTCTGTTATACCTCCAGTTATATTCACTTTTTATTTTCAACATATTAATATTTTCCCTTCTGTACTTTATTATTGATGAATCCATTCAGAATTTGCTTTCTTTTAGTATTCTTCAAAGATTTAACTTTGAACATTGCTGACTTACTTGAAATACTCTTTCTGTTTCATTAATCTTTGTCCTTGTTTTTATTAATTACTTTTCTCTAGATAGTTGAAACTTGTTATGCAGGGTATTTTTTAGAAAAAGATTCTTGGATTAGAAATATCTTTTCCTAATTGGTAGTTGAGGTTTTACATTTCTCTGTAAGTACCTATTGACCTGTAACTCACAAATGAACTATATAGCATTTTCATTATTTTTCAGTTCTAAATGTGTTCTGATTTGCTTCATGATTTCATCTTTACCTACAAGTATCTTAATTATGACTCTTCTGCCTTTAAACTTTTACAAAAAATGGATTTGTTAAAACTTATCTTGTGATTTATAAATTATTACATTAAAGGTGGAGCTTCTGGTCTGTATATATAATTCATTTATGCTTGCTAAGAATAACTTTATAGCTTTGTATATGGTCATTTTTGGTATTTCATGCATGCTTGAGGATGAGATGCATTTATATTTGTTAGATACAAGTTTACATATATCCACGAAGTTTTTAGGTAAAATTTTCTACATTATTACTAATTTTTCTAATTTTGTAGGTTGTCTTTTGTATCCCTAACAGTTTTTTTTTAATTTAGTTGATCAGTCAACTAACAAAGATGTGTTAAAAATCTCTTACTGTCATCATGCATTTGAACATAACATATTTTAATTCCATCAGTGTTTTCATGTGTTTTGAATATATGTTATATGATTCATATGAGGTTATAATACTTTATAAGTTTCTGGTGAAATTACATAGTTTGAATTATGAAGCCCCAGAGTATATTTTCCCCCAAAGTCTATTTTGTCTAACATTCTGACTATCTCTTGTTGTGTATAAAATCACCCCCAAACTTAGTAGCTTAAAATAACATTGACTTTGAGCACAAATCTTCAAATTGAGCAGTTTTCAATGGGAACAGCTCGTTCCTGCTCCACTTGGTGTCAACTGGGTGGCTTGAAGCTTGGGAGCTGGAATCACCTGAAGTTTTCTTTATTCACATTTCTGGTGGCTGATGCTGGCTGTCAGTGATTGGTGGAATCACCAACTCACATTCTCTCGTGGTTTGGGCTTCCTTGCACGATGGTGGGTGCAAGTACAAACATCCTGATAGAGAGATGGTGTTATTTCCAATTTATTTCTTTTTTCTGGTTCCCAGGCCAGAAGGTGGGCTTTTCCCCAAGTATTCCCACTGCAGCTGCATAAATTACCTAGCAGAGAAAGGAATGCACTTGAATCGCCGCTTATCTAGCCTCCTTCATACAAGCTCATGCTCCCTGCCAGGGTTGGACTGCTTTCTTCACTTTTAAGATTTTTCAGGTAGTTGCTTTTTGTATCCAGGTTTTATATTTTATTTTTCAGGGAGTACCATCTGGTAAGTGGTTATTCCATCACACTGAGAAGCAGAAGCTACAAAACCTGTAATAAGTGTATGTGACAAGCAAAGGTGGCCTATGGGAATTTTTTTTTAACTTCTGGATTCTCAATTCTATTGTCTATATGTCAATTCATATTGCAGTACCACACAATATTGATTGTTATAGTTTTATAGTAAGTTTTGAAGCTGGAAGTATAGTTAACATTTGAAATTAGGAAATGAGTTCTCCAATTTTGTTCTTCTTTATTATGATTGTTTTGGCTATTCCAGGTTCCTTACATTTCCATGTGAATTTTAGAATGAGCTTGTCAATTTCCTTATAGTCAGGAGATTGGCCTGGGCTCAAGGGTTGAACTTGTGCTCCCTCAGGCAACACGTAGTTCAGTTATCTTGACTGGTGAATCTTGGTAAGATCTCCATGTTAAAGGGGCATCTGTGAGAATCCTTTGAGTACTTTGAGAAGTGAGTTGTAAAATATCTGTTAGATATTCTAGAGCACTCCTAATCAAGGAAAACTTTTGCTATATTCTCATTTTGTAACACACTAGAGTCTGAAAATAATGTAAATTTAAATCCCAAAACAGTACAGGGATAAGCCTCAATTATAAATTTTCAGGGAAGATTTTGTTTTCTGCTTACAGCCCATACAAAGACAGACAAGTTTCTTGGTCATGTTCTTTTGGTGATTTCTATTTTTAATTCCATTCCTTCACTGAGTATTTGATCTTCAAAGACCTCCATATTAGACAGTGTATCATTTTCAACTTCCTCCTTGGCAGTATCACCTGCTGTTTTTGGCTCTTAAAATCCAACCTCTTGTTTCCTGATATTAGCAAAAGTCTCCAGGACAGAAATACCTTTAGTGTTAGCTCACCACTCTTATTTTTTAGACCATTTTAATTTTTTGATCTCAAGAACTTTTCTTATTCTCTCATGATCTAAAATGTTCTGTAATAGAATGTTATATTATATGTTTAAGTATTTTTAGGTATATTCTCAGGATACATCATTTTACCTACTGCTTAAAACAGAATTATAGCACTGGTTTAAATATTTTTTCCAAAATATTTTATTGTGCAAAACAAGGAGCTGCCTTACAATATCTTTGGGTGGTGGGTGAAACTAGACTCCAGCAGGAACCATGTTCCTGCCTATCTCTTTTCCTTGCCCAATCCTGTTTTCCCAATCATTTTCTCTTGAAAGCTCTCCATTAATAAATTGCATGTACCAGAATTCCTGTCTTAGGCTTTTCTTTTAGAAACTCCTAAGTAAGACAGTACATGACTCCAAATCATGACTCTGATTTAAACCTTTTTATTCCTTTCCTCTTCATGAAAGGAAGTAAACCTTAGGTATCAGAGAGAATTATTGATTAATGCTACTAAGTCCTTCTAAAAAACCATGAGTTTTCCACAAAATGGGGTATGGAAATATACTTCACCCATGGTGGGGTGGAGGAAATAGTGGAAGTTTGCTGAAAAATAAGTATCAAGCTTCATCTGGAAGTTAGTCTCACGTGGAGATGGTGCAAAACATTCCGAATTAAGATGGAAATGTGAATGGAAGGAAACTGGCAATATTAAAAAACACAGACTGTTGCACTTCTAAACGTTCAAGGGCTTGGAAGAATTCATAATGACTGGAATTCCTTTTTTTTTTCTTTTCTTTTCTTTTCTTTTTTTTTTTTTTTTTTTTTTTTTTTTTTTTTTGGTGTCTCTAGTCAGCTTGCTAATGGTAGACTGACAAGAAGGGGCTTGTGATACTGTGATTTATAATAAGAAATATATATTTGGTCTTCATCCCCATTCCTGGTGCAGATCTCCTAAAACCCTATGAATTTCCTTAGCAATGAGAGCTGAGAGCACTAAAGATGAGAGTCTTTCATTATTTATAGCAAGCCCCTTCAAGCACACCTGAGTTTAAGTTAATTAGGTGACTTTTGAAAAGCTCCTAGACAACCGCAGAATGTAGGCTGGTTTCCAGGAGAACCAACCATGTGATTAGAGCGTTGGAAACTTCAGCCCTACTCTCCGCCTCTGGGGAGAAAAGAGGAGTTATAGGTTGAGTCAATCATCGATGACCAGTGACTTAATCAATCATGCCTACATAATGAAGCCTCCATAAAATCACTAAAGCATAGAACTTAGATCTTACAGGTTTCTGAACAAGTGGAGGTACTGGGAATGTGACACACCTGGAGAGGGCATGAATCTCCACCCCCACTTCCCACATACCTTGCCCTACACACCTTTTCCATTTGGCTGTTCCAGAGTTACAGCCTTTTATAATAAACCAGTAATCTAGTAAATAAAATGTTTTCCTGAATTCTATGAGCCATTCTAGCAAATTATTGAGCCAGAGGAGTTCATACAAACCTCAGATTTATAGCCAGTTAGTCAGAAGCACTGGTGACAAACTGGCTTTTCAACTGGCATCTGAAAGTGGGAGGAGGAAGTCTTGTGCACCTGAGTCCTTAACCTGTGGCCTCTGTACTAACTCCAGGTATAGAGTGTCAGCACTGAATTGAATTGTAGGCCACCCATTTTGTGTCCAGAGAGTTGCTGAATTGGTTGGTATAGAGAAAAACAACCCACATGTCAGGTGTCCAAAGTGTTCTATGTGTAATCGTACAGAAAAACAGTGTTTTCCACTTCAGAGTTTTCGCTAGCCAACAGCTAATCAACTAACTGTGATACAGAAACCAAAACTTATACTTTCCCAATGGTCTACAGGTTATTTTTTCTCCTGTCCCTATTAAAATTGAGTTTTTATATTCGATCTGTGATAATAACTCTTTCCCTTTTATCCTTTCCTTACTTTTCATTCTCCTCAAATTGCAAATGGTTCAGTCATCTTTTAAACAAGTTTCTTACGTGACAAGAGCCCTAAATGGAGTATCAGGACAAATCCATTTATATTATTGAAGTAAACAAATATCAACACAGCACAGTCTCACAACTTGTAATCATTTACGGACTTAAAAAACCAAAAATCAGGGACTTCCCTGGTGGTCCAGTGGTTAAGACTTCACCTTCCAATGCAGGGGTGTGGGTTCAATCCCTGGCTAGGGAGCTAAGATCCCACATGCCTCATGGCCAAAAAACCAAAACATAAAACAGAAACGATATTGTAACAAATTCAATAAAGACTTTTTTATAAAATGGTCCACATCAAACAAAACAAAACAAAACAAAAAAACCAAAAAATCATGTAAAAATAATCCTAGCAAAACATAATTATTACTAAACAGAGTATAGACATATCACAAGTGGCTATCAATTTGATAGAATTAAAGATATTTTGAAAGGAAAATTCTCAAAAATCTGACTTTGAAAACTATAAAATCAAATGCAAGACGGTAGTGTTAAATAAGGAGAGAGAGAGAAAGAGAAGGAGAGAGAGGAACAAAACACACAAGGGGAGAGAAAGGAAAAGGAACATGGCTACTCCTTAGTTATACTCAAAGATTTGATGGTTAACTAACTAATATGAAAAGAAAAATATATAACACTTCTAGAGAAAATTTTAATATGTTGAATAAGCATGTCTTTAAATCTTGATAACCAAGTTTATGAGGTAATAATTTTTTTAAACCACTAAGAGGAAAATTAACAAGATTTTATCCACTTTATTTTCCTTTATTCAGAAAGAAAAATATCATGAGACTAATCATAATCAAAAATGCCATAAAGTGGAAAAACTGTATCATATTTTAAGAACAAACTTTTGTGTGTGAAATTTGCTAAAGTTATTCTATTCTCAAATATATTGAAGTAGTCAGAAGATATGCATTTATATTTAATTGAAGTTACTGAGACAATGGCACTGTAACTTTAGCTTAGTGTTCCAATATCAAGAAAAACTTAACCTACTGAAAATATACATGCCCCATAACACACTCCTTTCCTAGAAAAATAAAACAATAGTAAAAGAAATGTTGATTTTGACTTCTAATTAGGAAAGTTACTGTATAATTTTGTATTTTACAAAAAGTAATTGAATTTTAAAATAAAATATATTCCTATATTCTCTGAAATCACAAATCTTTAGCATTCACATAAGAGCTAACATTACAAAAGCAATTAATAAAAAGGATTTTTAGAGGAGCAAATAAATAAATAAATATTAAACAAGCTTGCTTTCATATCAAATTTCTTTTATTTCCACACTCTATCAATGGTATCAACATTGCCAGTGAAATAGGTTTTGTAGTTCATATCATTTCTGCACACAGAAACATAATACTCTGCAGAAAAGTAGATACTAGTTTTTAATACATTTTCTAATGTGAAATTACTTCAGGGAAATTTCATGTCAGTTGACAGAATATTCCAGGATGAAGTTCAGGGAATGCCTGAATTTACATATGCTAAATGAACCATAAAACGCAATCTTTGAATTATGTTTTGCTTAGGAAGTCACCAAGAGCATTTTATTTTATTTTACTTTTTTTACATGATTAATAACAAGAAACTTTATTGAATTAACAAATTTAAAAATGGATCACTTAATTTAAAAGTGGGACTATTTTAATTTTATTCTTATTAAATTCATTCTTTCAAAAATACATGTTATTTTTCAAATGATAAAACGTTACTCTGTGACCTGACAAAGTAGAGGTGGGATGGTACCAGTGGGCCAATTCCTCTATGTGGGGTCTGAACATGGACTTTTAGATGTTGTTTTCTCTATTACATCAAACTGACCTGCAGTAAGCAGTGGAGAAGAGGGAGCGAAGGGGAGTGCAAAGCAGGTACTCAGATCTCTCTATAGAGGTTAGAGAGTGCAGACGGAGCATAATGAAACGTGGACTTTGTAACAGTGGCCTTAAGATGTGCTTAGACCAAGTGTGAAAACCATTTTTTCTTATTCCTAACAAAACAGATGGCACACACTTAACTGTAAGGTCCTTCCTGCAAATCAGCTGTGTAACAGCCCACGTATTAGTCTGTTCCACAACCTCATTCTTGTGTGACAGAAAGAGAGTCAGGACAGAAATGTGCTCCATTAGTCTCCATATGGAAAAGCCACAGCGTTAATGATTTATATAAACCTTAAAGTCCTTGGTCAGCACAGATTTCCAAATCAAAGTTAAGTCATGAACTGTTTATAAGAACAACATTATCCTAGAATGCTAACATTTTCTTCCCAGTATGTCTTCCTACAAAATGAAAAAATGGTCAAAAGTTTTTATTCTTTGCCTGAGCTAGGATTTAGGAAAAGCCTACTAAACTACAACAGTGTTCTGCAAAAGTAAAATACACTTCAAAGTCAAACAGGTAAATAAACAACAAACCAAACTGATTTCAACAAAGTCAAGTCATGTTTCCAAAAGTAAAATCTATTATGAACAAGTAATAAACATGTACAAGAAATTACAAGAAATGAGGATCACAGTTAGTTACAAATGCAAAATAATAACTAATTATCCCAGACTTGTGAACATAATAATTAAAATCAATTTCATATGCTAGTTGAAATATTATGCACAATTTAGATAAGCTGGTCAAGTATTATCTGAATATACACCATGTTTGATAAACTTATAATTATATTACCTTTTCTTCTCTTTTAATATTTGCAGGTACATGCCAATATAGGAAAAAAATGTAATTTCCATTTGTGTATTAACTGAGAAGAATAACATTTTTACTGTGTATGTTTCAGATTGTAAAAAAGTTAAGGTACATTTTCCTTTAAGAAGGAAAAAAAAAGGTACAAATAAACTGCCAAAAGTTTAATATCAACTTACTTATAAAAATGGAAAAAAAAATGTTTTGAAACAGATACCAAACAATTATCATGTGGTCTCCTTACTGTTCTGAAACTACAGAAGGCATTTAAGGAAGGGATCCTATGTCAAAAACAGAGACTAACCCAAGGGATATATGTTACTTTAAAAATCTGATTTGCAGTAAAACTAGTTGGTTGGCCTAGTCTTAAAGCTAATTACAAAATCCATTTTCCTAATGGTCCAGGTGTTTTGCCAATTCTTCCAACTCATCAGAACTTCCACCGGTTCCCACACTCGTTGCAGACAACAAACGTTGTCATTGGTTCATCAGCACTCTGCATTTGGACCTGTGTGTAAGTGCAGTACTTCTTGCATTTGCCACATGTGAACAAGTCCATCTGGGGTCCACCTGTCTTGGCCATCTGATGCTTTCTGATGGATTCTTTGGTCAAGTTTTTCCGCATCTCTTTGAGCTCATCGCTGGCCATCTCCTCTGCCGTCATTCTAGCAAATAAGTCAGGAGGAATATTCCCACACAGCACATTTTTCCTTAAATTTGGATTCTTAGCATCCTTAAGATTTGATATCCTACTTCGTATTCTATTTTTGTATTTCATGTTTGTATTCCTTATTTCTTGATAGATAGCTTCCTCGATTTGAGATCCTAATTCTTCCTCATCAGCTCCAATAGCGATGTAGTCATCTCCCGTTCGGAGAGCCGCAGCGAGCATCTCCCAACACTTTAACCGCACAGAATCAGAAGCGCTTGGTGCCCGAGGAAAAGGTGAAACGTAAGTGTCTCGGGTATTTGTCTCATCCTTTCTGCCACTTACGTTGCTACTGGAGCTACATTCCTCTCTTGCTTCAGGGCTATTCTGTGATGTAACTGCAGTATCTTTTTTCTTTTCTTCAGAGTCTTTATCTGTTGATGGTCCATCTAATAACTTTTTCCAGGATTTGATGAGGGACTTTGCTAAAGATGTAACTTCTTCATCTGTGCTCTGCTTGCAAATAGCATTCACTGACATTCCGATTCTTGTGGACTGTAATAATTCCAAGGTCATGGGAATAGTCTTAAGCTCCCTCAGTAAATCCAGTGCTCCAGTCGCGTTCTTATTCTACACCATCTTGTCCATCTTCTTGGCAATGCGAACCACCTCGTCCTCCATGGCTCCGGCAGCCCTGCCCCGCGCCGGGCCACGGGGGATGGGAAGCGAGCGGAGCTGGCGGGGCAGCAGGTGAGCCCAGGCGTCGGCGAGGGCCCTCAGCAGGCCTGACCGAGGCGCTTCCTCACTCCACCAAGAGCATTTTAGTTTCACTTTATCTTATTTTAAATTATAGATTCTGTTTATATGATGCCTATTACCATTCTTTCCTGCCTTCTGAGGCAAGAATAAGATTTTCCATTGTAATCATCTTCTAGTTTACTTCCTGTAGTGGGTAGTAACAGTGAATATATGAAGTATAATTAAAAAAAAAAGAAAAAGTGTTCATATGATAATAGAGTAAAAACAAAGGAAATAATGACTGTGCAGATCAAAACACTCACTATGCTAGCTGAAATTAGAATATAAAAGTGAGCACTGACTGGATTGATGTTGCTAAAAATGGTGGAGTCTGCAACTCTAGGGCTCTGTCCCTCCACAGACACAACTAAAACGCTAGCCAAAATTCTCAGAATCAACTTTTGTGGACTGTAGTCTAGTCAGAAAGTACAGGAGCCAGGGGAAAGCTTAAGGAAAAAAGAAGCTGCTGCATTGTGAAGTAAGTGCTCTGTGGCATTTAAAAAATATCTACAATATTTCTTTTTAAAATGTATATGGAAAATCAAAGGAACTAAAATAGCTAAAACAACTTTCAGAAAGAAGAATTAAGTGAGAGAAATAAGTTTTCCTGATTCCAAGACTTTTTACATAGGTACAGGAATCAAGAAAGTCACGTTCACACAGAAACTTGTGCACTAATGTTTATAAAAGCTTTATTCATAGTAGTCAAAAATTGGACACAAACCAATATCCTTCAACTGATAAAAGGTTAAAAAACTATGGGGCATCCATACCATGGCATTCTACTCAACAGTATAAAAGGAACTGATTATTGACACAACCACCAACCTAAAGGAATCTCCAGAGTCTTATACAGAATAAAAAACCTAATTCCCACAAGGTATTAATACAAGTTACATCCCATATGGGATCATTTATATAACACCCTTGAAATGACAAAATTAAGAAG
>NW_020175057.1:446963-526672 GCF_003031525.2 Neophocaena asiaeorientalis asiaeorientalis
AAAAAAAAAAAAAAAATATTAACTTTGAATGTTCAAACTATTTCTTGCCATTATCAGTTGGATAAAAGGGGAAGTATTGAATATCTTCCCTTTACTTAAAAGAGTTATAAAAGAATTTCACTGCAAGTGTTAGCCACTGCAACCATAGAAGAAAATAAACACACACACACACACACACACACACAAGAATTGGCAAGAATGAAATAATGCCATTTGCAATAAAGCAGAAGGAGAAAGACAAATACTATATGATATCACTTATATGTGGAATCTAAAATATGACACAAATGAACATATATATGAAACAGAAACAGACTCACAGACATAGAGAACAGACTCGTGGTTGCCAAGGGTGGTGGTGGGAGGGAATGACTTAGAGTTTGGGATTAGCAGATGCTAACTAGTATATATAGGATGGATAAACAACAAGGTACTACTGTATAGTACAGGGAACTATATTCAATATCCTATGATAAATCATAATGGAAAAGAATATGAAAAAGAATATATATATATGTACAACTGAGTTACTTTGCTGTACAGCAGAAATTAATATATTGTAAATCAACTATACTTCAATAAAACAAAATAATAAAAATAAAATAAAAACCAAACAAAATAAAACCTATGGGGATATTAGTGGCATAAAAGCATGTTTAGACAATGAATTCAGGGATAATGCATTGTGCCTTAGAAACTACTTTTCAGTTACAAATAATACTTAATGTAGAGTTAAAAATAAAATAAAACAACCCAAAAGAGAATTCATCAACTGTAAAGTAAGTCTCCTTCCTACCCCAGAACACAGTTATCTGTCTCTGTTCCCAAAATAAACTGCTGTTGAGAGTTAAAAAAAAAAGATTGGCAAGGAATAAAAATAAAGTGTCATTATTACAGATATAGGACTGTGTATTTATTTACACAGTGCAAAAGAACATACAACTCATTACTGGAATTATTCAAATCATTTAGCAAATACAAAGACAATATATGTAAATCAGTTGCTTTCAACTGATATATATGCTTTCAACAAACAGAAAATTTAAAATTACTATAGCATTAAAATTATCAGGTAAATATGAATGAATCTAATAAGTCATCCAAGATCTTCAGGTATTACAATAATATATTATTGATCTTCATTGAAGAAAGCCTATATAAATGAAGGACAAACTATTATTAATTGCAAGGCCAACTATTGTAAAAATGTCAATTTCTGCCAAATGGATATTTATATTTAGTGCATTCCATTCAGAAATGCCAAGGTTTCTTGTAGACCTGAAAAAACTTTCCTACACTCTATGTGAAAACACAAAGACCAAGAAATGCCAAGATGCATTTGATGAGGCACAATTTATAGGATTTGGCTGTACTTGATATTAAGATTTAATGTATGTTTTGTATAATTTTAAGTGGAGTATAAACTATAAAAATATTAAATCACTATGTTGTATATCTGAAACTAATATAACACTATAAATCAACTATATTTCAATAATAAGTAAATAAAATATTTAATGTCATGCTAAATTAGCAAAACCAGTTTGCTATTGGTTTAAATATAGTAGAATATATTAATATATACTATATATCTATGTTTACATCTATATCCATATGATATATTTGCAGATAAATATACAAGTTATACATACACACATGAATACATACACTTGCTTTATGAAAAATGACACTGCTGATGAGTGCAACAGGACTATTTAATATACAGCACTGAAGTACCCAATTAACTATATAGAAAATAAGCCCTACCTTACAAAAATCTATTTCAAGTGGATTGTAATTATAATTGTGAATAGCACAATGATAAAAGTTATAGAATGTAATTTAGCAAAATATATTCATTGCCAAATGGGAAATAAATGATTTATTAAATATGACATAAAATGAGTAATCATAAAGGGCTATATTAAATTATGAAATCTGTTTATTTTAATTTCTATTCAGAGAATGAGAGAGAAGTCATGAACTAAGGGAAGAAATTTGAACCACACATAATCTTACCTAGAATAAAAATGTTAAAAATTCTGGATAAAGCGATAGGGTATACTCAAGGGAATAATAATTAGAGCGGTTGAAAACTTCTCAACAACAATAAAAGCAATGGAAGCCAGACAATGGCAGAATATCTTTCATGAATAGAAAATTAATAAATGGCAACAAAACTTCCATAACCAGTGAAAATACTCATCAAGAATGAATGTGAAATAATGATATTTTCAAACAATAGCAAAAACAGAATTTGTCACCAGTGGTTCTCTTTAAAAAAAATACTAACAGTTATTCTTCAGGTAGAATAAAGCTAACCCTAGGAGGAAGTTCAGTGATGCAGTAAGAAATGAAGGACAACAAAAATCCTAAACATATGCATAAATATAAATTACATTGTCATAGAAAATAATGTCTTCTTCAGTAGTTCATAGTTTATCAAAATATATGATGGCAATGGTCACAAATCAATAGAAGAATAAATGCGCTTATGTTCTAAAAGTTTTGAATTATCATGAAAAAAGGAAATATAACTATCAAGTTAAAATATTCTAGACTAAGAACTGAAATTGTAAAATAATGCATAAAAATGCTGAGAAAAAAGAAATATTCCACTATAAAAATTACATAGTTAAATCAAAATAGATTTTAAAAAGTAGTGAATAAAAAGTAACATAGAACAGGCAGGGCAGGTATTGAAAGCAAATAGGGAGATAATAGATTTAAACCAAATATGTCTGTAATTGGACTAAATGCTCCAAATAAAAGACAAATATCCTTAGGCTGGAATTTTAATATTCCCATATATGTTCCTTACATGAGATATATCTACAATATAAAGATATTCTAAGAGTAAAGTAAACAGAAGGAAATATTTACTATGTAAACACTAATCCAAAGAGGAGGTGTAACCTTATTAATGTCAGATGGGGTTCACTTTAAGGAGAAAGTGTTATCAGAGTTGCAAATCAAACTTTCATAATGATAAAAGGTATAGCTCATCAAAATACAATAACAATTAAAAGTTGATATGCAACTAATAAGAGCCTTCTATTAAAATAGTAAAAAGGCAAACACAATGTGAAAAGAGATGTTTGCAACAGATGCATTCAACTAAGGCTCATCCCAAATATATAAATAAATCCTACTAATCTATAATAAAAAGACCAGGATTAAAAAAAAATAAAAGTTGGCAAGACACTTGATGAGAAGATATTCACAAAATGAGATATGTGTATTAATTTCCTGCTACTTTACCAAATTCATTGATTAGCTGTAGTAGTTTTCTAGTAGCATCTTTAGGGTTCTCTAGGTATAGTATCATGTCATCTTCCAAAAGTTACAGTTTTACTTCTTTTCCGATTTAGATTCCTTCTATTTCTTTTTCATTTCTGAAGGTATGGCTAAAACTTCCAAAACTATGTTGAATAATAGTGGGAGTAGTGGGTAAACTTGTCTTGTTCCTGATCTTAGTGGAAATGGTTTCAGTTTTTCACCATTGAGAATGATGTTGGCAATAGCCAAAGCAATCTTGAGAAAGAAAAATGAAGCTGGAGGAATCAGGCTCCCTGACTTCAGACTATACTACAAAGCTACAGTACTCAAGACAGTATGGTACTGACACAAAAATAGAAATATAGATCAAGGGACAGGATAGAAAGCCCAGATATAAACTCACGCACATATGGTCATCTTATCTTTGATGAAGGAGGCTAGAGTATACAATAGAGAATAGACAGCTTCTTCAATAAGTGGTGCTGGGAAAACTGGACAGCTACATATAAAAGAATGAAATTAGAACACTCCTTAATTCCATATACAAAAATAAACTCAAAATGGATTAAAGACCTAAATGTAAGAATGGACACTATAAAACTCTTAGAGGAAAACATAGGAAGAACACTCTTTGACATAAATCACAACAAGATCTTTTTGATCTACCTCCTAGAGTAATGGAAGTAAAAAAATAAATAAATAAACAAATGGGACCTAATGAAACATAACAGCTTTTTCACAGCAAAGGAAACTGTAAATAAGACGAAAAGACGACCCTCAGAATGAGAAAAAATATTTGCAAATGAAGTAACTGACAAAGGATTAATCTCCAAAATAATCAAGCAGCTCAATATCAAAAAAACAAACAACCCAGTCCAAAAATGGGCAGAAGACCTAAATAGACATTTCTCCAAAGAAGATATACAGATTGCCAACAAACACATGAAAGAATGCTCAACATCACTAATCATTAGAGAAATGTAAATCAAAAGTATAATGAGGTATCACCTCACACCGGTCAGAATGACCATCATCACAAAATCTATCAAGAATAAATGCTGGAGAGGGTGTGGAGAAAAGAGAACAATAAATGCTGAAGAAGGTGTGGAGAAAAGGGAACCCTCTTATTCTGTTGATGGGAATGTAAATTGATACAGCCACTATGGAGAACAGTATGGAGGTTCCTTAAAAAATTAAAAATAGGACTACCATATGACCCAGAAATCCCAGTACTGGGCACATACCCTGAGAAAACCATAATTCAAAAAGATTCATGTGCCACAATGTTCATTGCAGTACTATTTACAATAGGCAGAACATGGAAGCAACCTATGTGTCCACTGACAGATGAATGGATAAAGAAGATGTGGTACATATCTACAATGGAATATTACTCAGCCATAAAAAGAAACGAAATTGAGTTAGTTGTAGTGAGGTGGATGGGCCTAGAGTCTCATACAGAGTGAAATAAGTCAGAAAGAGGAAAACAAATACCATATGCTAGCATATATATATATGGAATCCAGAGGGAAAAAAAAAGGTTCTGAAGAACTTGGCAGCAGGACAGGAATACAGACGTAGAGAATGGACTTGAGGACATGGGAGGGGGAAGGGTAAGCTGGGACGAAGTGAGAGAGTGGCATGGACATATATACACTACCAAATGTAAAATAGATAGCTAGTGGGAAGGAGCTGCACAACACAGGGAGAACAGCTTGGTGCTTTCTGACCACCTAGAGGGGTGGGATACGGAGGGTGGGAGGGAGACACAAGTGAGAGGAGATATGAGGATAGAAAACCATAATTCAAAAAGATTCATGTGCCACAATGTTCATTGCAGTACTATTTACAATAGGCAGAACATGGAAGCAACCTATGTGTCCACTGACAGATGAATGGATAAAGAAGATGTGGTACATATCTACAATGGAATATTACTCAGCCATAAAAAGAAACGAAATTGAGTTAGTTGTAGTGAGGTGGATGGGCCTAGAGTCTCATACAGAGTGAAATAAGTCAGAAAGAGGAAAACAAATACCATATGCTAGCATATATATATGGAATCCAGAGGGAAAAAAAAACGGTTCTGAAGAACTTGGCAGCAGGACAGGAATAAAGACACAGACGTAGAGAATGGACTTGAGGACATGGGAGGGGGAAGGGTAAGCTGGGACGAAGTGAGAGAGTGGCATGGACATATATACACTACCAAATGTAAAATAGATAGCTAGTGGGAAGGAGCTGCACAACACAGGGAGAACAGCTTGGTGCTTTCTGACCACCTAGAGGGGTGGGATACGGAGGGTGGGAGGGAGACACAAGTGAGAGGAGATATGAGGATACATGTATATGTATAGCTGATTCACTTTGTATACAGCAGAAACTAACACAATGTAAAGCAATTATACTCCAATAAAGATGTTTTTAAAAAAACTAAAAAAAAAAGAAATGAGATATGTATGAAAAGGTACTCAACCTCATTGCCAATCAGGAAAATTGAAATTAAAACAACAGTAGAATACCTCTTTGCTTTCTACTAGAATAGCAATGAAGAAATCGAAATCTCAAAATACCCAGTGTTGGTGAGGATGTAGTGGAAGAGGAACATTGACACTGCAAATGTAAGTGTAAAACCCTAAAAACATATTTCTTAAGCCAGCAACAACTTTTAAAATATAATTAAGTAAATGTATCTGTTTTAATATCTTTTTATTTATTACCCTAAGTAATATGGAAATTAGTATATATAAGGCAATTAATATATATCCTCTTTTTCCCATTCATTTTAACCCTCAAGTTTTAAGCATTATCTACTAAAGGTGTGCATACACATTTAAGACCCAGAAACCCCCCTAATAGATACCCAAGAAAAATGTACAGATCTGTACCATGAGACATGTACAAGAATGCCCAGAACAGCTCCATTCTTAATAGCCTTTCTGTCTGTGCTGCCAAAAACGAGTTCACAAGACTGCAGGTGCTCTACCGCCTATCTGATTGTAAGCTTTCCCCCAGTAAATCCTATCTGATATCTGCACTGCTCATGACATGGTCCATCTGCTTGACATAGCAACTTGGATACATCTCACATACATAATGTTGAACAAAATGTCATTCACAGAAATACACAAACTGGGTGATTCTGTTTAGATAAGTTTCAAAATAAACAAAGCTCAAATATAGCATCTGACCTTAGGATATTGGTGCCTTTAGGCAGGAAGGAGGGAATGGTGATTGACAGTGAACACCAAGGGAGTTCTGGGGTGAGCTAAGAATGTCTTGTCTTGATCTGTGGGGGTAATGTGTGTGGTTGATCGGTGATGATTATTCGGCAGTGTATTTATGTTCTGTGCATTTAATTTTGCCATCAAATGATGCTGTTTAAAGTTGATACATTAAACAATACAATGTTTAGTACATTTAACATATTAGCCATGCTGCAGAGATAGTTTGTGTTCACTAACATTGTCTGCTCTCCTCTACTTTTCTCTGCCTGTTTTGCAGTTAATTTTGAGACTTGAGAGCGGAGGTAGCATGTGTCACTTCTGGGCTCTTAAGAGCTAGTGTCTTCTTCTGTCTTTCTCTTCGGCTGCTGTGGTGTCCTTGGAGGCCACAAATTCCAGATGGTTTCACTACCAGATGGAAGGAGCCTTTCCAAATCCCATCAATCTTTATGTATGTGAGAAATGAACCTGTGTTGCATCATGCAGCTGAAATTTTTTTTGAAGAAACTAAAATTACCCAAATACCGAATGTCAACATTATGAACAATAAACAAATCAATAAAATTTGGTGGTAAAAAGGGAGAAAGAGGATATTACTAGTTTTTCTTGCTGCTCAGGATAATGAAAAAAACATATTAAAGTTAGAAACTTTTGTACGGTTATGTTTCAAAAACTGCCATTGGATCAACTTTTATCAGCCTTTAAATTATTACAAGAAACATCCAAAAATGAAGCAAAGATAGCTTTTTGTGTGTGCATAGATTGTATATGGAAGATATATAAGAACATGTTAACATTGGTTGTCTCCAGAGACAAAAAATATGTGAATGTATTATACATATACGCCATAAATAATAATTAAATTTACAAAATGGTATAGCTGATCTCAATAAAAATAAAGCATTCTGTTCAGATGTGTACTTTCCATTTAAGAAATCATTCACAGTCGCTATTAGAGTACCACATTAAATGTGTCTATTTAATTCCTATCTATATATCCTCCTTGAACATATCAGTGGTGTATAGATATAGAGATAAACAGAATCTAATTTATTTTAAAAGGATATATAGCTGGTCTCAGCAAGCAATAAATTAGATTTATCAAACACTCAAGATTCAGTAGGTAAAAATACTCTATAAAACTAAACTTAGCTCTTTTCTTTCCTTCTTCGTAGTTCATTGTGCATCAACCAGTTAAATCCCTGAAGGTCTGTGAGGTTTTAAAATACAAGAGATAATTCCTTCTTTTTTGGACGACTCTGATTTTCTCAGGTAAAATTTAGTGATAGTCTTAATTCTGGAAGTAGTTAGGGTAAATACAATTTGAACAGAGAATTTTATAAATAACAATGATTTTGACCCTGCATCGATGACAAGATAAAATGGACATTTAATATATATGGTTTTTTCTCAGTCTGAGCATAGGGTATCAATTCAAAACAGGACTCAAATTCTTTCCTTGCCCAGGATACAAAACTATATTTTGTATGCAGGTGTTTTGCCTACCATGAAAACAACCTTAACAGGTCAATTATATGCTCTTCAGTGTGCCAGATTCTTATATTATCCACGTAGGAATATTTATCAGCCATAATTTTATGTGATCTTATCAATATTTTCTATAGACAGCTCCTCATGGGATAATGACTGCACAACTCATAGGTTGAAGGGGCACTTCTAGTAATGTACCTTCAAAATGCATCTTTTAGTGGTTGAAGCAAGCATCACAGTTCTAACATTGGGAAAGTTGGAGAACATATTGTCCTCTTTGTGACTTTATGTAGACTTTTGACTCTAGAAAAAGTTAAATCCAAGTCATATTATGATCAGATCATTACATCTGTCTAATGATATGATGTTATTGCATAGTTTGATTGAGGGGTTTATTGATTCCTGCTACTGCTGTCTACTATATATGAATGGGTCTGAAAGTGAGAAGGTTTAAATTTGATAATGAAAGAGAAGCCCCTTTCATGACATCCACAAGATTCCTTTCACAGTTATCAGATGCATTGTCAAAAGAGAGTCAAACCCAGGAAAACTCAACCCTTGAGCAAGGAAATGGCACAGACAGTAAAACTCCATAGGTATAGCTCCAGAAATTATATAATCCTTATGGGGAACTTAGTCTTTTTGACAGAGATGGTGTTTTCATTTCTTTCATATAAAAGCAAATACTTGAGACAGAAAAAGCTCATAAGAAGTGAGTACATGAACATGAACTTTTTCATGTACATATATTATTTTTCACTAAAAGCTGAGCCAGGAAAAAGGGTTTTGTACACATAGTTTACTTGGAAAGGGGTCCAAAGGAACAAGAGTGGCAAACGTGGGAAAGTAAAAACAGAAAAGAGGAAGGCAAGATAGGCGGATGTGTTATCCAGTTTGCAGTTGCTACATGGGACTGGTGCTTGATGTGACTAGACAATGTGAGAAGTTTTGTGAAACATGCAGTTATCTCTTGACTTCAATCCTCCCATTGAATAAAGATGGCCCCTCGAACTTAATCCCTGAGCCATTTGAGTTGTATATACAAGAATGCTGAGTTGGTTCCCTTGGTGTCCCACACCACAGAGTCATAGGAAACTTGGAGCTGGAAGGAAGATTTAATCTGCTTTAGACAAGACCTGCCTCTTTGCTAAACTGGTCAAAGCTTGCTTGGCACTGCTTTTCTGCAACAGTGGCTCAAACAAGAGTTGGACCAAGAGAATTTTATAAACAATATTACATGCGTCTGACACAGTTTTCTACTGTAAAATTAAATACAGATTTTAGTGTTTATCAACACTGGATCCTGATTATATGAAGAGTCCTCTTTATACTTGATAATTTGTGGTTGATCCAAAAAGAAATTTAAAAGATGTTTATGCTCACACCATTATAAGAATTAACCGAATTAATAATACTTTATATTCAGGAAAGTATTAGTGAGTAGATATTTTCTTGAATATCTGGGGTACCTAAATGGTAATCTTGGCCATGGACCCAGTTTTAAACATGTAAACCCTGGCGAGATATTTCTAAAAATGTCGACGATATAATATATGGCATTCTAGCAGCTGTTAATAGTAACTGATAACTATCAAACGGCATAGACTGGAAATTTTCATCATCCTAAGTAAATATTTGAAGACTCATTTAAAATTATGCTATTTGAAAAGGATAACATATTAAACTAAAACTCATTCTAATGATTCAGCTCAATAGAATGAAGCATATAAATGATATAATTTTATAACCTGCCTCAATAAAATGGGATAATGAAGTGTTAAACTGTGATTAGAGGTAGAATGTCAGTGCATTTGTTATTGTTAAACAATCTCTCACACCCACCCCCTGATTTGTTTCTCTCAAACTCTGGCCTGTATCCCCTGGGAACACCTGATGGATGTAATACTAATTTCAGGTGATGTGTTGAGTGAATTAAGTAAGTAATTAATGTATAGATATAAAAGTGAATATGTTAGGAGCGTTAACCTAATGGACTTCACAGACTACTAAATCAAAGGAAACATTGCTTGATCCTGTGCTTTCCAAACTTGAACTTTCATACCAATCACCTGTAAATCTTGTTAAAATGCATTTTGTATTAAACATTTTGAAGATTATTGCACACTATCTGTTTTTGTCCCTTAAATTAATTGATATTTGAAAATTTCAGCCCAATATTCCTATTAGCCACTTATGCTATAGTAAAGCATCCATTTGCTTAAACTAGTTACTATATAGCAACATCAAAATATTTTTACATAGTCACTGGAATCTCAGGGTTTAAATGAGAGCTAGCCCTATGTTTAAAGCTATAGTGTTTTGCCCTGACATTCAAAGTCCTCCATACTTTTGACATACCATTCCGTTACTACTTTTCCAAGATTGTGTGGTCCCTCCCAACCCCACCACAAACCTCACATTCTTCTGTGTGTTTGAAAAGCCACAGGAAGACATCACAATCCTAATTCTCCTGCAGTGATAATTAGCTCTTACTCCACTTTCCTTTATTGACACATATTTACTGTTTAATATTCTTATTCACTACTTCTTAAAGAGTGAAACTCTTAAAGGTGCATCTTGAAAAGATATTACATCTAAAAGGAAGGACCAAAAATTATCTATATACTGACACATATTTACTGTTTAATATCCTTATTCACTACTTCTTAAAAGAGTGAAACTCTTAAAGGTGCATCTTGAAAAGATATTACATCTAAAAGGAAGGACCAAAAATTATCTATATCCCTGCTCATGCTGATATGCACTATGCCTTTCTTTTACTTTCATTTATATACTCCAGCAGTTTAATAAAGTCTTTACTAAAATGAGTGAATACAATAATGTAGTTATTTATGATTGCAAAATTACCCTATAATCAGTCTTAATTAAATTATGAATCAAATCAATACTCTGATAGCAATTAATTTATGGCAATTTTATGAGTTTTAGTAAATAAAATTACAAAAAATTCAGTGCCATAAAATTGTAAAAATATAATGTTTCTTCGGATTTAAAAAATTACAATAATTAATTTTCTAATTAAAAATTGTCATAGTGGCAAGATTTAGTTTGAATTTCACTTTTTACACTATCAAAACAAACACAGTAACAGGTAAAAAACACAAGAAAGAGGGCAAACCCACAAAGGGAAAAGTACTAAATCTTCCATACATTATGAGAAATCTCAGTATTAAAAAACAGCATTTTTGAGCAAAATTTGCCATTTTCAGTGTAGATGGTTTTGGAGGAAAATTAGCTATCATATTAAAATAGTAATGAGCTCACAGTATTTTTTGTAATTAAATGTCTAACTTAATAATAAGTGGGCCTTCCAAAAATGTTCTAGATACAGAGTAATGGTGAGATATAAATTTTCATGTTAGAACTGCTGTACCATTAAAAGGAAAATTGCCCCTTCCTTGCCTTTCAGTTACTTGAGATCAAATTGTTGGCTGTGTCTGAGCATCCTGGTGGCTCCACGCCAGATTAGCAATACTGCAAACCTGAGTCTATCAGCTTGAGGTAGTTCTGCTGGCAGGAGCCTCTACAGCACTTAATTTAATTAGATGAAGCTTCCATTGTTAAAACTGCTGAACACAGTATTTTTGACTGACTCAAGGAAGAATCTAATTTATTAGACCTTTGAAACTGTGCTGTAGATGTGTTATTGTGGTGTTTCACAGCAGCTGCAATGTTTTGAATATAAATTCTGAATCCCAAGGAAGGCAGTATTTCAGGGATCTATCCTGTCTTTATTGTTGATGCGCCAGGCGCTTTTTCGTTTGGCGCGGTGCATCCTGTTATGATCTTGGTTATTGTTGGCTTGCAAGTTAGAATACAGTTTCCCATTTTTATTCCACAAAGAAATTTAGTGCCATGATATGAATAGTGAGTGAGGATTAAGGGGACCTACATTTTATTTCATCTTTGTTTTATTGTGTGATATTGAACCTGCCATTTCATTCCAGCAGGCTTATATAGAAGAAAAAGGACAGACTTTTCTTTAGAAACAAGAGCTGTTATAAAGCTTATAAAATAAATTATAAAAGGAGCTTTGAGATATAGGGAAAATGAAATTAATTTTTATTGAACAACTGCTGAATGCTTGTTATACAATGGCAAACAATCAAACAAAATAAAAAATAACGGTCAGAAAACCTCAGCCTTTGTTTCAAAAAAGATTATACCAAAAGAGAAGGACTAAAAGTGATCAATATGCCTGCTAAGAATATACCTATTTTTGTAAGTGAATTTTAAAATAATTTGTGGCTTATATTCAACTTTGGCAAAAGGAGGAACATTCATGTTTTAGGCTAAGTACAAAGAACAATAAAATTGCAATTCTATTTTAAAATCTTTTTAGGAAGATACATATTTTAGGCTCTTCCTTTAAATGGAATGGAAAGTATTTGACTCTGGACATCAACGTTCTTTATAAAAGACAGTGGATATTCATGTTAAAGTCATAGGGATTAGGGAAGAATATTCACTGACAACACACAGCCATTGCATGTACATTTACCAAGAAAATATTTATCAATTGCATTGTCTGTGATTTAAGCCGTGTTCTATGTCCTAAGGATGCTGCAGAAAATGTCAGACATAGTCTCTATCCTACATTCCCAATGGGATTTACAATCTAGCGGGGACACTGATGTATACAAAAATAATATCAAGTCTTACATTACAAAGGATACTACGGTGCAATGAAGGACATAATGAAAAGATCTGACCTTGGCTGATGAGTCCAAAGTAGGTTTCCCTGAGGAAATTATGTTTAAGCTGCTAACTGATAGGAGGATAGAAGTTTAGCCAAGTCACTTTAAGGTGACTAAGTTATTATGCCTTTCTGTTCTTATTGAAACACATATGGCTTTCTATTTTTCCAGTTGGAATAGCTCTGTTCTTCATCAAAGAAATATGGAGTAAGTATAATGACAAATACATGTTAATCTAAGACTAAATGCCTATATAGATTCAAATATTTTAAATTACTTTGAAAGAAAAGGGGAACAAAAGTGAAATTTTTCATTAAATACTTACACTTTGCATAGATTTTTATTACAGAATAAAAATAGTTAAAACATTCAAGTGCTTTAAAAAAATAAAACTCAAAATACTTTGCCACTAAGAAAATTTATATGACTTTAAGAACAGAACTTTTATCTAATTACTATTTTATTATCTTCATCATTATTAAAACAAAAATCTTTTACAACTTTTATTCATCTGGGAAAAAATAAAGGCCTTTATTTTTAGCACATTGGAATTCTTTGTTATTAAGGGGCTATTGGATGGAAAGGTGATCCACAGTCAGACTAGAAAAAAGGTAAAGAGCAAAAATCATTGAGGGCTGTTAACACCAGTGCTTTCAGATTTCAATGAGCATCTGAGTCACCTTGGGATCTTGTCATATGTCAATAATAATTCAGTATTACCAAGGTGTCACCTGATAATCCATATTTACAATAAACTCTTAGGTGAAGATGTATTTTCTTCCCTACAAAACATTCTTTGAGTAATGGAGTCTTAGACATCATTAAGAATTTTAGACTTCATTTTAGAACAATAGGAAAGCATCAAGACATTCTAAGCAGGATAGTGACATTATGTGATTTTTATTTTTAAATGATCATGTTATGAAGAGATGCAGAGGAAACTTTAGTGTATATTGTTAAGTGAAAGAAGCCAATCTGAAAAGGCTCTGTATTGTGTGATCCCAGCTATATGACATTTTGAAAAGGTAAAACTATGAGGAGAGTAAAGAGACCAGTGGCTGCCAGGGGTCTAAGGGGAAGAACAGAGGGATGAATAGGTGGCATGGGGGATTTTTAGGGCAACAAAACTATTCTGCATGATATTGTAATGGTGGAATCATGCTATTACACATTTGTCAAAAAAAATAGACTGTACAGCACAAAGAGTGAACTCTATTGTAAACAATAGACTTTAATAATAAAACATCAATATTGCTTCAGCAGTTGTAATAAATATATAACATTAATACAAAATGTTAATAATAAGGGGAACTGTGCATGCCAACTGGAGAAGGGTCATACGTGGACTCTGTATTTTCCACTCAATTTTTCTGTGAACCTAAAACTGCTCTTAAAATTAAAGTCTATTAATTAAGAAGAAAAAGATCACTCTTGCTACAGTGTGACAAAAAGCTTAGAATTTAAAAAAGTGATGCAGTGAAGCAACTAATTTTACCTTGCAATTATTTCCCAATATATAATCAGTATAATACTATCATAAGGCCATTACCATGTATGGATCATCAATGACATAAAATATGCATTCCCTCAATTCCTACATTAGTATGAAAATAAAGATACAAAGTAAACATGAGAATCAAATGGAAGTTAAAAAGAGCCCTACTATAATCCAAAGTATTGAACTGTGTTTTATTCATTTTGTACATTGTACCTTCACTGTGTGGTTCATGTTGTTGAGGTGGGAGTTGATGATGGCTCAGAACATTGGGATGGGAATGCAAATAGGGAAAAATATACCAATTCATGGTAATTTACAAAACAGAATCACAGGACTTGATAATTCACAGGACATGAGTGGCCAAGGGAATGAAATGTTCAGGATCACTTACAATCATTTGGACAAATGATTGAGTAGGTGGTGGTGTCTTTTACTGATAAGGCGATTAGGAAAAAATAATAGGTTGTTGCAAAGATAATAATAAAAACAACAGATCACAGATACCTGCTGTTCTAAAAGTGAAAACAAAACAGTGGTAACAGGTGGGGAGACATAAATAAATAATAAAGAAAGAAAGAAATCAAGCTGTAATTCTTGATGAAGTTAGAGTAAAGTTGTGTTGAGGGTAGCTGGGAGGAGAGGATTATCTTGTTTTAGAAACTATCATTTAAATTATTAATTTCAGAGGGGAATGAACCTTGGCTGTTAGTAAGTTCCAATGTATAAACACAGGACTTTTTACCAGAAAAATGGCATAGAAAATAATCAAAGGAAGAGACTACCAGAGAACTGAAAGACCAGAATGTTGGGTGAGTCAGGTATGAGGATGATGGAATCATATTGATGGATGGAAGGAGTAACCGTGAAAATTAAGAATGAGTCAGGTGCCAATATCTTAAATAAATGAGGGGGAGTGTTGATAGCTCAGTATACCAAAAGAATGGAACAATGTTACTTAAACAATAAGAAGGAAGCAAGTCTTATATTCAAGTTTTGTGAGTCTTAAATAAGTAGGATTTTTAAAAAATATGGTAGAGCTTCAATGGCAAAGAACTGGTGATCAGGAACAAAGACTCTGATATGTATGGGGTGAGAGACTACAGAAGTTCACCTCCACAGAAGACTTTATGCATATAGAGGAGGTTGCCGACCATGGAATAAGAGTTCCAGAGTAGGAGTCCCAAGGGTTTGGAACAGAAAGAGGAGAAAGGATTTTAATTAAAGGACAGGAAGAACAAAGAGGTTAAAGGTATGCTAGGAAATGAAAGTCACTTCTACTTTGGACAGATACAAAAAAGAAGCTTCTACTTTTGTCAGATACAGGGAAAAACAGGGTGGAAAGGCACAGAAAATGTCACCTCTCTAACTCCAGGAGAATATAAGTTGGGAACCACATAAAGGAGAAGATCTGGGGGTAGATAGGCGCAGGAAGACAGAATCCCAATAGCCTCTTGTCAATGATCTACAATAGGTCAGCCTATTTGGATGTTAGTGGATGCAGAGTCTTGGCTCCAAATGTTCACGAGCTAATGGGATGGCACAGACCAGTGTTACATTTTTAATAGATTACCTCTGTTCTAAACTCATAATAAGAATATAACAGAAATTGGGGGTAATTGGAGTTTTCAGTTATTCTCATTTTAATTAGCAATTAATAGATTTTCAAACTGCATAAGTAATCAACTGTAAAGATTAATTTTTTTTACTTACTTTATCATAACATTTATTTGGAAGTTGAGCTTTAGAAGGTTCATATGTAAAATATGTTTCTATTTATTTTAGGTGACTCTTGAGAATTACAATGAAAGTTTCTTCCATTATGTGGAGTAGTGGTTCAGAATATTTTTAAATCATTGAGAGCGCTTTTTTAGCAATTCTCCTCATGGTGAGCCCTGGGTCATTTAAAATTTATGCTATGCACTCAACAGGAAAGTTATCAGGATCCTGGGCTGTGTGAAAATTGAGAACATTCATTGATCAATGATGTATGAACTGAATCTACAACTTGTTTATTTGGCTTCACCTGGACTTCACTGATATTTTGATTCGTATTCTTGGTCATATGTATGTAAAAAGTCACATACATGCTGGAAAATAATCAAACCATTTTGATACTCTAATGATATCTAACTTGTGCAGTAGCCTGACTCAATCTTATCTAGGGATCAAAATCATCTGAGTAGTTTTACATGGAACATGTTCATTAAAATGCTGTGAGGATTATCTTGGGGTTTACCCTTTTAGTAAAACAGCTATTGCAAATTCTGTGCATGTTTGAAATAGATATACAGATTGATACCTGCTTTCTCAATTTAGAGAAGTTTGCCATAAATGTAAAATTGTGTAAAATGTGTGAATTTAAAAAGAAAGCAGGCCCCAAATGTATAAGAAGGTGTTAAGATTACTTTATTAGAAAAAGCTGGAGAATTTACTAGGCTTCATTCATTATGGTCTGTATCAGTGATTATCTTTTTTTCATGTTCTGCTTGGATTCCATGCTTCTTACCATAGCAGTAAGCTTGAGTGCTTCCTGGACAAATTTTGTCTCTTTTATTATATACATTTATTATGTCTCTTTGTCAATAAATTAAAAACTCATCTCTGACCAGAGTGGCTGTTTCTCTTATCTTAGTATATCAGGTTCTCATAAGATTCATACTTTTTTACCCTATGACCCTTACTTTTGTTGCTAGGAAGTTAAGCTTTGTTTTACTAGTACATCTTACACTCAAATTTTCTTTTGGTACCTGATTCCTCTGAAGACTGAATGTCCTAATCCTTCATCTTGAGCTGTTGAAACACTTGGACTTAAATAGGATGTCTCTATTCTGCTAGGTATCCTATAATCTCCAGAGCAGCTTAACTCAAAATTCTGCTGCTAATAGCTTGGGGCTTGGAAGTTTGCACTCTGTAAAAAGACTGACAGTATTTGAACCACTTACTACCTATCTGACTTTGGATTATTTGCTTACTTATCTTGTGTATCTATATTTCCTCTTCTGAAACATTATGATGTTAATTAAAGTGCCTGCCTCTTTGGGTTGTTATACTGATTAAATGAGTTAATAGCTGTGTTTGCAAAATGAAGTGCTTACCTACATATGTATTCATTATTTATTTGTTTGTTTGTTTGAGCTTAGCTTTTTTTGCTAATGATGTTTATATTCAGCCCAACACTCTTACTCACTATCACCTCTCTGTGGACTTATTTCCTCATGTAGAACTCATCTTAGGTTCCATAACTATAAATCCTTTAAATATTTTCCTGCATTGGCTTTGTCTGTCTCTCTTTTCAAATTGCTAGTGGCTTGCATGAGTTACTCACTAAAGATTTTTCATGCATAAAATACCTCCCAAATAGTTGTTTCAAGGACAAAACAGATAATATATGGTAAACACATACCAGAGTGCTGAGCACTCAGTAATGCTCAATAATTTCTTAGCTTGACACCCCATCTGTTATGCCTATTTGAATGATAAGTCTCTGCTAGTCCTACTGCAAATCAAGACTTGTTTATGACATCTATGTAATAGTGATTTAGAGCCAATAAACTTTGGGGCAGTAAGATCTCTTTGCACCTGTAACACTTCTGACACCAAACATGTAGGTTTCCTTCACCAAGCAGTTCTCCAACTCTCTGCAGACACCAACTGGGTGTCCTACAAGTCAACTCAATCCTGATACTAACTACCCAGAGTCAGAACAGATCCCACAGGTTAAGGGCTCAGTTGTACAAGACCATCCACACTTCAGGTGCCAATCACAAGTCTCAAGCTTCTCATTCTTCCCATCTGTTGGCTATAAATCAGGCATTGCCAAAACTCCCTCCTCAGGGTTTGCTAGAAAAGCTCCCTGAACTCAGGGAAAATTTACTTCCTAATACCAGTTTATTATAAACAATATTATAAAGTATACAAATGGACTGCCAGAGGAAGAGGTATGTAGGGAGAGCTTGGAAGGGTCTTGAGATAGGAGCTTCTGTCTCAGTAGAGTGTGCCACTCTTCTGGAAGCTGCTTGAACCCAATCTTTTAGGGTATTTATGGAGGTTCCATTGTGTAGGCATGATTGAATATGAGTCTCCTGCCCCATTCTCTTCATTGGAGGCCAGGGAATGGGGCTGAAAGTTCTAATCACTTGATTCATTCTTCTGGCAACCATCTCCCATCCTGAAGCTATCTTGGGGTCTATCGAGAGTCACTTCATTAGCACATACTCAGGTAAGATTGAAAGGGGCTTATTATGAATAACAAAAGATGCTCCCTTCATCTCTATCACTCAAAACTACAAGGGTTTTAGGAGCTCTTTGCCAGGAACTAGGGACATGATGAAGACCAAATATATATTTCTTATTATATAACAATATTGTAATGTCAACCAAGAAACACAGAAGGATGCGAATAAGAAAAGAGTTTATTTGGAATCTACGGCATTGAAATTTGGGAGACACAGATTCAGATAAAACTGAAAGAGTGTTCCAAGGAATGGAAAGAGTCAAGGGTTTATAAAGGCAAAAGCCTCATGGTTGTTAAAGTTGTCTAGCAAGAATTATGACTGACTGATGCAATAAAGAACATGTTTGTCCTTAAGGGCTATGCTGTGAGTTATTTTAGGGTAAAGGTCTGATAAGCATCTTTAGCTTCTAGAACTTTGGGCAGGTGTTCTGGAAGCCTGAGTTAAGACAATAAGTGGTCAAAGTTCAGATTACATCCAGGCTGAGACCTGCATAAGTCACACTTCCTCAGTGTCCTGGCAGTTCCATTTTAGAGAGCTCTCTTACCAATACTGACTCCATTTTTATTTTCTTTTAATAATAGACCGTACCTTGAATAGCTATCTCATCTCTTAAACATTATAAACATATTATTTTTGGTTGTGGCTATCTTAGGGATCAGTTATCCACTAGTTTTCAGTAAATTTGACCATTAGCCATACAGACTGAAAAAGTAAAATGAATTGGGGGTGGAAAACACAAGATGATTAAAAAAAACTTGCATAATTGAAAACATTAACAGAACAAATTTTTAAAATAACTGCAGTGATAATAGGTAACAACATTTCACTTAACCAATGAAGGAAGGGTTGCTGTCTTATAGAAAAAAAGAAAACAAAAGAAAAGAAATCTTTACAATTTTGCTAGTAAAAAAATGCATTTGGCAGAGACTGTATTGATCTAAACAGAAACCTCTATGGACAAAACACTCAATAAAGTGTATTCCTCACCTCCCATTGGAATATGCCTTTTCTTTTTTTCTTAAGTCTCTGAGTACTAAGTTAAATTTATGTGCAATATACATGCAAGACAATACATGAGTAATAAAATACATGTGTAATAAAACACGTGTAATAAAATACAAGATTTTAAATTCCTATCTAAATTCTAATCAGGCATTAAAACTTGGTTTTAGGGTATTTTAGAAAATGAGAAAGAAGTACGCTAGTGCTTTTTCCATATTCTGATTGTACATTGTGTATTACCAGCCACATACTCAGAATGGGGTCTAGGAGAGAATTCACTGATATGTTGTTAATTAATAGCTATAAGTCATAAAGTATCTTACTGGTAGTTGAGAAAATTGCAACATAATATATAAGGGACAAATTTCAATTAAAAAAAAAAGTCCTAGGCTGATAACTTTGTCCAAAATTTAGTATAAAATTATTTAAATATTAACTGTGTGAATTAGTAAATGTAATAGATTTTGTAGTCATAGCTGAGATACTGATTAACATCTATATCAAATAAGTGGCAGTAAAAAAATATCATTTATGAAATATGCCATCATATGAATTTATTCACTTAAAATCTTGTGTACCCATACAGAGAAGTTGATTATTATGTTTTCTTCCTTTATACATTATCTTCATGGATTATACATTTACTAATTTAAACTGAATGCATTCACTCATTCAATAAATACTTGTTGGGCAACTAACCATGTGCCTGGAATTGCTTCTGTTCCGTATATAATATGCTACTTGCCTTGCAAGGGTTAGATAATATTATTTTATGTAAAGAAATAGTTATTATGCTTCCAAAATAACTAAAACAGGAGATGCAAAATTTCAAGGTGAGATTTATGCTGCATATTATCTAATATAACCTAATCCTTAAGGCAATCAAAATTAAAACAGGATATAGTTTTTTTAATTGTATTAACTATGTATGTTAATCTTAGAAAATTGTAGTAGACTATTGTTACAAGCATTAATAAGAAGCACAATTTTCAGTTTATTATAAATGAAAAATGTATCATAGCTTATAAATGTTATCTACATCATAGATCCTGAAGCAATATGCTCTCATCTTTTATCTTAGTATATGAAAGTGTCAGCAAAGCTTATCTCTATCTAGTAGAGTTTATGAGATTAAAAATTTCCAATTACTAGTTGACTCAATCAATGCAATATGTCTTATTAAATAATTTAAATTGATTTGTAATAATTGATCAAAATTATGGTGGGTTCATGCAGCAATAAATCTGAAATGATACTAAGTATAAAACCTTGTTATTCCTTCACATAGCAAGTATTTACTAAGCACTTCCTATAATGCAGGAATTTTACTAGACAGCTAGGTGCTGAATATAAAAAATGATCCAAGTTTCCAAGATTGAACAAAGGCATCTAACTGAGGAAATAATCTGTGGCCATCAAAAAGGATCAATTCTCACCTTAACTCTAAGCCAAATTTCCATTGTTATTTGTTATCACCCATAATTTTATTCTCTCATGGCTTAATGCATTTGTTATTGGTAAACAATCTCTTATACTCCCTTTTCTCTCTCATACTCTGCCCCATATCCCTTTAAAACAAGTGTTAAATGTGATACTAATTTCAGATGATTTGTTGAGTGAATTAGCTAATTAATACATAAGATAAAAGCGAATATGTTAGGCATGTCACCCTAATGGACTTCACCATCTACTGAATCAAAGGTAATATTGCATAACTCTGCTTTCCAAACTTTAACATTTATACCAGTCACCTGTAGGACTTGTCAAAAATGAGTAACCTGTTTCAGTAAATCTGGGATGTGGCCTGAGCTTCTGCATTTCTAACTCAACATTCAGTTGTCAATGCCAATCATTATTCTCCATTACTGAGGTAAGATCCTTCTGTGTACTCTCCCAAAAGCCTTAATCTTGAGGTACTTTTGGACTCCTGGATCCAGTTCCAATATGTATGCTGGCAGGAGGGAGTTTAGGGGGCTTTTCCACACCAAGGAGTAATTCTTGAGACTCTAGCTGGGTGTCCTACAATTCATCTCATTTATGACACTATTTACCTGGAGACAGCATCAGACACCACAGTTTCAGGTTAAGGGTTCAGTCCTACAGCACTGTCCTCCACTCTCACCTCAGATATCAGTTAAAAGCCCTGTGCTACTGACCAACTGGCTATAAATCAGAGGTTCCCAGAACACCCCACTTTGGTTTGATTAATCTGCTGGAGAAGTTTACAGAACTCAGAGAAAGATTTTACGCACTAAGTTTCCAGTTTATTATAAAAAGATATAAATCAGGAACCGTCAGATGGAAGAGATGTATAGGGCAAGGTATGGAGAAAAGGTGCTGAGTTTTCATGCTCTCTCTGGGCATGCCACCCTCCCAGCACCCCTACATGTTCACCAACCCAGAAACTCTCTGCACACCATCATTTTAGGGTTTTATGGGAGCTTCATTAAATAGGCAGGGTTAATTAATTTGTTGACCATTAGTGTTTGAGTCAACCTATGAACCTCTCTCCCCTCCCCAGAGGTTAGGGGTGGGACTCTAATCACATGGTTGGCTCCAGAGGCAACCAGCCCAGTCCTTAGGTGCTCTTCAAAAGTCACCTCATTAATATAAAAAAAAGACAACTCTATCACTCTCATCACTTAGGAAATTCCAAGGGTTTTTTAGGCACTCAGTTCCAGAAATGAGCATGAAGACCATATATAAATATTTCTTGTAAATCACAATGTCACATGAGGTATCTAGTTTGGCTGGAGGCAACAGGTACTCTTCCCAGCTGTACATGAGTCCTCTACTCCTTCCTGGTGCTTATATCCCCAGCCTTGGTTAGGTACTCACATTTATCTGTGGATCAGTACTCAACACCAGAGTACTGTGTTGAAAAGGACCCTCTGCAAACTCTAGAGTTCTTTTTCTATCCAGCTCTCTCCTTGCCAGTATTCTGATCTGCAAACTCTAGCCCACTCTGTCTCCCCAGACTTGCAGTACTGTCTTTTCAGCTCAGGCACTCTGTCTTGGTTTAGTCTCACTACGTCACAGCCTAGAAACTCTCCCAAGACTTGAATCTGGGGAAAAAGAATAACTCACTTCATTTGTTTTTCATCACCCAGGAATCACTGTCTTTCAATGTCTATCGTCTAATATTTTATAAAGTGGTCTGTTTTGAGGATGTTTCTAGCAGAAGGGTAAAATTGGTCCCTGTAAGCTCATCTTGGTCAGAAGTTGACATCCCAGTAATCCTTAAAATAATTTTTAAAAATTTAAAATATTTTATAAAAAGTTTTATTATAAGGTAATATTAAAAATATATACTTTGTCTCATCAATTGCCTTATGAACCTGTATATCTACAATAATTAAATTAAGAAAAAAAAACCTTGAACTAATGCTAATATTCCTAGACTTAATTTGTTACTGATGTGCTACAACATATGAGAGTGCAAACAAAAATATTTACTTGAAAAAGTTTTTTCTTACCTTTGTATACGTATAACACTAGTAGATACCAATGCTTGGTATCAATTGCCAATAAACATATTAAGGTATATAAGTTAAATTATATATATATGTCTATATGAATTTATATGTATCCTAAACATCTATATATTACCTAAATAAAATATATTAGACACATATATACTATATTTAGATCTGATTTATACCTGTCAGATAATGTCTAATAATCTTTAAATTGAGATATACTATATATATTAAATGCCATACTTTAATAACCCTTACCTTTTAAAATGTATCTGAAAAATTAACCTTAATGGGATAAAAAAAATCATCTAATACTTTACTGTGCAAAATCGGGCAGAGTCTACAAATAAGTAAAACTTTTTTATCAACTGAATTTTTGATACTATCACAATCTTAGATTTATTTGTGCTTTTTAAAATCTTATCTTGCATTATGTCAGGACATTCTGTATGAGCATACACTCATCATTGGTTAAACTTATTATAGATAATCATATTTACTTCATTTTATCTTTGCAGCATAATCAAATTATGATCCTTTCAAGGACTTATCACATTGAGTACACTCTGTATCTATGTTTTGATTATTCATCATGAGATTGAATAGCAATGTTCTTCCCTAAAATTAAGGATGGACCATACAATATAATTTTTAAAAACAATAAAATTATATACATTGTACCATAAATGCAGTATATTCTTACATTTATTTATTATTTATTAATGGTTTTAGATTATTCAAGCATAGAATAAGGTAGTAAAACCTTAATTTCCTTGTTTTTAAATTAACATTACAAAATTTCAGAAAGATGTTTGAAGTTAGATGTACATGGTTTTAATTCATTCATTTAGAACTGAGTCTCATTTACCTTACCTGTGCTTATAACTCCTTTGTAAAATGCAAACTATAAAACCTACCTTCAAGTGGGGGGTGTTTTGTAAATTAGTTATTCAATGCTAGCAAAACACTTAGTGCATTGCATGGTGATAATTTACATATGTGATAGTTTATTTCCTTCATCTTTAAGACTCCTGATTGTAATGAGAGGGGGAAAGTAGAGCACTAATGAACACTTCATTGAAAATTTTCCAGGATAGAAACCTCTTTATATTTATTTTGAGGCCAGCTTTTTCAATAAAATTTTTAAATTGACATCTTATTTTACACACTTGAAAGATTGTAATGTATAAATGTTGATTAATCTGACAAGCTGATTCAGTTTAACATGCTAATGAATGAAAATGTCTACTGTAGTTTGTATATATCTCAAGTTGCACATTTGCATTTTAACTAGGACTTTGCAAGTATTAACTCATAGGTATTATAGAAAAACCTGAACAGGTTTATAAAGAATAAAGTTGAGACAGTAATCTTTCAAACTTAGCCCCTATATAGATGCTTGCACTTCATAAATTACTATTATCTGTCACCTTCATTTTAATAACACCATCCCACAACAGATATTTAAACTGCTCTCTTCACTCAGAAAAGCACTAGATATTTTCAGTATTAACACAAAATATGAATTCAAAAAGATAATAAGATTGAGCCTCCCTAGGGAAGGAGTGTGGTGTGAGCCTGATACCTCTCTGGTTTTCAACCATGAAGTGTAGAGCATTTCTCTTCATGGGTGATTCATTACTGAAAAGCTTAACTATCCCTTCTACAACATTTCCATTTTACAGCTACTCACAATGCATTAATTATAATAAGGTAGACACTGAAATTTTACTTTTATCGCCAAATTCAATGAAATAAAACTCCCTCATTCTAGATACATTAACACCTTTGGGAACTCTTGCCTTCCAGCATTATATATCTTCAGATTTGCTGATGTGTATGTATTTATTTAGACCAAATGTATAATAACCACAGTTGAGATTTCAGAGGATAACTATTCCTTAGCTAACCAAACATGTTGTCAACTTTAAGAAATAAAGATTATCTACAAGAAACACTTATAAATTATGGTTAATAAAGAGTAGTTTTTATGGTCTATATCTTATTATTTTAAAATGTATTTGTCTTTTAATATTGTTGAAATGTTAGAAAATTTAAGAAGTACAAGGATAACTCAATGCTTACATTTAGCTTATATTTGTTATAGAAGATATTAAATGGATGGACAGATAGACAGATAAATGATAGCTAGATATGTTTTGAAATAACTTTTAGTCTCCAACAACATATTGTTTAATTGTTTGAAGTTTCCCTTTATGACTATAAACAAAATGTATTTATCCAATCCCCTGTTGCTGAACTTGAATTTGTTTCAAATTTTTTCCTTTTATAAAAATGCTGTGAGTGCATCCTTCTGAATATTTGATCCATCATTAATAATTTCTTTGAGATGAATTTAAAAAGTGGAATTGCTGTAGTATTCACAGCATTTAAAACTACTGGTTGATATTATTTGATATACATATGTTAAATAATTGTTTGCTATTTTGGTCAGATATTATGCTAAGTGATAAAAATATAAAAGTAACCAAATTACATGCACACTAATAAAAGATGCTTTAATTTATTAAACTTATAGTTTAGTGTGTGACGCAGACATATATTAAATAACTAATAATTACACACTGGTATTTGTTCAGAGCACCATGACACCATATGTCAAAGCAACTTGAATTTCTTAGAAAGCCTATTCTGGAGAAATAACATTTTCATTTTCAGATCTCAAGTTGAATAGGAGTTAGCTTGGTGATGAAATGAAAAGGTGAAGGGATGGATCGTGCCCTGTCGTCAGAGGGAATAGCATGGGCAAATGCAGGAGCCTAGAAGAAAAATGACCTCTCAGATAAATAAGAAAAAACAAAAAAACTGGTAATTGGAACCCAGCAAATGAAAAGAGTTGAGAGGAGGCTGAACAAGTAGACCAACTCCATGCCATATATTACATCATAACACATTTTAAGGGCTTTGGTTTTTTTGTTTGTTTGTTTTTCCCTAAGAGTATTGGGAAGGCATTAGAGATTTTTAATCAAGAAGATGGCATAATCATTTTAGCATTTTGTAAAGGTCAAGTTGACTACACATGAGCCCCAAAAACCCTATTTGAAAAGGTTATCAATACCAGTTGACTTCTGCTATTATGACAAAGAAGAGAAAGGAAAAAATACCTGTGAGGCAGAATCCTATTGAAGTCCTCATTTAGGGACAGTGGATCAATTATATAGGTCCATTTAATTAAGTTAATGCAAAGGGAAAAATACTAACCTAAGAATTTTGCTTTTTTCCTGGGCACAAGGTAGATACACCTACTCATTTTCTATCCTTAATATTAGCCCCATGAGAAAGTTATATGGGGATATATAATGACTTCCCATTCCTTTTTCTCTAATGCGTTTGGCAGAAACATTTGAAAAAGAGGATATTCTTGACTTGGTTGATCACTTAGCATTTAACAAAATTAGCCTTCAAGTCTATTAAGAAGGCCTAAAAAAATCCCATATATACTTTTATTTTAAGCTCTACTTTCAGAGTTCCAAATGCTACCAGTTAGAAAATTTCTCCAGCTAACACCTTTACAGGCAATCAAAAGAGATGTCCACAGATCTTAAGTTTGCTTCTATCTGAACTTCCCTCACCCAAGTCACAACTGGTCTTGCTTCACAAGTTTAGAGAAATGGATCCCAAGAAAGAGGCTCACTTCCCCTAAGAAATTGTAAGAAATAATTCCACCATGCTTCTCATACTTCTTTAACTAAGCATCTGAAACCTAAACCTTGTCAGTCATCCATCATCACCCAGACTTTTATCTCTTTTGCTTCTTTTATATTTCTTATTGTACTCAAAATTCCATCCATTTTTGACTCCCATAACATCTTGACGTGTGGATGTATTTCTGGTGTATCCGTGGGGAGGAAGGCGATCTCCGCGTCTTACTCTTCCGCCATCTTCAAGGTCCCCTCAGTCCTGGAGCTCCTCAGCTTCTCCACACGCGTGTTTCCGTTCCACCAAGAAAAAGTGTCAGTTGGCAGCCAGTGCCGAGCAGGGAGGATCCTCGAAACAAATGGTTTCGGCAGCTGCTAGGAAGGTCCCCGCAAATCCCATTACAGAGGCCGCGAGCCACAAGCACCCGGCTCCCAGCAGCTATCCCAGCGCATCCTCGCATAACATCTTGCACTGAGTCCTCTAAACTTCATATGTCCTCAAGTAAAATCATATTCTAATCTAGTACTTGCCTGTGAGAATATTGCTTTCTCTGAAGTCTACTAAAGTGTAGGCTACTTCAAACTGAATTCTTCAATGTCTCATTACAACTCATTCTCCTGATTACCATTGTAAGACTTTATTCCTATTATCTATCTAAGAAACCAGGCTCCTTTGAATTTTTTCCATCAATCCAACTACTCTCTAGCCTTCGGGTTAAAGAAAACTCTCAAATTCTCAATTCCAATTGATACACTAACAGACTTGCAATATAGCTCCTCTTCACCACTGCTATCATCATTATTGACAGAATCACCTGGTTTAAGCAATAAAAAATCTTTAAAAACCCATGTTAGTTATTTTAGTAAATTAACAAAGTCAACAAACATCCAGATTGTTACTGTATTTCCATTCTGATATCCACAGGCTGTTATCTTGTACCAAGTTTACTGATTGAGACTAGAAAAAGGTGTTACAGGTGATGAGAATTGAATTAGAAAATGAATCAAAATAAGAAGTGGAAAATTATGTTCAATGGAATTTTGATTGAAGATTGGGGGAACCATATAAAAATGGAAACATGAACTCAGCAAATTGGTAGAAAATAAAGTTATTATGAATATTTTCTTCAAATAATGGAGATAAGTCTAACTAAATTCTGTGGTAAAGTGTTTAGTGGGGAAACAAAAAACATTTTCTAGTACTTCTAAAAGAAATACAGGAGGAAATAAGGATAGTAGTGTGAGGTTTTCAAGAATATGATGTACTTAATGACTAAATTTATACTCCAAATGAAGTCAGAGAAGTAACTGTAATGTTTTATACAACCACTTTTCCATTTCTAAATACTTAACATTAATTTGTTTTCTATTGGTGGAACTCTATCTTAATTTTTTTCCATATGGCTTATAAAGACACTGAAAAATGGACTTGAAGTGTTAGAATGATATGGAGAGGATAAAGAGGGAGATGTACCATACACAAAAGTTTAGATACAGGTTTTTTTTTAAATACAGAAATGAGATATTTTATCTCTATTATTATCTATTTTTATTATTTAAGCAGATAATTATTTATTATTATTATTATTTTATTAAAACAAATGATTCTTATTAAAGGAATTACCAAAGAACTACAAAGATTGACTCAGGTCAGATTTTGAAATGCCTGTAATGGTTTTGAATGTACAAACAAAGGAATATTAAAAATAAACAAGATATGAAATAATGTAGCTAAACTAAGGAAAGGAAAAGAGTTTGTAGAATATTTTGTCTATGGATGGAGTAACAAGGACCCAATGAAGGCTATTGGAAGTGCTAAGGGAGAAGAAGAAACATGATAGAAAAAACCTTAGCTCTATTGTTGATAAAACATAGAAAGCAAGACCGAAGTAGAAATATAATTTGAATGAAATATTTTGACCTATGACAAAGAAAATGATGACACTTGAAATATAAATAAGACTAGAGATAATTTATAAAATTTGGAAGGTATAATATTCTGCAAAAGAGTGAATTTCATTTATCCATACAATAAAATGGTCTATTTTCTTCAAATTTAGTCAAGCATGAATATAATGAGGTCTTGAAATATTTGGGAAAGCATAAATTAAGAATGGGTTGAATGACATAGATTTGCTTTTTCCTTGCATTATTGTTAATTGGTGCATCTCTGGTGTTACAGGAAAACTGTATAAAACATGGACAATAAACAACACTCTATTATTCTTTAAGCTTTACTTGAGTAGTAGCAGAATCAATAAAATTGGAATGAGTGGAGAAACAGCATAACTATTTAACATTCTATGAATTGCTCATATGTGTTAAATTATTTAGTATTTAGTGAACTGTGCATGTTAACAAGATAGGGTTATGTGGCTCTTTATTGAACGTGCTGCACCTAGGATGTTATTTTTACAGAGTAAATTTTATAATTTTGCTGCAAACTATTTTTTTCAAGGGCACTGATTTATACTACCAAGAATCCAATAAGTCCAGATTTGTATTCATAGTTTTATCTTGTTAAACACATGTGTCAGAAGCATTGCTGATACAGAGGTACATTTGCTTTATATTTATATGTGAATTAAGTGTTAAGAATTATTTACTTTTTGAAGATAACTCTTTTAAATCAGGAGTAACATACCCAGAAAATTAAAAGGTAAAAATTCAGATTGAGACTTTATGTTAGCTTTGTTTGGTAAACATACAAAAATCATACTGAAAATGAATTCTATAAAATTAGTATTTTTGAAATAGAGTAGTAAATAGCAATTCACATGATGGTAATGAGACTTGTGAGGATCCATTGTGTGATGACCTAAATTTGATTTAGTGAAATTGCTCTAAAGTGAAATTTTATAGAAGGAATTTTGATATCTTGTCTTCATTTTCATATGAAATCAGAATTGTAATCCTATAAAAGGTATATTTTCTGTAGTTTGACAATAAAGTTAATTCAAAGTATCAGTGGGGAGAGTAAGCCACCAACATGATGTGCCCACTGGAAATTGCAATCATAGAATATTAAAGACCCAACTTTAAATGTTTTAATCCCCTCACTGTAGAGAGAAGGAAAGGGAAAGGTAATGACCAGTTTCATTAATGTTAAAAACTAAAAAAATAATATCTTCTAGTTGGGAGAATAAACATAAGCAAAAATACACAAGGCAAAAGATAGTATATGAGGTTGTAAGAAGTCTATGGAAAAACAATAAACTGAGGAAAGGGTAATAGATCTTGCCTTGAGAGATAAGTTTTTGCTTTAAATGAGGGTGGGCCTTTCTGAAGAGGTGCTATAAAGTAATGATTTATAGGAGGTTAGGAAGCAAGCCACGGGTGTATCAGAACGAAAATACTTTTAAGCAGAGGGAATTAAATGTACAATGATCATAATATGATGCAAATCCATGATTGTTAACTAAGCAGAGGAAATGATTCACCTTAACTTTCAAAAGGCTAATTTTGGCTGCTCTTTTGAGACGTTAACTATAGGAAGACAATAGCAGAAGTAGAGTCAGAAAACTTTTATAAGTTATCATCAAAACTTGGATATCCAAGTCTAGAATTCAGAAGAGAAGTCTTCAAGGGAAATAACACGAAGACAACAACTATTGTAGAATATTTATAACCATGAAATTTCATGAGGTCCTCAGAAGAATAGAGAGTGTAGATAGTGTAGCAAAGAGGACTGAGAACTGAGCCTAGGGCACTGGGAGATACAGAACAATCAGTAAAGTTGACTATGAAGGAACATTCAAAGAGGAGAAGAGAGAAAGTGTTGTACTGAAAATTAAGTGAAAAAGACATGAGTGACTACCTGTGTCAAATACTATTGGTAATTCAAATATTATGAGGCCTAAAACTTACTAGATTTAACAACCTAGAGATTTTTGTTGGCCTTTTCTAGAGCTGTTCCAGTAGAGTAGTAGGAAGACAGTGTGTATGTAGTGAGTTCAAGAAATGATTAGAAGAGTGGAATTAAAAATATAGACAACTCTTCAGAAGAGTTTTGAAATAAAGAAGATAGAAAAAATAGCTGGCAGTAGCTAGAGAAATATTTAAAGTCAAAAGGGTTTCTCTCTCTGTATACAATGTGTGACAAATTGGACCATATTTGTTTGCTTTTCATAATACACAGCAAAGGGGGAAAATATATGATATAAGAGAAAAATGGGAGAAATGCTGGAGTAATGGCTTTGAGTGGGAGCTAGAAGAAAAGATCAAGGTTATTGATCCTCACAGCAATTTGTGAAAAGGGTAGTATTATTATCTCATTATATCAGTGAATCTGGGTGTTCAACATGATGCTTAGACATTGACTTATTGTCTAGCCCTTCCCACAATACTTTTATCTTTATCTGTTGAAATCTATTGCCAAAATAGTAACATTAAATAGATGATGATGATGATGATGATGACGATGATGATGATCTTTCACTTTAGTCAGAGACTGAATAGGATTGAGAAGGCACAAATAATGGAAGTGATGGTAGAGTATTTATAGTCCACCTGGATTGTGCCCTCAATAATTTGAAGGAAGGGTCAGAAGATAAGAAGTTAGAGGAATGGAGAAATATGAATGAGAGTTGGGTCCAATGAGGAAGTGAGGTACAGAGATTAGGAGATATTCCTTATGCTTATTTTTCCCCAGAATCCAAGCCTACCCTTGAACACAGAGAACCGATAACATTGAAGACAATTGGTAAGCCAAAAAAACACTTAACATAATTGTAGAAGCCACTCTTTTTTTTTTTTTGGTAAACGGGCCTCTTACTGTTGTGGCTTCTCCCGTTGCCGAGCACAGGCTCCAGACACACAGGCTCAGCGGCCATGGCTCACGGGCCCAGCCGCTCCGTGGCATACAGGATGTTTGCGGACTGGGGCACAAACCCGTGTCCCCTGCATTGGCAGGCGGACTCTCAACCACTGCGCCACCAGGGAAGCCCTAGAAGCTGCTCTTAGAAGTAGCTATTTGTAGAAGATTTTTGGAGAGCCAATATTTAAAAAAATAAAAGCACAACGGAGGAAAAAAAAAAACCTGACAATTAGTCTTTGGTGGCACATTTGTAATTACAGTGTAAGTGCTTTTTGAATTGTGTCACATACAGCCCTGTAAAGTCCAAAATAAATAAATAAATAAAAGTAGTATGAAGTTAATCAGTAGAAATCTCCTACCATTGCCCTAGTTTCCCAATCCTTGCTAAAGTATTTCTTCTAGTACAATGAACTATCATTTCGCCTAGGACATTTTATTTTGTTGTGTTGCCTATTTTACAATATTTGGCAGGCTTCAGTTTCCCCCTGTTCTATCTAGCACCATTTCATCCAAGTCTGATAATACATGAAACCATGCTCATGATCTGAGAATATATTTATTATTTGTTTTATACATTTTTCTTCCAATCAATAAATATTTACTGATCATTCATGGTGACTCATATCCTTACTTAGGCATGAGGAATAAAATGATCTGAGTTTGAGTATAAAAGAAGCTACAATTGCTGAAGGCAGAGGGATCAGACAGATCAGATTGTGCAAAGACTGGGTGCAGAGGGAAGCATAACACATGGGGTGGTAGCTGGAAGGAACTGTACAGGTCCAGTTTCAAGTTACCTTTTAATAGGAAGTAATAGAACATGTTTAAAAAATCAAGGTGAAAATCCAGTTGAGAGGGAATAGTTAAATAAGCAAGGAAGAGAGGAGAGAAGTCAACTGTTAATTTTCCAGAGAAGGCTGAATGGGTCAGAATCCAAAGTGCACATGATGGTATGAGCTTTCGACAGTAGAGAAAAAGACCTTCTCCTAGCCAAATAGAAACAATGTACAAGAGGTTCCAATGTTTTTAGATTTGGATTGGAGAAAGCAGAAATTTGAATTCTTTCTGATTTTCTACAGGAAATAGATGAGTGTATCTTTTGGACAGATGGAGAAAATGAAACATCCGAGATTTGAGAGGACATGAGACTGTTTGCATAGGTGGGAAAAGTGAATGAGTCAGACAAATATGATAACATCACTGTTAGGTATCAAGAACTGATTGGAAATTGATGGTGTTGAATTTGTAGTGGGGCCAATCTTTCCTGTTGTTTTACCTATTCCAGTAATGCTTGACAGTTCACACATTTGGTAGAAATGAAAATGGTTTCAACATTTTCTAGAAGGTAATTTGCAAAAAAAATATTTAAATGTCTCAAAAAAACCACATACTAAATAACTAGGCAATATCAATCCCCAAAATATGTGGTGATAATGTAATTATTAATAGAAACAAAGTCATATATATAATGGTTAAACATGGTTTAATATTTTATTTTGGAAATAACACAAATATCTAAATTAATACATATTAAAAATAATTTTTATTATTTCCATGTATGAAATATTCTGTAAGCAATAAGATGAAGTCTTCTATTTCCTAATATTGAAAGCTTTCCCTCATCTTAGGTATAGAAAAATAAATCATAGGATGTATATTACATGATATCATTTATTAGAAATGTATATAAAATGCAAAAAAAATATTTAAGGTTATATCTCAGGGTATATTATTTATTCGTGAATGATAGAATTCAAGTCAAATATTGGACCTTTTATTTATCTGAAGTATGTTTTATTTCATCAGAAATTCTGTATATTTGTTTCATCCTATTGTTTTGTAAATCCATGTAATTTCATTAAGAATTTTCTCGATCAATTCCTCATTTATTAAAAAGTACTAGTAATATAGTTCAAAACCATAGTCAGCATATATGTGAAACTTAGTTCAAGGCTGTAAATGAACATTAATTAATTCCTTAGTTTAGAACAATCTCCACTTCTGAAGTAGCCTCTCATTATTTGGAGAATGGATTTTTCTGTGATTTAGCCAAAAGGGAGTAACAGCCTCCTTATATGAGCCCTGTGTCCACATCCTCAGTCTTCTGGTCAAAGTGATTGATTCATTGATGATATACACATTATCCTAATCAGTCCTGCTAAAGTGACTCCCTAGAGTTTTCCAAACCAAAGACAAGGTAAGAAAGAATGTTTTACACAATTTACATTGTCACAAAGCTGTAAAAATATCACCCTCAAACTGCTAAGGAGTCTGTTTCATTTCTGAGAAAATTCTCTGGGAAAAATAAGCCAACACACTCGAGGGAGTCTAGTCCTTACACTTCAGAGTTTATTTTTTTATACAATTCTAACATTCTTGGGCTAGCCCAGGATTTTTCTAATGAATTTCCTTTTAGTTTGATGGAGGTTTGTAATATTAGAAGTAGGATGATATTTTATTAATGAAGACCTAATACTATCTACCCAGAATTTAATATTTCATAGAAAAATTTTACTAAGCTATTTGTTATAGGTTCTATTTAAATCAAAATTATTTTTGGAAAGGTTATGGGATATATGAGTTCTATGCCCACTATCCATTTTATTATGATGCATTTTTTTTTATGATGCATTTTTTTAAGTTGAAACAATAAAAATTTTGCCTATTTCCTATGTTTAATTGCAAAATCAAATTAATTATCAAATGCATTTTTAAAATGTATTGATACTTTTACACAACTCATTGTTAAGATAAAAATATATGAATGAATGAATAAATGCATGAATGAATGAATGGATTCTTAGTTCTACTTCCTAGAGATAATAATTATGAGGAAGAGAAGGATGAGGGGGAAGAGGAGGAGGAGGATAAATGTGAAAATTTTTCACAGTGTGATATATAAATGATAAAAAATTTTTTAATTGGGAAATAATTTATATAAAGTTGTATGCACTGTTTTTACTTAACATTATGTTGTGAGCCTCAAGAGTTCAAGAATAAGAATTGTTGTAAGTAAATTATATTTTCTCTATATGAAATTTAAATTCAAAAGAAACCCTAGAATCTTTAACCTTGATAACCTCTTTGAAACAGAATTATAACCTTTGATAACCTCTTTGAAAGTTGTACTTAGATTCTTGGTATTTGGAAGCCATAATTTCTCAATTGCTTTCTTATCAATTGCTTTCTTAGGTTAAATTAAACATAGGATTCACATTAATGACTATCACTTATCAGGCATAATACATACACAGACACACAGAGATACAATATAAAATTAGCTACCTAGCTTGAAAATTTAACAAAACTAGTATTTTAATTTCCATGGAGACAGGCATGTAATACTTTATTTTTGTGCTTTGTATAAGTTGAAATATATACTGTTTTAGTGTACAACTTGCTTGATAATTTTTAACTTGAATTATTCTAAATTATCCAATTATTCTATGGAAACAGCAGGTTTTTAAATTTATTCACAATATGATAGTATTTTATGTGCATTCAAATAATATTGATTAAGTTGATACAATCTGATTAGATTAAATATAATGAAGGAATATCTAAAGGAAAAAATAAAGCTCTATTTTAATTTAAGGACATATTTTATTCTTTCACTACACTTCTGATTTCAATTCACTTTTGGTTTACTTCTCTCTTTCTCTAACCCACTAAATTATTTCTCTATGAAAAGTAAAGAATCAAGTATGTTGTTTTCTCCCCACTTCTGATTCAGTAGTAATATAGTAATCTGTATATTTCCCCCCCAACTAATCTTTTTATTAATAGTCTAGTTTCTTATTTGACTTAGAATCCAGATAATTGCAGCAGTGATCAACTTAACTGTCTTTGGTTAAGAAACACAATCAAGACTGCTTCCTTACTTTCTTCTCTTCCTCAGTTATGGTGTATCACTGATCTCTTTCTGTTGACAACGTTGCCCTGCTGTAGCACTACTTATTTCCCAGGGGACTCAAACTATCATAAAGAAAATTCTTAGTCTAGAGCACAAAAACATACTGAGTCAAGACTTAAAGATAATACATGATATTTAATCACAGCTGAGGAATTTTAAACAGTTGAAATGAATCTTTAAAAAGAAGAAAAGTCAAAGAAACATTTTATTATTTTTAAAGGAAGAACTAAATAAATCTGTTTGGATGTCTGAATCGCAATTCTCTGCTAAACTACTTATGCTATAAGTTATGCTATAACTTAGTGTAGGCTTGTATATCATTTTATTTAAATCATTTTAGTAGCCTCATATTATCTGTCTTGTCTTCAGTGTTTGTCCATCTTCCCATTTACAGCCAATTCATTCTGCAGTGTTAACAAATTAATCTAAAATTAACAAATAATATAAACAAAACTGTGTTCTCTCTCTTTACTGCTTAAACAAAAACACCACCATCACCAGCAACCAACAAATAAATAAAGAATAAACCCAAATATAGTCTCAGCTCCTTGGTTTGTTTTTCAAATACCTATAAATTCTCTCCCAAACCTACTTTTCAGCCAGCTTCAGAGCCACTCGCCAACACAAACACTACTGTCCAACCAATTTCATCATTCTACTCAAAGCAGTGACTTGCTTTCCTGCCTTTTAAGTCCTCATTGTGTGCATTGAAAATTTTATGTTCATTCGGGGCAAGCTCCAACATCAACAACTTTTTCGTACCTCCTTTTATTAATTAATGTGCCCTTGATTACTATATATTTTCTCCTTCCTCCTAAAGCACCTAGATATCACACCATCTCTTCTGACTGATCAGTTGATACTGAACATGCACGTCTTCTTTCTGAACTCAGAGATACTTGCATTCTGAGGTTACATGATAAAATTTTGTACTTGAAGATGATGCTTGTCACGCATATGTATTGTTATAAAGACTTATTGAATGCCAGTTACCACTTATTCTAGGAATCGGGCTAGGCTTTGGGTTAAAAATAAGAGAACTCTCCCTTGCAAGAAGTTGGAGGCAAGTAAAAACAAGGCAACTTATAATAATTTGAAAAGAATGCACTCATATACTGATGATGAGTATAGATATTGGTATGACCAATCTGAAGAGAAATTTGTTAAATGTATCAAAAGCCTTGAAAATATATATAAAACGTGCTTCAGCAATTATACTTTTTACATTTTAGAGATAAGCAAGTTGATTACAAATAAAGTATTCTTAGTATAGTTTATATTGGAGAATTTTTCTAGGTAGTAAGCTGGGACAATTGTAAGCCTTAACCCCGTTTGCTTCCTATCTTCCAAGGATTATCATTCTTTGTTACCTAAAGTTTAAAATCGTGAATATATTTGTTTCATACAGCTTATCTCTCTTTGATAGTTGTTTCAAATAGTAGGGTAACTCTGGTCACTGTTTCTATATCTTGGCCAGGAATAGACTCTTGTCTATTACTTTCATTTTTCTTCTGTACATAATGATTCTTTTTATTCTTGTTGACTAAAATAAAGTTCTCTTTATATTTGGTTTTCAATAGTCTTACTGTGATGTGTCTTGGTATGTATTTCTTTATAATTGTCTTGCTTTGGATTCTCTGAGCTTCTTGGATCTGACTTTGTTGTTTTTTGTTAATTTGGGAGAAATCTTAGCTATTATCTTTCTTATATTTTTCTACCTTACTCTCTATTTTCCTACTGAAACAAAAATTACATATATATTATAAATTTGATATTGTCCTCTTAGGTTCTATGATTTGTTTGTTTGTTTTCTCTTTGATGTTCTCATTTTAGTTCCATTTGTAGAGTTTCAATTGTACAGTTTCAGAGCATTCTTTGCTCTGGTGTGTCCAGGTAATTGTAACTGCACTAAAGAAATTCTGATACTGTGTTTTCAATTTTTAACATTTTAATTAGATTTTTTACAGTTTATTTTACTCTGATGAAATTTTATTTTTTTCCATTTATATGTCCATTTTTCTAAACTATTTTCTTTAATATATAAATATAGTTACTCCAAAGGGTTGATAGTTCCAACATCTGGGCTTATCTATTCCTACTTACACTGACTATTTTATCTTTTTATAATGGGTATTTTATTACTGCTTATTTTATGTTTCATAGTTTTTTGATGACTTGTGTGCAAAAGAACTATATACACTGAGTTAAATATCATGTATGTTTTCACATGGGTGTGCCTCTTTTTTCAGGTCTCTGGGGCATTTGAATCAATCTAGACAGTAATTGATCTTGGTTTGAGGTTTACTGTTGCTATAACTATCTTAATTGAACTACAGACTTCAAATCCCTTCAGTAATTGACAGTCACTACCTCGTTTTTAATGTGCTACCTAAACTGCCAGATGGTTTTTCTCACTATTCTTACTCCATGTGCATATTTCATCAGGTCCTGCGCTTCTGCTGCTTCACAGACCAAGTTGCTCAACAAGCACCTGTTCCTCCTCAGGAAAAAGCAGGGTCAGGTCAGTGGAACTCACCCCCCAGAAGCAGTCAGATTTTGCTTCCTATTAAAGGTTCCCAGGGGCTGGAAGATTTCATCTCTATTCCCAGTTGATTTTCTTTTTAAACATCTTTATTGGAATATAGTTGCTTTATAATGGTGTGTTAGTTTCTGCTTTATAACAAAGTGAATCAGTTATACATAGACATATGTCCCCATCTTTCCTCTTGCATCTCCCTCCCTCCCACCTTCCCTATCCCACCCCTCTAGGTGGTCACAAGGCACCGAGCTGATCTCCCTGTGCTATGCAGCTGCTTCCCACTAGCTATCTAGTTTACATTTGGTAGTGTATATATGTCCATGCCACTCTCTCACTTTGTCCCAGCTTACCCTTCCCCCTCCCCAAATCCTCAAGTCCATTCTCCAGTAGGTCTGCGTCTTTATTCTCGTCTCACCCCTAGGTTCCCTGTTGATTACTACTCTGTATTTATGCAGGGCCTGGAGCACAAATGGGCCTTGCTTAGCACTTCTGTTCCAGTCTCAGAACTTAGCAGGCCCTGAATGTCTGTATCAACAAGGGGGCTGTCCCAGCCACCTCTCCTGCTCCCAGTCTTTCTCATGAGCACTTGGTGGATGCCCACTATGAAGGGCTAATTATTAGTAATTGAGGACCCCTCTTGTATCTAGGGTTTCTACCAGTTCAAGACTCTCATGTTAGCCTACACACTTGGCCTCTAAAAATTCACTTAATTTTCAGTTGTCTTCTTCTTATGTACTTTTATGACTGCTACCTCCTTCTTCTATGATCTGCCAAAGTTAAAATAGTTGATATGTTTCCACTGTCCTCAGAGTAGCTGATCATCACCCTTTGGAATTCAGTTTACCTGCTGCCTTGCGATCTCAGTGTTTCTCATGAGTTCAAAAATGTATAATTTTGTATATTGCCTGGATTTCTCTCATTGTTAGTTAAGGTGAGAGTGACATTGTTGTGTAGTTTTCCACATTCTAAGCTAAAGCAAAAGTCATACATATCTAGGAACTATTGACTAGAGCCTGAACAATGTAACTTTTACATTATTGAGTGCTGGATATTGCCTCCCTTTAAAGAAAATAAGAGGTTTTTTTTAGTTAGGTAGTTACCAGACTTCTCAATTATCTGGATCCTTTTGAAGCTCATCTTAAGCTCTGTTACTATGAGTTAAAAACAGGCTGCAAGGGCTTCCCTGGTAGCGCAGTGGTTGAGAGTCCGCCTGTGGATGCAGGGGACACGGGTTCATGCCCCGGTCCGGGAGAATCCCACATGCCGCAGAGCTACTGGGCCCGTGAGCCATGGCCGCTGGGCCTGTGTGTCCGGAGCCTGTGCTCCGCAACGGGAGAGGCCACAACAGTGAGAGGCCCGTGTACCACAAAAAAAACCCAAAACAAACAAACAAAAAAAAAAACAGGCTGCAAGCCAGGAATAATTCAAGTTTACTAAGGCAAAGTCTTTATTGTGTGTCCACTAAATGCACCAGGCGTTCAGGGAGGATTCTCCACCCTGACTAGTCATAACTAGAATGTCTCTCAGCCTAGTATGAGCTGTGAGAATTGTTCAGCTTGTATCTCTGAAGTCATTCTTTGCCTATGCTAATGGGGTTTCATCCTACTTACGTGCAACTCAGTATTGGACGACAGATGCAAGGAGAAATTCAACTAGTTTTTAGAGATATTCTTTCTGTATAACTTACTCCTCTCTGTCACTCTACCTGTGAAACTACAGGTGTATCTGCTTTCTCAGTCTCTGTCTCAATTCCGTGAGGCTGCTATCCTGTACTGTTATCTAGACACTACCTCCTGGCAGAAAGCCAATGAAATTGTAGGGCTCACCAGGGATCATAAGTGGATCTATTTCTCTAAGGGATTATAGTCATGTGTTTCCTATTGTTTGAAGACTGGGATAAGTTGGGTTTTTTAAAGTGTATTTTTCCAGTTTTATAATTGTTTATAGAGGGGCATATGAATGGTACCAATAACTCCATCATGTCAACAAGTAGAAGACTTTTAAATGTTGTTATGCATAAAAATTTGCCCCCTCTGTTGAAATTTTCTCAAGAGAATACGTAAATGTTTTGAGAGCCTGTTTGACCTTGTGGGTCAGCCTAGACTTCAAAATCAGTCTCACATATTCTGATGAAGTGACTATTACACATGCTTTAGTTTAATGGGAATCTCCTCAAATTCAGATAAAGTATGAATTGGCAAATGAAAGTCATGTTATATAGATTTTTATTTCAGAAACATTAAATGTGTTTTGCTTAATTTTTAGATTTGTAAATGCTGCCACTTTATTTTCTAAAGGTTATACAACTCTTTATTATTTATAACTTTTAATTTTTTTTTCCATATAGCAATGCAAAATTCTTTTGGTATTTGTCTTTTGGGATTGGCCTACAAAGATGAATATATTTTCTCTACTTCATAATGCTATATAACTATTAGTTTTGCATGAAAATGTAATGGCATAAAGCCACTCATCATTTAAAAAGTAAAGTCTGGCTCATGCAGGAAATGCACTTACCATATTAAAATGTCCTTTAAGGCATTACTTAATCAAAATAATTGAACATATGGAGAAACAAATCTTAGCACTTTAATTTAATTGTTACAGAAAATACTATATTAACTGCTGATCCTTTGAGAAATTCAGAACAAGAGAAAATATTGCCTCTTCATAAAACACCGGCAACTTCCAATTGAGTTGAGAAAGGCAGTATACACACCTATCAAACAAGCATCAATTTATTGGATCATTACATAAAAGGCAATAGTTATTGGAAGAGAGTGGTACTTTATCCATTTCAATCTGAAGCAAGCCATAGTATAACAAATTAAAAAGAAAAAATTAGGTAATTGATATCTAGTAAAATTTTTTAAAAGTTCCATATTTTAGAATATAGCTATTCAATAAACTAAAGTATGAAGTCAATATATCTCTTATAAATTAGATTAGTATAGCATGACCATATGGATACCATAAAGACTGAAATGTATTCTTTCACTCTGAAGACAAGTTTGTTTAAAAGTTTCATTAGTGCCAGTATGAATGTGGGTATGTTTTTTATTTAATGCAAATGGATACTTTTCACAAATTTTATTATTTTCTTCATATCATAAACTAAATACAAGTGACCACAAGTAATGTGCTATAAATTCCCACAGGTCATTTAGCATTTCTTCATTCAGTATCCTGAGTAAAATTTTGAATGGAATAGAACTCTACACTATGCAAGATGTGAATTTTTTCCAAATAGGTTTTGCTACATAACACAAAATTTATATTAAAACTCTATTATTAACATAAAAATACGTGATTCTCTGTGTTCCAGAATAAATTATAATGTGGGAGATTCAATTTTTTTTTAAATTCTGTTATTGATTTTGTGATTTAGAAAGGAACAAAGGAGAAAAGGATAAGAAAATGGCAGTGCAATTTCTCAGTTAGGAATTTTGACAACTATCTACTGCCAGCTGCCAGTAATAGTCTTATTATCCTCAGGTTAGCCAATTATAAATGTCTGCCTCACCTTTCACTGGCATTATTTAAGTATTATGTAAGTATGCATGACTAATGCACAGGGACATAGGGTCACAATTTGTTTTTTACAAAACAATTTGTTTTTTACATAGCCCATTCTATGAGACTGTCCCTAGCAACCTAGTATTTCCACCAAAAATATTTGGATTATAATTTTTCTATTTAAAAGTTCACCCAAGGATAGCAATCAAATTGGTCAAAGAAACCTCAATGGAAAGACTTTTTAAAGGTCATGAATTTTATGATTTGAATCTAGTCTCAGAGCTTTGTACCCAAGAAATAATTTTGAGAAAAAGATCTTTAATAAATATTAGACACAGCCAGTATATTCAATCTAGACTAAAACAAATCATTAGATATGTTTTTCTTTTTACATATTTCTGTAAATATTATTTACTGATGAACTGATGGAGTTAATAACTGAGTGTATATTTCCTTAATGCCCATAAACAAAGTTTTGTTAAATTAACAACCAACAATTAACGAACAATTCTAATCTGCTAAAATTTACATGCAATGCCCCATTTATTGGTCTCAACCAGCCTATTGGTTGTGTATTATTATCATCATCATTATTATTAATATTATTGTTAACTTTTTTATTTTTCGGTACGTGGGCCTCTCACTGTTTTGGCCTCTCCCGTTGCGGAGCACAGGCTCCGGACGCGCAGGCTCAGTGGCCATGGCTCATGGGCCCAGCCGCTCACCAATCATATAATATGATTGGTGAATCATATTATATATTATTATGACATTGTTGTAAAATTCTAGTTTATGAATTGGAGTTCATTACTGTGGCAATTTCGGTGTCCTTTCTAAGTGTCCTTTATCTCTTCACAAAATGTGTACACAATACTGGACTTTCATTTGATCTCACTGTTCATATTTTATTCTCTTTTAAACTGCCTTACTTACATAAATCATTCTCCATAGATTGGATATTAGTAATTTCATATAAGACAGGAACCATTTGATGAGTAATTCAATCTTGTTGTTGCAAGCTTAAAAAAGGCAGGTGTCTTAGAAGTCTGTCTGAACTAACTTAAATGATCTCATTTCAAGTGTGACTCAATCAAGGCTCTTCTATGCTACTAGGTATCAAAATTCCAATGCTTAATATTTGTTCAGAAAATATAAATATTACTGTTTTCTTCGGTTCTTGCAGTCAAATGTGCATCTATTATCCTTGGTATCTCTACCTATTGGTGTAAACTGGCATGCTTTAATGAAAAAGATAAAAATTCTAAACACAGAGTAGCTACAACATTATAAAAAGGTAAAAGTATAGAATATATTTACAACAAATATAGAAATAAGAGGAAAACTTGGTAACAATAATTATAAAGTTTGAAGTCAAAAAGTAATTGACTTGGGCTTCCCTGTCAATTGAGTAACAATAATTATAAAGTTTGAAGTCAAAAAGTAATTGACTTAAGCTAAAATACTTTTTAATAGTTTGATGATATTGTACAATTATTAATACTTTTTAAAGCAATTCTTGGGAATTCCCTGGCAGTCCAGTGGTTAGGACTCCACACTACCACTGCTGAAGGCCCAGGTTCAATCAGTTTTGAGCATATCAGCTGGGTCTTTGAGAATTGCAACACTTCTTATACCTCCCAGTGATATTGCCACTGATCAATTTACATTCCTACACTCTTCCAGACAAAAGACACCTTTCCATAAAAACAGTAGCTTTCCTCACAATGACTACCGCAAGTGGCATTCTGATAGCTGGTCATTCCCTTAGCAAGCCAGGTTTCCCAGAAGAACTTTCATTATATCTGCTGGACTAGTGGTTAGGATCAGGAGTATATTGACCAATACTGGACTTGAGAAGGCACAAGATGACACTTGGTCCTCCTTTCAATAGATACGAATTACCAGCTCAAATTTCAGCTCATTGCTCAAAGCTGGATGACAATTAAATCCCTTGTGCCCTTCAGGATTGCAGTAATCATCAATCTAGTTGCCTTCTGACTCTACAGCTGACTTGCAGGCATTTCTACTCTTCATTATTTTCTTCTAGATTTTGTCTCTTTCTCAGGAATCAGTTGGGATAATCCAGAAAATTGGAGTATCTTTTAAAGGAGTTGTTAAACACACAATGCCTTCAACAGCTCTGATACCTGGTTCAGTGGAATACATCCAGAAAAGCCATCACAGTGCTATGTCTCCCACCTTCAGAATGTACCAAAGACTATCCAAGCCTTCCAGTTAGTGTCCCCAGGGAAACAACGGTCTTATTCCACCTATGGCAAGGGTTACAGAGAGGTGGTACTGAACCAGCTTAGAACGGTGAATAGCTCCCATAGGCAAGGCCGAAGGTAATATATAGTATATCTGTGTAGCTTTGCAACAATAACTCAGAAAACTCTCCAGGTTCTATATTCTACCTTTCCTTCTTTTCTCACTCAGCAAATCTACTTTTCTTGCACTGCTCTTATGATTTCCATACTGTTGCCTGGTAACTGGTTTATTACTCTTGGCATAGTCTGCACCAGTTGGATTGTCTGCTTGGGCTCTCAGTGCCAATTTCACTCCTGAGTATTTTCTTTCAGATATTTCTTATCTGCACATTCGGCAGCCCTAAAGTTAGTCATTCCTCACCTAGCTTTGACACCAAGAATTCCAGCCTGAGTTTGAAACACTGAGCCCTCACTTTTTCCAGAGAGAGAAAAACCATGATACAGACACCTAAATAACTAACCCCCCTGCCAACGGCAAAGAAGTAAATGCTACACAGATCCTACTAAAGACATGAGGTTTGAATAAGCAGTGGTCAATTCCTACTGAGGGAAACAATAAAAATGATACTCATGTTTACAGTGTTTAATTTTAGAAAACACTTTTGTATATATTATTTCATTTGCTTCTCACAATAAACCTGTGAGGTAAGTATTCATTCATTAAACAAATATTGAGGACTTACTATGGACTAGGTAGTATTTGGCAATTCGGCAGTGAATCGAAGAGTCAAAAAATCCCCGCACTCCTAAAACTTACGTTCAAGTGGGGGAAAGTAGATAAAATATTTGTAAACTATGGTAATGGAATAGTTGCTATAGGGAAAATAAAGCTGGAATTTGGATGAGAAATTTTAAATACAATTGCAAAAAAAAGGCCTCATTGAGCAGGTGCCATCCGAGCAAGAGGAGGCTTGTGTAATAATTCAGGTGATAGATGATGGTGCTCACACCAAGCTGGTAGCAATAGAGGTGATGGGAACTGGTCAGATTTTTGGATGTTTTGATGGCAGAATTTGTTACTGGATTGGATTTGGAAGAGGAGTTAAGTTTCCTGAGCAGCTATCATGTGTGCTGGTTACCCTCGTTTTGTTGTCAAAGGTGGGACATGATGACTTAGAGAGGTCAAATGACTTTCTTAAGGTCACTCATCTAGAATGAGCCAAAATAAAGTTATAAATTCAGGTCTTCTAGTCCATGCTTGAAGAATTCATGATGGAAATGGTATTTAAGTTTTGACGAAAGAATAAGACCTTGAATGGTAGAGAGTTATGAGTGCATGTTAAACTAAGGGCATAACATGAATAAAGCCATCGCTGGGCTTCTAAACTGCTGATGGTACTTCTACTAGACCAAAACATAGGGAGGCTTCTATGATGAGTGCTGAAGCACTCAAAGCAGAGGAACAGAGAGATTAATGACTAAGAGAAGAGAAAGAAGGCAAAAGAATTAAGCATGAAATAAAAAGATGATAATCAAATGAAAGACACTAGCACAAACAGGAGATCAGACAAAAGAGTGAGAGATCACAATTTTATACTGAGCTCTTGAAGAAAGTTGAGCAAAGTGAATAGGAACTAGTCAAAGCAGGTATTCCTGCTGATTTGGAACAGTTCACACAGTGAAATGACGAAGCATCCAAGACAGAAAGCAGCGAGGGGTCAGGTACAAGAAATCTGTTTTCAACCCTTGGTAAGTGAGGCATAATGGGAAGTTGATGCCACAAAAGAAGAAAGAGAGAACTATCTGTATAATAACTTTGTGCCCAACCAAAAGATATGAATCAGGAGAAAAGAAAACAGAGACAAAAATCAAGGCCTATGGGATCACATCAATTATATCCCATTCCTGGTTTTCCCTATACCTCTTCTATGGGCAAAACTCTGTGCTCAGTACTCCAGGGGAAGAGAGCAATTAACAGGACACAGTGTCTGCCTTCAAGTAACTTGCTAGGGAAGGGGAAGAACAAAGGAGACAGAGCATAGAACCATGTTATTTTCCACTCTGTAGCTAGCACTACTTCTCTTAGAAATCATTTCCAAAATCCGTTATACTGACTTGAAAAGATGGTAGTTTGGATTGGATGACAGGAGAGACTCTGTCCACTCACTGCTTTGCATCATGCCTCCTCTTTCAGTGTGAAGGCTTCCAGATGGCTGACTATTTGTAGCTAAAGCCAAAGAATTCCAGTGAGAGAAAGCAAGATAGGTCTGATTAAATCCCACTGGGAAATCCCACTAGAGTTTGACTAATAAATTAATGCTAACTATGTCTATATAGCTTCATTAGAGGGGCATAAAGGGTAATATCCTGATACTTCAAAAGTTCTTCCCAGGGTCTATCTTAATGCCTCCTGTAGTTATTCCGTCCTGTCATGTTTTCAGAGATAGTGGTGACTATCTGGACGTCCTAAATGACCACCATGACATGGAAACATTGTTCTGGTTATTTAAAAGTGAATTTTAAGTTAATTATGTATTTTTGCTATTAATGTGATAAGTGGGGAAACTGCTGTGCTATAAGATAAGGCGCTTATTTGATGTTATGTGATAACTTGGTGCTAAAGTCAGAGATAGAATTCAATTTCTGCAGTCCTGCCTTAGGTATATTCCAACTATCTAGACCCATGCCTTCTTTAACACTGGTTGGTAGCTCTCTACTTCTCCACATTAATAGGATCCCAGGAAAGAAATGGTCTAGAGAAGAGTTATAGCAGGAAGGTGCTATATTAGGAGCAAATTTGTAGTAACCGGTAGGTCTCAGATCCATTAAAAGAAAGACTATAAAAGATAACTGAAGATAACTTATTTATAGAAATGGCAAGCAATTACAAGAGCTATTATTGTAAAGTTGAGTTTAAAAATGGATTTTATAGAGGACCAAGACAGTGGAGTAGAAAGACCCTGAACTCACCTCCCCTCAGATATATATCAAAACTACAACTACATATAGAGCAACACTCACTGAGAATGACTCAAAAACTAGTAGAATGGCTCTTCTACAATCAAGGCTGTAAAGAAACAACCACACTCAGTCTGGTAGGAAGGGAAAAGTAGCAAGCGGGTTGGGTCATGCACCCACAATGGGTGACCCAGAAGAACAGGGGGAAATCACAGGCTTAGGGATTCTCCCTGGAGAGCAAGGGGTTCAAGCCACGTATTAGGCAACCCCAACCTTGAGGACCAACACCGGGAAAAAGAGCCCCCTTAGCTGGTTTGGAAATCAGTATGACTTACTGGAGGACTGTATGAAACGAAGACTCCACTATTCAAGAGCACATGCACACCACTTGCTTGCTCCCAGTCCTAGCACAGAGGCATCAGATTGAATTGCAATCTGGCTGGCCAGCCAGGACTGCCCCAGCACACACCCCAGACTGCACCAGGCTCCTGCTCCAGCCCATCCTGCTCCAGCACTGCTCCTTGCTAAGGTGGAGCATGCATTCCTGGAGGGAACAGAGCCATCTCAGGCCTCAGCCCTGCCTCTGTCCAAGGTAGAGACAGCCATTGCCAGTGTGTGTGTGTGTTTGTGTGTGTGTGTGTGTGTGTGTATGCATGCGTGGACACTTGTGAGGGAACAGAACCAGTGCAGTTCCTGACTCTGTCTCTGGCTTGGGCAGAGACCACCACTGCTAGCATGTACGTGTGTGAGCACACTGGGAAAGGAGTGGAAGCAGCTCAGTAGTGGAGCTACAACCCTTCCTGCCTCAACCCAGCCTCTAACCTAGGTACACACACTGGGGAAAAAGTGGAATCAGCTCAGAAGTGCAGGTCCAAGTCCTCAGATCCTTGCCACACCCCCAATAAAGACAGAGACTGCTATCATACTTGGGAGAAGCCCAACTCCCTCAGGATTCATGCCCCAGCCCCTTGGGCCCCAGCCCCACCCCCAATAGTACCACTACCACTGAGCCTAGGAGAATCCCCAGTTCACACCTAGCTCTGGCTCCAGGCATTCCAAATCCAGCCCTACCTTCCACCAAGGCAGTAGCTGATAGTGCACCCCAGGCGAACATGCAGCCTGTGCTCACCACATGTCCACCATTCACACCAAAGCCACTGAGCATATACAGACTGCATAAGGATGCTCCCACACAAGGATACACATTCAAGACTGGGATAGGTAACTGTTTCACCTAATTTCATAGAGACAAACAAAGAAAGTTAAACAAAATGAGAAGACAGTGGAATATGTTTCAAATGAAAGAACAAGATAAAACCCTGAAAAAAGAAAACCCTAATGAAACAGAGATAAATAATTTACCTAATAAACAGTTCAAACCAATAGTAATAAGAATGCTAACTGAACTTGAAAAAGAATACATGACCAGAGTGAGATCTTCAACAAAAACTGGAAAATATAAAAAAGAACCAGTCAGAGCTGAATAATACAGTAACTGAAAGGAAAAACACACTAGAAGGAATTGACAGCAGACTTGGTGATACAGAAGAAAGCATAATTGATCTGGAAGGTAGAACAGTGGAAATCACCCAATCAGAACAGCAAAAAGAAAAACAAATTTAAGAAAATGAGGATAGGGTCTTCCCTGGTGGCACAGTGGTTGAGAGTTCGCCTGCCAATGCAGGGGACATGGGTTCATGCCCCGGTCCGGGAAGATCCCACATGCCGCGGAGCGGCTGGGCCTGTGAGCCATGGCCGCTGAGCTGAGTCAGCACGTCCGGAGCCTGTGCTCCACAACGGGAGAGGCCACAACAGTGAGAGGCCTGCGTACCACAAAAAAAAAAAAAAAAGAAAAAAAAAGAAAATGAGGATAGCTTAAGGCACCTCTGGGACAACATCAAGCATACTAACATTTACATTATAGGGTTCCCAGAAGAAGGAGAGAGAGATAAAGGGGTAGAAAATGTATTTGATGAAATCATGGCTGAAAATTTCTCTAACCTGAAGAGGAAACAGATATCCAGGTAAAGGACGCACAGAGTCCCAAACAAGATGAACCCAAGAGACACACAAAAGACATATCATAATTAAAAGGGCAAAAGCTAAATATATGGAGAGAATTTTAAAGGCACCAAGAGAAAAACAAAGAGTCACATACAAGGGAACCCACATAAGGCCATCAGCTGATTTTTCAGCAGAAACTTTGCAGACCAGAAGGGAGTGGCATGATATATTTCAACTTCTAAAAGATAAAACCCTACAGGGCTTCCCTGGTGGCACAGTGGTTGAGGGTCCGCCTGCCGATGGGGACACGGGTTTGTACCCCGGTCTGGGGGGATCCCACATGCCGTGGAGCAGCTGGGCCTGTGAGCCATGGCCACTGGGCCTGCGCATCCGGAGAATAAAGAATTTCCTGGACAGGCAAAAACTAAAAGAGTTCATCACTACTAAACCGACCTTAAAAGAAATGTTTAAAGGTCTTCTCTAAGTGGGAAAGGTAAAGCTACAAGAAGTAAGAATTTACAGGAAAGAATATCCGAATACTAAAGGCAAATAAATAGTAAAGGCTATGGATCAACCACTTAAATAAGCTAGTATGAAGATTAAAAGCCAAATATTGTAAAATTAAATATAACTACAAAAAAAACTGTTAACGGATAAACATGAAGATGTAAAATATGACGTCAAAAACACAAAACGTGGGGAGGGGAGTAAAAAATATAGATTTTTTAGAATGTGTTTGAAATTAAATGATTATCAGTTTAAAACATGTAGATATAAGTCAACACATATGAACTGTATGGTAAACAGAAATTTAAAACCTTCACAAAAACTAGAAAGAAAGGAACACAAGCATACCACTAAAGAAAATCATCAAACCACAAGAAAAAAGACTAAAATAAGAACAGAAAAGAACTACAAACACAATCAGAAAACAAGTAACAAAATGGCAGTAAGTACATACCTATCAATGTTCATTTTAAATGTCAATGAACTAAATGCTCCAATCAAAGACATAGAGTGGCCGGGCCAATTGGACATAAGAACAAGACCCATCTATTTGCTGCCTATAAGAGACACACTTCAGAGCTAAAGACACACGGAGACTGAAAGTGAAGGGATGTAAAATGATATTCCATGCAAACAGAGGTGAAAAGAAATCTGGGGTAGCAATACTAATATCAGACAAATCTGGGGTAGCAATACTAATATCAAACAAAGTCTATAACAAAAGACAAAGGACGGCATTATATAATGATAAAGGTGTCACTACAAAAAGAGAATGTAACATTTGTTAACATATATTCACCTAATATAGGAGCACCTAAATATATAAAGCAAATACTAACAGACATAAAGGGAGAAACTGAAAATTATACAATAATAGTAACACCCCACTTACATCAATGGACTGATCATCCAGACAGAAAACCAATAAGGAAAAGTTGCCTTAAGTGATATATTAGTCCAGTTGGACTTAGATATATACAGGACCTTCCATCTAAAAATAGCAGAATATTCTTTCTTTTCAAGTACACTTGGAAGATTACTAGGATAGATCACACGCCACAAAACAAGTCTCAACAAACTTAAGAGGATAGAAATTATATCAAGCATTTTTTTCTGACCACAACTGTATGAAACTAGAAATCAATTACAGGAAAAAAATGGGAAAAACATAAACAAGTAGAGACTAAACATGTTACTAAAGAACTAATGGGTCAACAAAGAAATCAAAGAGGAAATGAGAAAATACTTTGAGAAAAATAAAAATAAAAACACATCTTTCTAAAATCTATGGAAAGCACCAAAAGCAGTTCTAAGAGGGAAATTTATAGCAGTACAGGCCTACCTCAAGAAAGAAGAAATATTTCAAATAAACAACATAACCTACCATATAAAGTAATTAGAAAAGGAAGAATAAAGTCCAAAGTCAGCAGAAGGAAGGAAATAATAAAGATCAGAATGGAAATAAATAAAAGAGAGACCAAAAAAGACAAGAAAAGATCAATGAAACCAAGAGCTGTTCTTTTGAAAAAATAAACAAAATTGATATGCATTTTAGCCAGGCTCATTAAGAAAAATAGAGAAAGGACTCAAATAAACAAAACTAGAAATGACAGAGGAGAAATTATACCTTATGTCTCAAAGACACAAAATATCATAAGAGAATACTATGAGCAGTTATGTACCAAAAAATTGGACAACCCAGAAGAAAAGGACAAATTTCTAGGAACATACAATCTTACAAGACTGAATCAGGAAGAAACTGACAATCTGAATAGACTGATCACTAGTATTGAAATTGAATTAGTAATCAAAAACTTCCATAAAACAAAATTCTAAGAACTGACAGCTTCACAGGGGAATTCTTTCAAACATGTAAAGAAAAGCTAATACCTATTCTTCTCAAATTATTCCCAAAAATTGAAGAGGAGGGAACACTCCAAAACTCATTATATGAGGCCACCATTATCATGAAACACTACAAAAAAAGAAAATTAAAGGCCTATAAATCTGATGAATATAGATGCAAACATCCTCAACAAAATATTAGCAAACCAAATTCAACAATTTGTGAAAAGGATCAGACACCATGATCAAGTGTGATTTATTTCAAGGATATAAGGATGATTCAATATCCATAAATCAGTCAATATGATATATCACATTAACAAAATGATAAAAGTCACATTATCATCTCAATAGATGCAGAAATACAATTTGACAAAATTCAACATCCATTCATGCTAAAAACTCTCATTAAAGTTGGTATAGAGGGGACATATCTCAATATAATAAAGGCCACTTATGAGAAGCCCACAGCTAACGTCATGCTCAACTGAAAGCTTTTCCTTTAAACTCAGGAACATGACAAGGATGCCCACTCTCACCACTTCTATTTAACTTAGTATTGGAAGTCCTAGCCACAGCAAGCAGATAAGAAAAGAAATAAAAGACAACCAAATTGGAAGCAAAGATGTGAAACTGTCACTATTTGCAGATGACATGATACTATACATAGAAAATGCTAATGTCTCCACAAAAAAAACATGAGAATCAATAAATTAATTCAGTAAATTTGCAGGATACAAGATTAATAAACAGAAATCTGTTACTTTTCTAATAAAGAAATATCAGAAAGAGAAAGCAAGAAAACAATCCCCTTTAAAAATCACACCAAAAATACCAAAAAAAAAATAATAATAAACTTAACTAAGGAGGTGAAAGACCTATACTTTGAAAACTATAAAACACTGATGAAGGAAATTGAAGATGATACAAAGAAATGGAAAGATATCCCATGATCATGGATTAGAATAATTAATATTGTTAAAATATCCATACTACCCCAATCTATAGATTTAATGCAATCCCTATCAGAATGCACAAACTAGGACAAATAATCCTAAAATTTATATAGAATACCAAAAGACCCTGAATAGTCAAAGCAATCTTGATAACAAAGAACAAAGCTGGAGGTATCATGTTCCCTGACTTCAAACTATACTACAAAGCTACAGTAATCAAAACAGTATTGTAGTGGCATAAAAACAGACAATTAGATCAATGGAATAGAACAGAGAGCCCAGAAATAAACCCACACACTTATGGTCAATTAACCTATGACCAAACAGGCAAAAATATACATTGGGGAAAATACAGTCTCTTCAATAAGTGGTGCTGGGAAAACTGGACAGAAACATGTAAAAGAATGACATTAGAATATTTTTCTCAAATAATATACAAAAATAAACCCAAAGTGAGTTAAAGACCTAAATGTAAGACCTGAACCATAAAACCCCCAGGAGAGAACATAGGCAGAACAGTCTTTGACATAAATTATAGAAATATTTTTTTGATCTGCTTCCTCAGGCAAAGGAAACAAAAGCAAAAATTAATAAACGGGATGATTAAACTTTAAAGCTTTAGCACAGCAAGGGAAACTATTAACAAAATGAAATACAGGTTACTGAATGGCAGAAAACATTTGCAAATTATATGACCAACAAGGGGTTAATATCACAAATATACAAACAGTTCTTAAAAGCTCAGTATCAAACAAAAAAAAAACCCTCAATTATAAAATGGGCAGAAGACCTGAATAGACATTTTCCCAAAGAAGACATACAGGTGGCCAACAGGCACGTGAAAAGATGCTCAACTTTGCTAAACATCAGAGAAATGCAAATCAAAACCACAATGAGATATTATTTCACACCTATCAGAATGGCTATCATCAAAAAGACCACAATTAACAAATGTTTGTAAAGATGTGCAGAAACGGGAACTCTCCTACACCGTTGGTGGGAATATAAATTGGTGTAGCAACTGTAGAAAACAGTATGGAAGTACCTCAAAAAAAAAAAAAAACTAAAATAGAACAACCATATAATCCAGAAATTCCACTCCTTGGTATATACACTTAGAAAGCGAAAATACTGATTTGAGAAGATATATGTACCCCAATGTTCATAGCAGCATTATTTACAATAGCCAATATATGGAAATAACCTAAGTGTCCATCAACAGATAAATGGATAAAGAAGTTGTGGTATGTGTACATATATATGTATACACTATATATACATATATATACCTATGCACGTACACACACACACACACACACACACACACACACACACATGCACATGCATACACTGGATTACTACTCAGCCATAAAACAGAATGAAATTTTTCCATTTGCAACAACATGGATGGATCTGGAGGGCATTATGCTTAGTGAAGTAAGTCAGGCAGAGACAAGTCGTCTATGTTATCACTATACGTGGGATCTAAAAAATACAATAAACAAATGTATAAAACAAAACAGAAACAGACTCCAAGATATAGAGAACTAGTAGTTACCAGTGGGGAGAGGGAAGGCGGAAATGGCAAGATGGTGTAAGGGATTAAGAAGTAGAAGCTACCGTGTATAAAATTAAAAAAACCTGTAAGGATATATTGTATAGCACAGGGAATAAAGCCAATATTTTATAATAAATGGAGTGTAATTAACAAAAATATTGAATCATGATTTGGTAAACCTGAAACAATAATATAAAATTGTAAACTGGCAATAGTTCAATTTTTTTTTAAGTTTCTTCACATAAAAAAGACATTTATTAAGAGAGTAGAATTTAATATTCTCATCCCCCCCAAAAAAACAAATATATGAGGTAATGGATATGTTGACTTGCTGAGGGGTATCCTTTCTCACTGTATACACATATCAAACCATCATGTGGTATACTTAAATCTTACAATTTTATTTGTTAACTATACCTCAATAAAATCTAAAAACATAAGAGGCATGCTGATTCAAGTATGGAGATAACATGAAGCTAAAAGTGATAGTACTAGTTCTGTGAAAAATGCCAGTGGTAGTTTGATAGGGATTGCATTGAATCTGTAGATTGCTTTGGGTGAAACTAAAAGTGATAGTAATACACTGAACTTTTAGGATTTCAAAAGTTTTATGTAGGTTGAAATGATTAGAGTTAAACATATAGAATGAAATTTAATAAGGATAAATAGGGAAAATCATGCATTAATGTTTAAAAATAAATGCCATAGTACATCGGATTGAGGCAACTGGCTGGTCAATAGTCATGAGAAAAAGATCTGGTGGATTTTACTTGATAAAAAGCTCAGAGTAATCCAAGGGGGTAATGTCATCACCAAGTAGGCTAATTCTGTTTTAGGCTACATTAGTCCCTGTTTTACCATGAGGTAACTAGAACATATCCTGAGTATTATGCTCACTTCTAGAAAGCACACTTTAGGTTGGATATTAATAAACCAGTGAGGTCTCCAGAGCAGCATTTCCCAATCTGGTCTATGTGCTACTTACATTCCAACTGAGATCTTAATAGGTGTTTTGGGGGAAGAAACGTCCCATGGTCACCAAAGACTACATACTAAAACTTCATCCTATATATTCATAATTATCATTAACATATCAAGGAATTTGTGTAGTCCTGCATTAAAAACCTAAGTGAAGCTAAATGATATAAATATGTATTAAGAGAATGTAAAAGAAACAATAGAAAACTATTAAAATCAATAAGTCAATACAACAACGTCTCTGGATAGAAAGGCAAATATAAAACCAATCATGGGCTTCCCTGGTGGTGCAGTGGTTACAAATCTCCCTGCCAATACAGGGGACACAGGTTCGAGCCCTCATCTGGGAAGATCCTATGTGCCACAGAGCCACAAAGCCCTTGTGCCACAACTACTGAGCCTGCGCTCTACAGCCCGAGAGCCACAACTACTGAGCCTGCATGCCACAACTACTGAAGCCCAGGTGCCTAGAGCCCATGCTCCGCAACAAGAGAAGCCACCACAATGAGAAGCCTGAGCACCACAATGAAGAGTAGCCTCCACTCACCACAACTAGAGAAAGCCCATGCACAGCAACAAAGACCCAATGCAGCCAAAAATAAATAAAATAAATTAATTTTTTAAAATAATAAAACCAATCATATTTCTACACAGCAGTAACAAAATTTAAAAATAAAAATCAAGGGGCTTCCCTGGTGGCACAGTGGTTGAGAGTCCGATGCAGGGGACACGGGTTCATGCCCCGGTCTGGGAAGATCCCACATGCCGTGGAGCGGCTGGGCCTGTGAGACATGGCCACTGAGCCTGCACGTCTGGAGCCTGTGCTCCGCAACGGGAGAGGCCACAACAGTGAGAGGCCCGCGTACCGCGAAAAATAAAAAATAAAAAAAGAATAAATAAATAAAAATCAAGTCTCAAGGCATTGATTAATCAAAAATATGCAAGACCACCAAAATGAAAATGCCAAAACATTATTGAGAGAAATTAAAGGAGAACAAAATGAATGGAGAAATATATCATGTTCATTTAGAAGGTTTAGTATTATAATTTTTTAAATTCCTCAAGTTAACCTATAGACTCAAGGCAAAGTCAATTCCAGATTTTATTAGAAAATGATAAGCTGATTCTAAAAGTTATCTAGAAATGCAAAGGGCCAAGAATAGCCAAGACAATCTTTAAGAAGAACAAAGCTGGAGGACTTATACTACCAGATCTCAAACCTATCTATAATATAAAGTAATTAATATACAAGTGGCATTTATCATGAGAATGAAGGTTGGTTTAAACATTTGAAAATCAATGTAATTCACCATATTAAAAAAAATTTTTTAAGTCATAGAATCAACTCAATAGACACAGTAAGAGCATTTGAAAAATTGCAATATTCATTCTCATTAAAAATTTTCAAAACCAGAGTAGAAGAGAACTTCCTGAACTTGATAAAATGCATCTAAGAAAAACTTACACCTAACATCATACTTTATGGTGAAAGACTGGAAGCTTTCTCTGTAAGATCAAAAACAGACAATGGTGTCTGTTTTCATCTTTTCTGTTCAACATTATATGCGAAGTTTAGTCAGTGCACTAAAATAAGAGAAAAAACCAGTGCATCCATATAGCACAGGAAGAATTAAAACTTTCTTCTCATATGACATAATCATCTAGGTATATAATCTGATGAAATCTTTAAAAAATGTTACTAGAAATTCCATTTCTGGCATGAAAGCATGACAAGCTCTGCAGACTTGCTCCTCAGTGAAATATGCAAAATGTATTTTAAAAACTACAATTTAAAGTTTCTGGAAATGGTCCTAAGGGCATACAACAAAAGAAAAGTAAACTATTTATTAAAGAAAATCTACTAAAACTCAGTAAGGAAATCAAGAGTCCAGAATATTTAAAACAAGAATTGTTCCCACCCTCCCCCTTCCCAGATCAGTCTGAAGGAAACTGTACTCCAGACTGGTGCAGCCCAGAAAGAACACAGGGCTCTCTCTTCTCCCAGCTCCCACTTAGAGGGCTATCTTCCTGGGAGCGGTAAGACACCAGCATTTCTCATCCTAGAGCAAGCTACCTATTGTTATGGCTAAATTCTGGGCAAGTTTGGCTGAGAGGTAGGAAATCCCTTCATCCTCCCAGCCCTCATTCATGGAATCTAGACTCTAACTTGGGCATGGCACTGCTGAGGTTACTGTGCCCTGAAGTGTCCTTGATCTGGTTCATGGGGCAGTGGTCCATGCTGGAAAAGGCAAGCTGAGGAGACCTGGAGCTGCTGTCAACCCCAGGCATGGGGACTTGATTTAAGGTTAGTCTTTTCTAAAACAGTTATCTAGTATTATAAGTTTTCTTTAATTTAGCACTACTTTATACCATGTTTTTAATTTTGTTTAATTGAAAAGGTTTTAAATTTTTCTTTTGAGTTCTTCTTTGACTTATATTTTATTTAGAAGTATATTATTTAGTTCGCAAGTACTTGGAGATTTTCCAGATATATCTGTTTTTAATTTCTAATTTTATTCCTTTTGGCCAGAGAACATACTTTGTATACTGTGAATTCTTTTAATTTTTTACAACAAAGAATATGGTCTATCTTGGTAAATGTTGTAGGTTCAGTTGAAAAGAAGGTGTATTCTGCTGCTGTTTGTTGGAGTGTTCTACAAATGACAATTAAGTCAAGTTGGTTGACAATGGTTCCTCTTTCTGCTACATTTACTTATTTTCTGTCTACTCGTTATATTGTTTATTGAGAGAGGAGTGTTAAAATCTCTAACTATAATTACAGATCATATCTTTTTCCTTTCAGTTTCCTGTTTTTGCTTCATGTCTATGATTAGGTGCATAAATACTTAGGATTGTTATGTACTCTTTTCTTTTCTTTCTCTTTATATTGGAGCATAGTTTATTAACAATGTTGTGTTAGTTTCAGGTGTACAGCAAGGTGATTCAGTTATACATATACATGTATCTATTCTTTTTCAAATTCTTTTCCCATTTCATTTATTGCAGAATATTGAGCAGAGTTCCCTGTGCTATACAGTAGGTCCTCATTGGTTATCTATTTTACATATAGTAGTGTGTACATGTCAATCCCAAACTCCCAATCTATCCCTCTCCCCCACCCTTTCCCCCTGGTACAAAACCTTAAGTTTGTTCTCTAAGTCTGTGAGTCTGTTTCTGTTTTGTAAATAAGTTCATTTGTATCATTTTTTTTAGATTCTGCATATAAGCGATATCATATATTTGTCTTTCTCTGTCTGTCTTTAAAGTGGGTTTCTCTCAGGGACCAATTGTGGGTCTTTCTTTTTATCTATTTTGACCATCTCTGCCTTTTAAAATAGATGTTTAGATTATTTATATTTAATGTGATGATTAATATGGTTGCTATTGGTTTTCCATGTGTTTCATCTATTCTTTGTTACATTTTTCTCTTTTTCTGCCTTCCTATTGATTTTATAAACTTTCTTGCTTTATTAGCTATAATTTTTAAGTTCTACAGTGCACATTCTTAATTTATTACAATCTACCTACAAGTAATAATATCACATCATGTGCAGTGTATTTCCATTTCATCTTCTGGCCTTTGTGCTATTGTTGTCATACATTTTCCTCACATATACATTATAAACCACACAATACAATGTTATTATTTTTGCTTTAGGTAGTTATTTATTAAAGATATTTAGAGAAAAAGAGACATATTTACCCACATAGTTTCCATTTTTGTTGCTCTTCCTTCCTTTTTATACATCCATTTTAATTTTATTTATTTATTTATTTATTTTAATTTTGTTCTATTCTATTCTATTCCATTCGGCTGCACTGAGTCTTAGTTCTGGCATATGGGCTCTTAGTTGTGGCATGAGGGATCTAGTTCCCTGACCCAGTATTGAACCTGGGCACCCTGCATTGGGAGCATGGAGTTTTAAACACTGGACTAACAGGGAAGTCCTATAGATCCATATTTCTATCTAGCATCATTTTCCTTCTGCCTGACACATTTCCCTTAACATTTCTTGCAGTACAGACCTGCTGGTGATGAATTTTTTAGCCTCTATATGTCAGAAAATGTATTTATTTTACCTATGTTTTTAAAATATATTATCTCTGGTACAGAATTCTAGATTGACATTTTTAGTATTTTAAAGCTGTTGCTAACTACCTTCTTGCTTCCCTGTTTCTGACAAGAAGCCTGCTGTCTTTCTAAAATTTTCCCTGTGTATATAAATGTTCTGTTTCACTATGTTTGCTTTTAAGATATTCTCTTTATCACTAGTTCTAAGCAATTTGATAATTTCCCTTGGTGTAATTTTCTTCATGTTTCTTATTTGTTGAACTTGGTTTGGGCAGATTATAATTTTCATCAAATTTAGAATATTTTTTGACTAGATTTTCTTCAAAGACATTTTCTGCCTCTCCCTTCAGATAATCCAGTTACACTTATATTAGGCCACTTGAAGCTATCCCACAGTGCACTGATGTCCTGTTCACTTTTTCAGTCTTTTCTTCCCTCTGTGTTTCATTTTTGCTAGCTACCATTGCTATGTCTTCAAGCTCATCAATCTTTTCTTCCTCAGTGTCTAATCTGTTGTTAGTCTCATCTGGTATATATTTCACCTCAGATATTGTGCTTTTTATACCTAGAAGTTCAATTTGTTTTTGTTTTTTTAACTTACATGTCTCTACTCAACATGCTCATATTTTCCTCTACTTTTGAACATATGGAATTTAGACATATCTATTTTAATATACTTATCTACTAATTAATCTGTGTCATTTATGCATCTGTTTTTATTGATTGGTTATTCTGCCTTTGGGGGTTGTATTTTCTTGCTTCTTTACATGTCTGGTAATTTTTGACTACATACCAGCCATTGTATATTCACCTTGTGTAAATATTCTTAAACTTTGTTCTGAGATAATGTTCTGAAAACATTTTGATATTTACTTTTCAAGCTTGCTTTTAAGCTTTGTTAGTTGGGACCAGAACAGCCTTTGTTTGGGGATGGTTTTGCCATGCCACTGAAGCCATATTCTTCTGAGTACCCTACCCTAACCCCATATGTTGCAAGTTTTTCCACTCTGGTTGGTAGGAACACAAGTTATTCCCAACCCTATTATTCCATCTGCTGTTGTCCAGTGGTCCTTTCCTCAACCTTGGGCTGTTTCCTTATATGCATGAGCTGAGCAGTACTTACCTGAAAACTTGAGGGAAATTCTCAGCAGATTTCTGGATCTTTCCCTCTGCACAACTCTCACTTCTCCATGCACCTCTTGTTTCTTTTCTGCCCTACAAATTTTAGCCATCTTGGCCACCCCAAATTCAAAACTCTTTCTCATCAACTGAGGGAGTCCACCAGGCACTATGTGGATTCTCCCTCCCTACACTGCAGCCTGAAATTTACAGAGGCAGTAAGGTGATATAATCCTACAGCTCAGCTTGTTTGTTTCACTTCTTTCAAGAATCACTGTCCTGTGCTGCCTTTGTTCAATTTCTGATAACTACTATATACTATGTTTGTTCATTTCTTAGTTGTCTTTTAAGAAGATAAATCTGGTTCCTGTTACTCCATGTTAGCCAGAGCAAAAGGCTCCATGCATATTTTTCATGGGTACTCAAACTCTGAATGTCTACAACTAATTTCCACCTCCTTCCCCTACCTTCTTTGTTCCAACCAAACTCCAAAAGAAACAGAATAAAACAAAATACTACTGTTCCTCCTCCAATATTCCTTATTTTAGAAAATGGCACCACTCAGTCATCTAAACCAGGAACTTAGAGGTTATCATTTTCTTCTCCCTTTCCCCTAATCCCATAATTTAATCTGTCACCAAATTCTCTATATTCCCACAATCATCACCTTCATTCTGGACAACTGAAATCAATTTCTGACTGGCCTTCTCTTCCTCCAATACTGCCCTGTTCCAATCTATTATTTATACTAAAGCAACAGCCATATAGCCTTCATCTAAAAACAAACAACACCAAAAAAAGACCATGCAAACATATCTTTAACTTTAATTAATAAATGAGTTTATTATAGTGGTATAGGTATAGTAATTCCAACACTATTCACTATTATATGTATATTGTAGAATAAAACAAATTAGTAAATCAGTGAAGAATAATTTGTTCAATTGGAATTAGTGGTATCAGTATAGACTCATTACACATGCACATACACATATATGTCTACATTTATACACATATTTGTATATATATCTATATGTATATAGATATGAATATATACATGTATGTGTATATGTATATATGTAATTTTCTATTTTCTCAATTCTGTCCACTGAAAGGTCCTAGAAGCAAATGACACCCAGTAGCAATGAAAATATCTAGCACACAGAAGTTGGATTTTAAATATAATTTCCCACAAAAAAAGATCCTGTTTCTTCTTGGAAAAAATGATTGATTATAAGGCTGAATGAGGGAGAGCACAAGTTAAGTCTGGAATATACTGTGCCAAAAAGTGCTCAAAAATGAGAATATATCAAAAGTCAGCTTGAATAAGCTCCCACCAAGCAAACACAGGGAATTATGAACAAACATTGTAATCAAAATAGATAATAATATATAATAATATTAATGGATTACATTTCATTGAATAAAATAAGAATCCATCTGTTCATGCTGATAGTTACCTAATTAACTAAAGAGAAGGAAAGGGTTTTATTACAATAGAATATTATATAATAAATGTAGATAATTGGCAAAATTTGAATATGGACTACAGATTAGAAAATAGTATTATGTCAGGTCACATTTTCTGAATTTATAATTTCATTGTAATTTTATAAAATAACTTCTTTGTTCTAAGAAAATACACACTGAAGTATTTAGGGATAAAGGGTTATGATATCTGCATCTAATTCTCAAATGGTTCAGGAAAAAAAACATAAATACATTGGTATACTTGCCCTTTCAATATGGTCCATGAGGTATTATAATGCATTTACTTCATTGTGATCATATTGCTGATCATACTAAACTGAGATCCCATCTAGCCATCAGATTTCTCCTCTTTGGAATATCAGGCTGATATGTGCTCAGGGTTTTTAGAACAAAGACATGTTTCCCAGCTATTCCTGGGACACACCTGCCATCCAGGCAGGGATTGGTATTTTATTACCAGAAATGGGTGTGACCAAATGTTGTGGTTTAATACCCTACATGCATTTACCTAAGTGAAATTTGGAACCTTCCAAAACCAGACCAGAGAGATTGACCATTGAAATGAAGGATTAGAACTAATTTCCAGTGCTCAGAGGGAAGAAACTCAGCTTTACACTAACCTCATTGATCAAGACACTATTGAAGGTACCTTAAGAATCTTTTTAGATGACAATAGCCAAGAAGATCTTGAAACAATAACTGACCTCCAAGCCCAGGTCGCAGCCGGTTGTCATAGCCATCCAGAAGACGATCCAAGATTCTGGTGAATATAGTGATGTTGTCGGTGCTGTCATCAGGAATATCTGGAGCATGCTTCGGAGAGAGTCTGAGGCAGTGGAAGAAAAAGAGACACAAAATAATAGTTCTTAATAGCAAACAATTAAATGTCTAACACTTTAATTCAAGAAAATGTCAATCAGTAGACTGGGCCAATTAAATAGCTTTGTGCCACAACCAAACCAGCAAGCACTTTGGCATGAGCCAAACATACAGTCCAGCCCCAACCCAGCAGTGGAGAAACACCAGTAGAAATCTTGGACAGGATATCTGTGGGAATAATACATGGCATAAAGTTGATTTATCACATTTTGTTTCATGAACAAAAGGGCCTCCAAATAAAAAGGAAAATTTTGTTAACTTACCCCTTTTCTAGCCTAGAGAAACACAGGTTCACAGGACAACAGACCCAGAAAGACCTTTGAATTATATGTAATCTACCTATCTCTCACCCTATGGAGATAAGGCAACAAAGCAATAGCAGTCCATTAAATGTTAAAGCTACCAGAACTCTTAAGAGATTCTTAATCTCTTTCATTTCATACATGGGGAAATAAGCTCAGAGAGAACACCAAATTTGCCCACAGTCATATTGCTAGTGAGGGTCAGAGATAGAACTATAATCCAAATTTTCTGATTTTCTAGAGACCCTCAGCTACCTTCTGCTTATCCAGTGTGGATGCCTTCTGCAAGCCTTTCCAAGCAGCAGGCACTTTACTAATCATCTAATCAGGCCGAGGCTGTGACTAATGCTTTCACTTTATGAGGAGGGGCTTGGTGTGGTTTGACGGGACTAGAAATAAAGGCCCTGGGTAGTTTTGGGGAAAGAGAGATATAGTGAAGGAAATGGCTGTTGCCAAGGGTCAAGAAGCATGGTGTAGAATCAAGTAATAATCTAGAAGTCAGGAATCCTACATCCTAGTGCCAGCTGTATTCGTGATTTGGAGTAGACAATTAAGCAAATTATAGTCCTATAGGTCTCAGTTTTACCCATTCTTACTTTGGACCCAGAAGGTTGCCATTAATAGATATATAATAACTATCCATACCATCCAGTTAATCGGGGCAATAAGAGACAGGTTAACAGTTAGAAGGAATCTTGAGAGGCAGTCAATATGTCTTCCTGCCAAAATAGTAGGCACATCTGAATTGAATAGTTCTTACTCTAAACTGCCACTCCCTGGCTGATAAACTTTGAAAAGTCATTTTGAACCCAAATTCCTTAGTTCATAAACCGAATTCAATTCACATAATCGTTCAATGCATCTTTAATGAGCATCAACTGTGTGTGTATAGAAAAAAAACAGAGCAGAAAAAAAGGTTAAACAAGGTAATCGCTCCTCTGCTTACAGGTGTTCTGAGACACTCAAATGATAAAATATATACACGTGGAATGGAAAAGGTACCTAGGCCTAAAAAGTCTGGAGACATGAATTTGAATTTATTAGTTGAGTGACCTTAAGCAAGTCACATAACACCTCTAGTAATAGCCTTCTCATCTTTAAAATTAAAATAACTTCACTGATATGTTGTATCAATATTAACTAATGCATTAAAATTTCCAGACTTAATACTTAATATCTAGAAGTATTCAAAATTTGTTTTCTCTTTTGTAAAATAGTAGCTTATGTACTTGAATGCATAATTCAAATGTAAATAGTCACAACAAAATATTGGCACCCCCATCAGCCAAAGCCATAAGGAAAGCTTTGGTCAAGAAGCACTGGAAACCAGTGAAGACTAGAGGTGATTGGCTGGTTTAGTGAAGAGTACCACAAGTGATACAGATACCTCATTTGGAAGGGGGAAGAAAGAAGGAAACTGTAATGCAGAGCTAACTGACATCAATATGCTGAAGAGATAAAAACAGACACCCTGTCAGGTCTTGGCTCACATTTGACTTAATCACCAATGTTCTGAATCCATCTTACATGGGATGTGGGGAGAGAGGCTACAGGAGCTCAACTGATTTTGTGAAAACCTCTTTCTCATTTTCCCTTAACTCTCACTGCAGGGAATCTTGACCCTGGTTAGCCTAGTTTGATTTCTGGGAAACAGGTCTATGAATTGAATGAAAAGCCAATTTTTTGATTACTGGAAGGGGATGAAAAGTAGAATCCTCACAGAGTCATAGCAAGCTATACAGGGCTTCAGAGATATCTACTCCAGGTGGATTTATAGATGGGAACTGTAAAGTCCCTGAACATAAGTTTTAACCACACTGACTGTTAATGGAAAAGTTAAAATTTGGATCCAGAATTCCTGAATATAAAGCCAATATACTGTGCTGCCTCTCTTACTGAAATAATAATTTCCTTGATGATGCATTTCCATCCCTTTCTGACTCTGTGTTGATAGCAGCATTCTTCACTAATAAATTTTAAGTCAAAAATTAATGCAAAATATCATTCCAAAACAATTTTCAAGAGATTTCTCTATGATTTTGCACTTGATTCCTGATAAACTTTTCTTCTTATGTGGTCAATTATTGCAGGGGGAGCTGGAATCTTATTTAATCTAGAACCCAAGTTAGAACTCTCTCTTCTTAAATAACTGAAATGCAACAAGCTGAAGATTCTGTAGTTTGTACCCATCCAAAATAGTCTGGGGGAACAACAAAGAATCATAGTATGTCAGGATTATGGAGGACCGTAGAGACCATATAATTATTTCCCTTCATTTTACAGATGGACAACCTAAGACACCAACAAAAGAAAGGGATTGTTTAAAGCCACATGCTTATTAAGTTGATGAGACTGATGCAATAACCATGCTTGTTTTGCCTTATATCTGTCATTACTGGCTGGACTAAATATGATATTAATAATGCATCATTTAAAATGAAAATGATGTTACTAATACAGTATCTATAGGTTAGGCAAGTTTAGTCATTTTTTAGTCTTAAAAATGGAATAGTGGTAAATCCAAAGAACTAGGGTCAAATGAACAGAGTTTTAGTCCTGAATCTGCCACTAACTGATCATGTGAACTATTTCCTTGCATGTGAAACAGAGATAATTCCCCAACTTATAATGCTTTCGGAAGAAATAAGTAAATAAGATAATAAACCATAAAATTGCTTTGTAAATGGTAAAGCTCAACATACATTGAGGTTGATCATTCCTTTTCCCCCAAAGTCCTGAAAATGTAATGAGACACCTTTGAAAGACATGCACTTCTATGCTATGGGAAAAGTTAAGCTCACCGAGTGATTAAGTTCAGGGTAAGTAATAAGTAATAGTATTAGTTCAACTACATTGAGGAAGGACCCTGATGTGTTTATGTCAGGGGGAAGCAGAAGAGGCACAGATGTGGATTTGCTGATAAAGTTCATAAAACAACCTAAAGAGAGGATAAATTTACTTCATTAAAAGGATGGCATTTTCCCTAATACTGTGTATCTCCTGGGGGAGAACAGATTTTAAAAATAAAGAAAATCCAAAATTACTATGCAGAAGGTAATGTCAACAAGATGGAGAGGTCTCAAAGCTCGTCTCCCCCTTACACACACACACACACACACACACACACACACACACACACACACACACACAAAGAACAATAAATAACTACAAACTGAAGAAAACAGCTAAGGGAAAGCTCTAGAAAACAAAGAAGCAGTAGCAAAAACCTGAAGAGCTCAAAAATCAAGGATGGCCACATAGAAAAGTACAGGAAGCATGCTACCTATGTCACCTCATCTCCCAGTCAGGACCTGCTCTGTACCTGGAAGAATCACCTCTGAGGAAGTTCACCACACAGGGAGAAGGAGGGCAGGAGAACCCCAGCAAAAAGCCTCACCACTGTGGACATTTGCAGCTTTTGCTACAGAGGTCTCCCACAGTCTTTCCTGATTCTGATGTCAGTTGATGAAATGGAGTGGCCCCCTCTACATCTCTACTCCCTGGAGCTGTCACTGAGGTGAGACTTGCCCTCAGGGTCCCCAGCTGCTGCTGTGCCCCACTCTTAGAAATCAGATGCCACAGCATCTTGCCATATACGAGATTGGAGCTGCCTCTGCTCTTCACCCTCCCCTGGCCACAGTCAAGGCTTTGTCCCACCTTCACCAGGAAAGCCTCTTCTGCCCTGGCCTAGCCTCCTTGGTTATAAGTCACACTATGGCTGCCATTATCCAGGCTTTGCTGCTGCTGCCCTGAGTCCCACCCATCAGGTTCCAGGACAAGGCTCTGAATCATCATTGCCAGTGGGGCTAAAATTGCCCTAAGCCCCACCTCTTGGGTCCCAAGTCACTCTTAGACCTCCATTATCAGGGTCCTGATGCTGCCATCTGGGACCCACCCACTGCATTCCAGGTTGTGGCTCTGGGTCTTCATTGCATGGGATGCGGCTGCTGCCCTGGGCCACACATCCCAATCCGAGGTCAAGACTCTGAACTATCATTGCTGAGGTGGACTCCACTGCCCTGAACCCTGAACTCTGGATTCCAGGTTGTGTCTCTGGCCCATCACTGCTGAAACCAGGCTACCTCTACCCTGAGCTCTCCACCAACCCCCTTCCCAGATCAACGCTTTGAAACATCATTCCCAGGTGTGTTATCACTGACCTGAGCTCTCCCCTCAGGTTTCAGGTTAGGGCTCTGACACATGATAGCTGGGACTAGGTAGCCACTTCCCTGAGCCCCATCCCCTGGGTTCCAGGTCACAGCTCTGACCATCATTGCCAGCACTGTGCTGCCATTGCCCTGTGCCCAGGTCCCTGGATCCCAACACATAGCTTTAACAGACTACTACCAGAGTTGTGTTACTGCTCTCCTGCAACTTCCCCCTGGGGCCAGAGTTGAAACTTTGACCCACCATCCCCAGGCTATGCTACTACTGTACCCTGGCCCCTGGGCTCAAGCCACCATTGTACCTTGTCATCCCATGGCTTGTGGAACTGCTGCATTCTGCCCTCTCCCTACCAGCCAGAGTCACAGCGGTGAGCCCCTGAGACCCAGGTACTGGTTCCATGGGATATCTACACATGCCCACATCCTAGAAACCAGTGATATAGCTGCAGCAAGTGCACCTGTGCTCCAGGACCCAGGTGCTGTGTTAGTTCCATGTGCACTGGATCCTAGGGCTCTATGTGTCATCATGCCAGACCAGGCATTGAGAAGGATCTCCTCAGGTAGAACACCCTCCCATGGGCAAAAAAATAAGGGGTGAGAACAGAAAGACCCCAGTAGCCTTAGCCTCTGAAGATTCCAATAGCCCTATCTGCCATTGCCACCTGCAGGTCCTCTGCAGCCTTGGCCACAGAAGACACCCACAGTCTGGCCAATGGCAATGTCTGCCAATGGAGCAGCATGGAGACTACACCACTGTGCCTCCCCAGGAACCAAGGATGCTGCATCCCACCCAGCTGGTGCCTTTTAAAGCTACCTCCAAGTGAAAGTCTTTCACTACTGTAGCCAGTCCAAAAAGAATGGAAGAGGTGAGTGCACCCTTAAATGCACAGACATCAATACAAACCAATCATAAACATGAAAATGTAAGGAAATGTGATACCACTAAAGGAACAAAATAATACTCCAATAACTGACCCCAAAGAAATGGAGATCTGTGAGTTATCTGAAAAAGAGTTCAAAATATAAAGAACTCCTACATGCCAATTAGAAAAAGAGAAACAGCTCAATTGAAAATGGGCAAGGGATAAGAACACATGGTTCATGAAAGAGGATCCAGAAATGTCAAGACACACAAGAAAAGATGCTCAACGTTACTAGTAACTGGGAAGATGCAAGTTAAAACACCAAGGGGATTCATCTCATAGCCAGCATATGTGCAAAGGCTGAAAAGTTTGGTAATAGCAAATACTGGGGAACATGGAGGAACCAGGAATTATTCTGAGGGTCAGATGATGCAATTACTTCCAGGAGCAATTTGACAGGATCTAACGGAGTTGAAGATGTACAGTCCTTGTGACTCAGCAATTTCAAGTCCATTTGACTCTACTAGAAACCTTCTCGCCTGAGCATAAGGAGGAAAGTACCAAGTTTTCTCTACTGTACTGTTTTTTATGTTTTGTTTTGTTTTTTGCAGTATGTGGGCCTCTCACTGTTGTGGCCTCTCTCATTGTGGAGCACAGGCTCCGGATGCACAGGCTCAGTGGTCATGGCTCACGGGCCCAGCCGCTCCATGGCATGTGGGATCTTCCCAGACCAGGGCACGAACCCGTGTCCCCTGCATCAGCAGGCGGACTCTCAACCACTGTGCCACCAGGGAAGCCCATACTGTGCTGTTTTAATTGCAAAACATAAATATGAAATCACGCTTGCTCAGTTAGAGAATGAAAGTGTAAACTCTGGCTTATGCATATGATCCTAGACAGCAATGAAAATGAGTAAATTAGATTGACATGTATTAAGCCAGATAAAGCCCAAAATCAAAAATCTGAATAACATATTGGGCTTCAAAAGGATATGTATAATTTGACAGCATTGTACAATTTTAAAACTCATAAAAGTTTTATATTTTAGACATTTGTGAACTGTACATTGAGAAAAGTATAAAAATGCATATCTGCATAGTGTTCAATTATTATAAAGTGAACCTCTATGTAACCAAATAACCAGAACCCCAAAAGCCCCTGTGCGTACTTTTCTAATCCAACCCAGCCCCTCCTGTTCCCCTATAGGTAACAACCAGCCTGAATTTTTGTGTGTATAATTAATAATAATAATTTTAAGGATGCTCAATGAGATTCAAGTGAACACAGATAGACAAATCAATGTACTCAGGAAAATAATACATGAACAAAATGAGAAACTCAACAAAGAAACAGAAATTTTTAAAAAATGAACCAAACAGAAGTTCTGAAGATGAATACAATGGATAAAATGAAAAATGCAATAGACAGCTTCAACAGTATGCTCAATCAGGCAGAAGAAAGAATCTGTGAGCTTGAAGACAGATAGTTTGATATTATCCAGTCAGAGGAGAATTAAACAAAAGAAATTAGAATGAAAAAAGTGCTGTATAGCTCAATATTTTGTAATAACCTAAATGGGAAAAGAACTTTAAAAAGAATAGATACAGGTATATGTATAACTGAATCACTTTGCTGTACACCCAAAACTAACACAACATTGTTAACCAGCTATACACCAATACAAAACAAAATTAAAAACACAGAGGGGAAACAGAGACTCTACTCTTGGAGGACACACACAAGGTCTTGCATGCACCAGGATGCAGGGCAAAAGCAGTGACTTCATAGGAGCCTGGGGCAGACCTACTTGCTGGTCTTCGAGGGCCTCCTGAGGAGGCAGAGGGCAACTGTGGTTTCCTTGGGACATAAAAGCTGGAGGTGAACACACCTGGGAGTACCCATCTGAAGGCTGACATCTTGCTTGGACATTAGCACCAAGACCTGGCCCAATTCAACAGCCTCTAGACTCCAGTGCTGGGACACTTCGGGTCAAACAGCCAATGGGGCAAGAACACAGTCCCATCCATCAACAGACAGGCTGCCTAAAGACTTCCTGAGCTCACAGCCATCTCTAGACACTCCCCTTGACATGGCACTGCCCACCAGAGGGCCAAGACACACCTCCACACACCAGTGGGCAGGCACCAGTCCCTCCCACCAGGAAGCCTGCAGGAACCTCTAGACCAGCCTCACCCACCAGGGGGCAGACACCAGAAGCAAGAAATATACAGTCCCATAGCCTGTGGAACTGAGTTCACAAACACAGCTCAGAATCTACCTTGGGGCCAGCTGGTCCCTGGCCCGTGGGTGATGAGAGAGTACTACTGGGGCATATAGCACATCCCATACAGATGGCCACTTCTCCAAGCTGGAGAAACATAGCTAACCTTCCACATACATAAAAACCCAAATAGAAGGTTTAGAAAAAGTGAGACAGCGGAGGAATATGTTGCAGATGAAGGAATAAGATAAAACCCCAAAAGAACGACTAAGTGGCATGGAGGTAGCCAATTTACCAGATAAAGAATTCAAAGTAATGATCATAAAGATGATCCAAGATCCTGTGAAAATAGTGGATGCACAGAGCAAGAAGTTACAAGAAGTTTTTAACAAAGAATTAGAAAAAATAAAGAACTGAACAGTTGAAGAATACAATAACTGAAATGAAAAATATGCTAGAAGGAATCAATAGTAGAATAAATGAGGCAGAAGAAGAGATACATGAGCTGGAAGACAGAGTGGTGGAAATAACTGCCATGGAACAGAATAAAGAAAAAAGAATGAAAAAAAAATGAGGACAGTTTAAGAGATTTCTGGGACAATGTCAAATGCAGCAATATTCACATTATAGGGATCCCAGAAAGAGGAGAGAGAGAGAAAGGACCTGAGAAGATATTTGAAAAGGGAATAGCTGAAAACATCCCTAACATGGGAAAGGAAGCAGTCACCCAAGTCCAGGAATCACAGAGAGTACCATACAGGATCAAGCAAAGGAGGAACAGGCTGAGACACATAGTAATCAAACTGACAAAAATTAAGATAAAGAGAAAATTTTAAAAGCAACAAATAACATACAAGGGAAACCCCATAAGGTTATCATCAGCTGATTTTTCAGCAGAAACTCTGCAGGCCAGAAAGGAGTGGCATGATATATTTTAAGTGATGAAAGGGAAAAACCTACAACCAAAAATACTCTACCCAGCAAGGCTCTCATTCAGATTCGATGGAGACATCAAAAGCTTTACAGACAAGCAAAAGCTAAAAGAATTCAGCACCACCAAACTAGCTTTACAACAAATGCTAAAGGAACTTCTGTAGGCAGAAAAGAAAAGGTCACAACTAGAAACAAGAAAATTATGAAATGGGAAAGCACACTAATAAAGGCAAACATACAATAAAGGTAGGAAATCATCCATACACAAATATGATATCTAAACCAGTAATCGTGAGAGGAGGAGAGTACAAATGCTGGATATTTCCAATACATTTGAAATTAAGAGATCAGCAATTTAAAACAATCATGCATATATGTAGACTGTTACATCAAAACCTCATGGTAAACACAAACCAAAAATATATAATAGATATATACACAAATAAGAAACAGTAATCCAAACACAACACTAAAATAGTCAACAAATCACAAGAGAACAAAAGAGGAAAGGAAGAAAAAAGACCTACAAAAACAAATCCAAAACAATTAACAAAATAGCAGTAAGAATATACATATCAATAATTACCTAAATTTAAATGGATTAAATGCTCCAACAAAAAGACACAGACTGGCTGAATGGATACAAAAAGAAGACCTGTATAAACGCTGTGTACAAGAGACCCACTTCAGACCTAGAGACACATACAGACTGAAAGTGAGGGGATGGAAAAGTATTCCATGCAAATGGAAATCAAAAGGAAGCTGGAGGAGTAATACTTATATCAGACAAAATAGACTTTAAAGACAAAAGTCTTTAAAGAGACAAAGAAAGACAAGAGACAAAGGACACTACATAATCAAGGGATCAATCCAAGAAGAAGATGTAACAATTGTAAATATATATGCACCCAATATCGGAGCACCTCAATATAGAAGGCAAATGTTAACAGAGGGGCCAGCTGGTCCCTGGCCCGTGGGTGATGAGAGAGTACTACTGGGGCATATAGCACATCCCATACAGATGGCCACTTCTCCAAGCTGGAGAAACATAGCTAACCTTCCACATACATAAAAACCCAAATAGAAGGTTTAGAAAAAGTGAGACAGCGGAGGAATATGTTGCAGATGAAGGAATAAGATAAAACCCCAAAAGAACGACTAAGTGGCATGGAGGTAGCCAATTTACCAGATAAAGAATTCAAAGTAATGATCATAAAGATGATCCAAGATCCTGTGAAAATAGTGGATGCACAGAGCAAGAAGTTACAAGAAGTTTTTAACAAAGAATTAGAAAAAATAAAGAACTGAACAGTTGAAGAATACAATAACTGAAATGAAAAATATGCTAGAAGGAATCAATAGTAGAATAAATGAGGCAGAAGAAGAGATACATGAGCTGGAAGACAGAGTGGTGGAAATAACTGCCATGGAACAGAATAAAGAAAAAAGAATGAAAAAAAAATGAGGACAGTTTAAGAGATTTCTGGGACAATGTCAAATGCAGCAATATTCACATTATAGGGATCCCAGAAAGAGGAGAGAGAGAGAAAGGACCTGAGAAGATATTTGAAAAGGGAATAGCTGAAAACATCCCTAACATGGGAAAGGAAGCAGTCACCCAAGTCCAGGAATCACAGAGAGTACCATACAGGATCAAGCAAAGGAGGAACAGGCTGAGACACATAGTAATCAAACTGACAAAAATTAAGATAAAGAGAAAATTTTAAAAGCAACAAATAACATACAAGGGAAACCCCATAAGGTTATCATCAGCTGATTTTTCAGCAGAAACTCTGCAGGCCAGAAAGGAGTGGCATGATATATTTTAAGTGATGAAAGGGAAAAACCTACAACCAAAAATACTCTACCCAGCAAGGCTCTCATTCAGATTCGATGGAGACATCAAAAGCTTTACAGACAAGCAAAAGCTAAAAGAATTCAGCACCACCAAACTAGCTTTACAACAAATGCTAAAGGAACTTCTGTAGGCAGAAAAGAAAAGGTCACAACTAGAAACAAGAAAATTATGAAATGGGAAAGCACACTAATAAAGGCAAACATACAATAAAGGTAGGAAATCATCCATACACAAATATGATATCTAAACCAGTAATCGTGAGAGGAGGAGAGTACAAATGCTGGATATTTCCAATACATTTGAAATTAAGAGATCAGCAATTTAAAACAATCATGCATATATGTAGACTGTTACATCAAAACCTCATGGTAAACACAAACCAAAAATATATAATAGATATATACACAAATAAGAAACAGTAATCCAAACACAACACTAAAATAGTCAACAAATCACAAGAGAACAAAAGAGGAAAGGAAGAAAAAAGACCTACAAAAACAAATCCAAAACAATTAACAAAATAGCAGTAAGAATATACATATCAATAATTACCTAAATTTAAATGGATTAAATGCTCCAACAAAAAGACACAGACTGGCTGAATGGATACAAAAAGAAGACCTGTATAAACGCTGTGTACAAGAGACCCACTTCAGACCTAGAGACACATACAGACTGAAAGTGAGGGGATGGAAAAGTATTCCATGCAAATGGAAATCAAAAGGAAGCTGGAGGAGTAATACTTATATCAGACAAAATAGACTTTAAAGACAAAAGTCTTTAAAGAGACAAAGAAAGACAAGAGACAAAGGACACTACATAATCAAGGGATCAATCCAAGAAGAAGATGTAACAATTGTAAATATATATGCACCCAATATCGGAGCACCTCAATATAGAAGGCAAATGTTAACAGACATAAAGGGAGAAATCGACAGTAACACAATAATACTGGGAGATTTTAACACCCCACTTACATCAATGGACAGATGATCCAGACAGGAAATCAGTAAGGAAAACAGGCCTTAAATGATGCATTAAACCGTATGGACTTAATTGATATCTAGAGTGTTTCATCCAAAAGCAGCAGAATACACATTCTTTTCAAGTGCACATGGAACATTCTCCAGGATAGATCACATGCTGGCCTGAAAAGCAGCCTCAGTAAATTTAAGAAAACTGAAATCATATCAAGCATCTTTTCTAACCACAACATTATGAAGCTAGAAATCAACTACAAGAAAAAACTTCAAAAAATACAAACAGGTGGAGGTTAAACAATATGTTATGAAACAACCAATGGATCATTGAAGAAATCAAAGAGGAAATAAAAAATGCCTAGAGACAAATGAAAATGAAAACATGATGATCCAAAACTTATGGGGTGCAACATAACAGTTCTAAGAGGGAAGTTAATAGAGATACAAGCTTACCTCCGGAAACAAGAAAAATTTCAAATGAACAACCTAACGTTACACCTGAAGCAACTAGAGAAAAAAGAATAAACAAAACTCAAAGTTAGTGTAAGTAAAGAAACCATAAAGATCAGAGCAGGGGGCTTCCCTGGTGGCGCAGTGGTTGGGAGTCCGCCTGCCGATGCAGGGGACGCGGGTTCGTGCCCCGGTCTGGGAAGATCCGGCGTGCCGCGGAGCGGCTGGGCCCGTGAGCCATGGCCACTGAGCCTGCGCGTCCGGAGCCTGTGCTCCGCGGCGGGAGAGGCCACAACAGTGAGAGGCCCGCGTACCACACACACGCACACACACACAAAAAAAAAATAAAAATAAAAAAATAAAAAAAATAAAAAAAAAAAGATCAGAGCAGAAATAAATGAAATAGACTAAAAAACAATAGAAAAGGTCAATGAAACTAAAAGCTGGTTCTTTGAAAGGAAAAACAAAATTGATAAACCTTTAGCCAGACTTATCAAGAAAAAAAGGGAGAGGGCCCAAATCAATAAAATTATAAATGAAAAAGAAGTTACAACCAACACCACAGAAATACAAAGGACCATAAAAGACTACTACAAGCACCTATATGCCAATAAAATGGACAACACAGAAGAAATGAACAAATTCTTAGAAAGGTACGATCTCCCAAGACTGAACCAGGAAGAAATAGAAAATGTGAACAGAACAATTACAAGTACTGAAATTGAATCTGTGATTTAAAAACTCCCAACAAACAAAAGTCCAGGACCAGATGGCTTCACAGGCAAATTCTATCAAACATTTAGAGAATTAACACCTATGCTTCTGAAACTACTTCAAAAAGTTGCAGAGGAAAGAATACTTATGAACTCATTCCATGAGGCCACCATCACCCTGATACCAAAGCCAGACAAAGATATCACAAAAAAAGAAAATTACAGGCCAATATCACTGATGAACATTGATGCAAAAATCCTCAACAAAATACTAGCAAACCAAATCCAACGATACATTAAGAGGGTCATATACATGATCAAGTGGGATTTATCTGAGGGATGCAAGGATTTTTCAATATTCACAAATCAATCAGTATGATATACCACATTAACAAATCAAAGAATAAAAACCTTCTGATCATCTCAATAGATGCAGAAAAAGGTTTTGATAAAATTCAACATCCATTTATGATAACAACTCTGCAGAAAGTGGACAGAGAGGTAACATACCTTAACATAATAAAGGCCATATATGACAAACCCACAGGTAATATCATACTCAATGGTGAAAAGCTGAAAGCATTTCCTTTAAGATCAGGAATAAGACAAGGAGGTCCACTCTCACCACTTTCATTCAACATAGTTTTGGAAGTCTTAGCCATGGAAATCAGAGAAGAAAGAGAAATAGAAGGAATACAAATTGGAAAAGAAGAAGTAAAACTGTCACTGTTTGCAGATAACGTGATACTATACATAGAAAGTCCTAAAGATGCTACAAGAAAACTACTAGAGTTCATCAATGATTTTGGTAAAGTTGCAGGGTACAAAATTAATACACAGAAATCTGTTGCATTTCTATACACTAACAATGTAAGGTCAGAAAGAGAAATTAAGGAAACAATCCCATTTACCATTGCATCAAAAAGAATAAAATACCTAGGAATAAACCTACCAAAGGAAGCAAAAGACCTGTACTCCCAAAACTATAAGATGCTGATGAAAGAAATCGAAGACAACACAGACAGATGGAAAGATAAACCATGTTCTTGGATTGGAAGAATTAATATTGTCAAAATGACTATACTACCCAAGGCAATCTACAGATTCAATGCAATCCTTATCAAATTACAAATGGCATTTTTCACAGAACTGGAACAAAAAAATTTTAATTTTTATGGAAACACAAAAGACCCTGAATAACCAAGGCAATCCTGAGAAACAAAAACGGAGCTGGAGGAATCAGGTTCCCTGACTTCAGACTATACTACAAAGCTACAGTAATCAAAACAGTATACTGGCATTTAAAACAGACATAGGTCAATGGAACACGATAGAAAGCCCAGAAATAAACTCATGCACATATGGTCAACTAATCTATGACAAAGCAGGCAGGAATATACACTGCAGAAAAGAGAGTCTCTTCAGCAAGTGGCAGGGGAACATTGGACCGCCACATGTAAATCAATGAAGTTAGACTACTCACACTATACACAAAAATAAACTCAAAATGGATTAAAGACCTAAAAATAAGACCAGATACTATAAAACTCCTAGAGGAAAACTTAGGCAGAATACTCTTTGACATAATTGCAGCAATACCTTTTTGGATCCGTCTCCTAGAGTAATGGAAATAAAAACAGAAATAAACAAATGGGACCTAATTAAACTTGAAAGCTTTTACACAGCAAAGGAAACCATAAACAAAACAAAAAGACAACCTACAGAATGGAAGAAAATATTTGCAAATGATATGATTGAAAGGGATTAATTTTCAACATATACAAACAGCTCATACAGCTCAATATCAAAAAAACAAACAACCTAATCAAAAAATGGACAGAAGGTCTAAAAAGACATTTCTCCAAAGAAGACATACAGTTGGCAGAAAGGCACATAAAAAGATGCACGACACTGCTAAGTATTAGGGAAATGCAAATCAAAATACAATACACCACACCCGTATCACCTCACACCAGTCAGAATGACCAACATCAAAATATCTACAAATAATAAATGCTGGAGAGGGTGTGGAGAAAAAGGAACACTCCTACACTGTTGGTGGGAATGTAAATTGGTACAGCCACTATGGAGAACAGTATGGAGCTTCCTTAATAAACTAAAAATACAGCTACCATATTATTGATCCTACAATCCCACTCCGGGGCATATATCCGGAGAAAACCATAACTTGCAAAGATACATGCACCTCACTGTTCACTTTAGCACTATTTACAGTAGCCAAGACATGGAAGCAACCTAAGTTTTTCATTGACAGATGAATGTATAAAGAAGGTGTGAAATATATATATATGTATATATATATATATATATATATATACACACACACACACATACATGCATATACACATACATATACACACCAATGGAATATTTCTCAGCCATGAAAAGAATGAAATAATGCCACTTGCAGCAATATGGCTGGACCAAGAGATTATACTAAGTGAAGTAAGTCAGACAGAGAAAGACAAATATCATATGATATCACTTATATGTGGAATCTAAAAAAATGATACAAATGAACTTATTTAAAAAACAGAAGCAGACTCACAGACATAGAAAACAAACATGGTTACCAAAGGGGAAGGGGGGAGGGATAAATTAGGAGTTCGGGATTAAAATATACCTACTACTCTATATAAAATAGATAACCAACAAGGACCTACTGTATAGCACAGGGAACTATATTCAATATCTTGTAATGACCTATAATGGAAGATATTATAAAAAAGAATATATATATATAAAAAACTCAGTTATACATATATGAGTTACTGAGCTGTATACCTGAAACTAACACATTATAAATCAACCATATTTCAATAAAAAAAAATTTAATAAAAAAGATGTTAATCTTGAAGAAGAAGCATAAAAAAAAATACATTTTGTCTGATAGGAAAAAAAGAAAATAGTTACAGCTATAATATTATGTTGATAGATACATAACATAAAAAGATGAAAAGTGAGGCATCAATATAAACTGTGGGGGCAAGTAAATGTGTAAAACTTTCTTATGCAATTGAAGTTGTTATCAGCTTAAAATAGAAGATTATAAGATACATTATGAAAGCCTCATGATAACCACAGAGCAAAAATTAGATACACAAACAATGTAGAGAAAAGAATCAAAGCAACCCACTAAAACAATCATCAACTAACAAAAAGACAGCAAGAGAGGAGGAAGGAAACTAAGGAACTTCAAAACAATCAGAAATCATGATTAAAATTTAGTGATAGTAAGTCTTTATCCAATCATGTCTTTAAATATAAATGTTTTAAATTCTTCAATTAAAAGACACAAAGAAGCTAAATGGATAAAAACAACAACAACAAATACCAAGGCCCATCTACATGCTGCCTATAAGAGGCTCACTTAAGCATTAAGCACACTCACAGGCTGAAAGTGAAGGGATGAAGGTATTTCAAGCAAATGGAAATGAAAAGAGAGCAGGGGTAGCCATATTTATATCAGACAAAAGATACTTTAAGTAAAAAACTGTAACTGGATACAAGAAGGTCATTATATAATGATAAAAGGGTCAATTCTTCACAAGGATATAACAACTGTAAACTCATGCACACTCAATATTGTAGCACATAAATATATTAAACAGTTATCAATGGATCTGAAGGGAAAAATAGACAGCAATGAAGTAACACTAGGGGACTTCAATACCACACTTTCAATAACTGATCCATCATTCAAATAGAAGATGAATAAGGAAATAATGGATCTGAATGATACCTTGGACCAAATAAACCAAACAGACATTTACAGAACATCCCATCCAACAGCAGCAGAATACACATTTTCTCTAGCACACACAGAACATTCTCCAGGATGGTTCATGTAATATATCATAAAACATGTCTTAGCAAATTTAAGAAGATTGAAATCATAAAAACTATGTTTTCCAACCACAGAAATATGAAACTAGAAATCAATAACAGGAGGAATGCTGGAAAATTGAAAATATGTGGAATTGAACAACATGCTCCCGAACAACAAATGGGTTAAAGAAGAGATCAACATGGAAATCAAGAAATATTTTGAAACAAATGAAAATGGAAGGACAACATATCAAAACATGTGGGATGCTGCAAAAGCAGTTCCCAGAGGGACGTGTATAGCAATAAATGCCTACATTAAGAAACAAGAAAGATCTCAAACAAGCTACAAATAGAAGAACAAACTAAGCCGAAAGTTAACAGAAGAAAGGAATTATCAAAGATCAGAACACAGAGCTTCCGGGAAGATGGCAGAAGAGTAAGACGTGGAGATCACCTTCCTCCCCACAGATACAACAGACATACATCTACACGTGGAACAACTCCTACAGAACACCTACTGAACACTGGCAGAAGACCTCAGACCTCCCAAAAGGCAAGAAACCCCCCCCCACGTACCTGGGTAGGGCAAAAGAAAAAAGAATAAACAGAGACAAAAGGATAGGGACGGGACCTGCACCAGTGGGAGGGAGCTGTGAAGCAGAAAAGGTTTCCACACACTAGGAAGCCCCTTCACGGGCGGAGACGGTGGGTGGCAGAGGGGGAAGCTGCGAAGCCATGGAGGAGAGCACAGCAACAGGGGTGCGGGGGGGCAAAGTGGGGAGAGATTCCTGCACAGAGGATCAGGGCGGACCAGCACTCACCAGCCCGAGAGGCTTGTCTGCTCACCTGCCGGGCCAGGCGGGGCTGGGAGCTGAGGCTTGGGCTTTGGTCAGAGCGCCGGGAGAGGACTGGGGTTGGCGGCATGAACACAGCCTGCAGGGGGTTAGTGCACCACGGCTAGCTGGGAGGGAGTCCAGGGAAAAGTCTGGACCTGCCAAAGAGGCAAGAGACTTTTCCTTCCCTCTTTGTTTCCTGGTGTGCGAGGAGAGGGGATTCAGAGCGCTGCTTAAAGGAGCTCCAGAGACGGGCTCAAGCCGCAGCTAAAAGCGCAAACCCCAGAGACGGGCAGGAGACACTAAGGCTGCTGCTGCTGCCACCAAAAAGCCTGTGTGCGAGCACAGGTCACTGTCCACACCCGCCTTCCGGGAGCCTGTGCAGCCCGCCACTGCCAGGGTCCCAGGATACAGGGACAACTTCCCCGGGAGAACGCACGGTGCATCTCAGGCTGGTGCAATGTCACGCTGGCCTCCGCCACCACAGGCTCACCCCGCACTCCGTGCCCCGCCCTCCCCCTGGCCTGAGTGAGCCAGAACCCCTGAATCAGCGGCTCCTTTAACCCCGTCCTGTCTGAGCGAAGAACAGTCGCCCTCT
>NW_020175057.1:526699-559646 GCF_003031525.2 Neophocaena asiaeorientalis asiaeorientalis
CCAGCAAGGATCTCATTCAGATTTGATGGAGAAATTAAAACCTTTACAGACAAGCAAAAGCTGAGAGAGTTCAGCACCACCAAACCAGCTCTACAACAAATGCTAAAGGAACTTCTCTAGGCAAGAAACACAAGAGAAGGAAAAGACCTACAATAACGAACCCAAAACAATTAAGAAAATGGGAATAGGAACATACATATCGATAATTACCTTAAATGTAAATGGGCTAAATGCTCCCACCAAAACACACAGATTAGCTTAATGGATACAAAAACAAGACCCATATATTTGCTGTCCTCAAGAGACCCACTTCAGACCTAGAGACACATACAGACTGAAAGTAACGGGATGGAAAAAGATATTTCATGCAAATGGAAACCAAAAGAAAGCTGGAGTAGCAATTCTCATATCAGACAAAATAGACTTAATAAAAAAAAGATCAGAGCAGAAATAAATGAAATAGAGACCAGAAAAACAATAGAAAAGATCAGTGAAACTAAGTGCTGGCTCTTTGAAAAGATAAACAAAATTGGCAAGGCTTTAGCCAGATTAACTAAGATAACAAGAAAGAAGACACAAATAAATAAAACTAGAAATGAAAGAGGAGACATTACAATTGATAGCACAGAAATATAAAAAATTATGAGAGACTACAATTATATGCCAACAAACTGGATAACCGAGAAGAAATGGATAAATTCCTAGAAACATATGACCCACCAAAAAATGAATCATGAATAAATAGAAAATCTAAAGAAACCCTTAACAATTAAGGAGATTGAATCAGTAATCAGAAAACTCCCAAACACAGAAAAGCAAAGGATCAGATGGTTTCACCAGTGAATTCTACCAAACATTTAAAGAAGAATTAACACCAATCCTTCTCAAACTGTTGCAAACATCTGAAGAGGAGGGAACACTCCCAAATTCATTTTATGCAGCCAGCATTACCCTGATATCAAAGCCAAATAAGACACCACAAGAAAATAAAATTACAGACAAATATCCCCGATAAAGATGTAAAAATTCTCAACAAAACATTAGCAAACTGTTTTCAAAAGCACATTAAAAATATCATTCACCACCTCATTACAAATAGCTCAATTTCATTTCTTTTTATGGCTGAGTAATATTCCATTGTATATATGTGCCACATCTTCTTTATCCATTCATCTGATGATGAACACTTAGGTTGTTTCCTTCTCTGGGCTATTGTAAATAGAGCTGCAATGAGCATAGCACAGGGAGATCAGCTCGGTGCTTTGTGACTGCCTGGAGGGGTGGGATAGGGAGGGTGGGAGGGAGGGAGACGCAAGAGGGAAGAGATACGGGAACATATGTATATGTATAACTGATTCACTTTGTTATAAAGCAGAAACTAACATACCATTGTAAAGCAATTATACTCCAATAAAGATGTAAAAAAAAAAAAATCATTCACCTTGATCAAGTGAGATTTATCCCTGGGATGCAAGGAGGTTTAACACATGAAAAACAACAAATGTAATACACCACATTAATAGAATGAAAGATAAATATGATATAATCATCTCAACAGAGGCAGAAAAAGTATTTGACAAATACATCATTTCATGATGAAAATGTTCATTAAATTGGGTATAGAAGGAATATTCCTTAGCATAATAAAGGTCATCTATGACAAGCCCACAAATAACATCATACTCAGTGGTAATAAGTTAAAACTCTTTCCTGTAAGATCAATACAGAGATGCCCATTCTTACCATTTGTATTCAACATAATAATAAAAGTTCTAGCCAGAGCAATTAGGCAAGAAAAAGAAATAAAAACACCCACATCAGAAAGGAGAAGTAAAATCATTTCTGTTTGCAGATGATATAATCTTACATGTAGGAAACCTTGAAGACTCCACTAAAAAACTGTTAGAACAAATAAATGAATTCAGTAAAGTTTTAGGATACAAAATCAATACACAGAAATCAGTTGCATTTCTATACACTAACAATGAATTATCTGAAAGAGAAGTTAAGAAAGCAATCCCATTTACAATAGCATTGAAAATAATGAAATATTGAGGAATAAATTTAACCAAGGAGGTGAAAGACCTGCACACTGTAAACTATAAGACATTTATTGAAAGAGATTAAAGAAGACACAAATAAATAAAAAGATATCTCAGGTTCCTGGATTTGAAGATTAATACTGTAAATATGTCCATACTACCCATAATGATCTACAGATTCAATGTAATCCCAGTCAAAATTCCAAAGACATTCCTATTCACAGAAATAGGAAAAATTATTCTACAATTTGTTTCAGACCACAAAAGACCCTGAATAGCCAAAGCAATCTTGAGAAAGAAGGGCAAAGCTGGAGGTATAACAATACCTGATTTCAAGCTATATTACAAAGCTATAGTAATCAAAACAGTATGTTACTGGCATAAAAATAGGCACATAGATCAGTGGAACAAAATAAAGACCCCAGACATAAAACCTCACAAATATTCTCGACTAATTTTTGATGATGGAGCCAAGAACACACATTGGGGAAAGGACAGTCTCTTCAATAAAAGATATTGGGAAAACTGGATATCCACTTGAAAAAGAATAAAACTGAACCCCTACCTTACACCACTCACATAAAATTAACTTGAAATGGACCAAAGATTTAAATGTAATACCTGAAACTGTAAATCTCCTTGAAGAAAACATAGGGGGAAAGAGCCTTGACATTGGTCTTGGCAATAATTTCTTGGATGAGTCACCAATAGCACAGGCAACAAAAATTAAAATAAACAAGCTGGCCAACATTAAACTAAAAAGCTTCTGAACAGCTAAGGAAACAAACAATAAATGGAAAAGAAAACCTGCAGAATGGGAGGAAATACTCCCAAACCATACATCTGATTAGGAATTGATATTCATAACATATAAAGAACGCATACAGTCGGCGGGAAGATGGCGGAAGAGTAAGACGTGGAGATTGCCTTCCTCCTCACGGATACACCAGAAATACATCTACACGTGGAACAACTCCTACAGAACACCTACTGAAGGCTGGCAGAAGACCTCAGAGCTCCCAAAAGGCAAGAAACTCCCCACGTACCTGGGTAGGGCAAAAGAAAAAAGAAAAAACAGAGACAAAAGAATAAGGACGGCACCTGCACCAAAACTCAACAGCAAAAGGGAAAATAATCCAATTAAAAAATGGGCAAAGGACCTGTGTAGGCATTTTTCCAAAGAAGACATACAAATGGCCATCAGGTGTGTGAAAATGTGTTCAACATCACTAATCATCAGGGAAATGCAACTCAAAACCACAATGAGACATCAACTTGCCTGCTAGGATGGCTTTTTATCCAAAAGACAAGAGATAACAAATGTTGGCAAGGATGTGGAGAAATAGGAACCTTTATGCACTCTTTGTGGGAATGTAAATTGGTATAGCTATTATGGAAAACAGTATGGTTATTACTCAAAAAGTAAATATTGTACTACCATATTATCCAGAAATTCCACTTCTCGGTATATATCTGGAGGAATTAAAATCAGTGTTGCACAGGGATATCTGCATCCCCATGTTCACTGCAGCATTATTCACAATAGCAAAGGTACAGAAACAACCTAAGTATCCACCAATGGAAAAGAAAATGTGAGATATACACATACATACACAAACACACACACATATACAAGAGAATATGGCATGTGTATGAGAAAGAAGTCAATCCTGCCATTTGTGACAACATGGATGGACCTTGAAGGCATTGTGCTAAGTGAGATAAGTTAGAGAAGGACAAATACTGTATGATATCACTTATATGTGGAATCTAAAACAACTGAACTTGTGCAAATGATAGTAGAATGGTAGTTACCAGAGGTTAGGGTTGGTGAGGAAATGGGGAGATGTCGTTTAAAGGTACAAACTTACAAGTAGTAGATAAGTTCTGGAGCTCTAATATACAACATAGTGATTATAGTAAACAATACTATATTATAAACTTCAAGGTTACTAAGAGACTAAATCTTAACTGTTCTCAACACAAAAGAAATGATAAATATGTGACATCATAAAGGCATTAGCTAACTCTACTATAATCATATTGCAATATATAAATGTATCAAACCAAAACATTTTTCACCTTAAACTTACACAATGTTATATGTCAATTATATTTCGATTTAAAAAAGTATTTTTAAAAATTCCTTTCCAGATCATGTATCTGCAATGTTCACAGACCTTTCATAAGTCTTCATGGTTACCAAATAAAATCCAGCTCCTTGGACTGATATTCATGGCTTTCTGTGAATCTGCAATCTATTCCCAATATACTTTTACAGGTGTACATTCCACTACTTCTCTTTCTGACCAGAAATCATAGCCATATCAGATTATTCACCATTTCCCAATACTCCCCATGTTTTCATTTTCCGAGTCCAGTCATTCCAATAAGTGGAAAGGTCTAGCTAAAAATTCAGCACTAGGGATACCAGTTATATACTGAGAAGGGAATGAGAAACACCTGGAATTCAATAATATACATTCTAATGTTTTTACAGAAGCCACTTAAAGAAAAAATAATAAACTGATTTTTGACTAGAATATGTCCAATATATCTCAAAAAGACAACTGTCTTTTTCTTAAATGGCTTCTATAGACTGGTTATGAAACTAAAGAAGTATTAGCTTAAGACACACCCATTCACTATGTGGTCCACCTGTTCACACTATTTGCAGAATTAAAGTAAAATAAAAACCAAGTCCTTCATACCTTCTTAGTAACTAAAAGCCACTGCTTCACAGAAACACACGAGAAGATCTGACTACTGTATCTTGTGAATGATTAAATGACAAGGTACTAACCTTAGAGATATGATTTCATATGTGAACATCAGCAGGTGTACCCTAACTTAAAATGGGTTGTATTCCAAAGTTTGCAAAGAATTAAAGGCACATTCTTCCTTTGAAACAATGCCATAAAGGGTAGCTACTTTTCCAGGCAAGGCTACACAAGTCTTTATTTCTCATAATTTATCTGAATGATTGTAATTGCCAATGCACGAGCACTATTTCAGCAACATTTCTCATTAAGTGGACTTTCATAGGCCAGCCTGAGAACCATTTATAACACTGCCTATGTGGAGAAAAGAATTATGACACAAAAGAAGGGAAACTACAGTACTAGGCATATTCTCTTCCCCACTATTATTTACTCTCTACCCCACAACCATGGCCATGACCAAAGCAATGAGCTGGTCATGGCCTCAAGTCTCTCAATCAATCCTAGTGACTAGTATCCTTACAATGGAGAGTTCTGACAGTCATCACCTTAACCAAGAAATCACATTTAGCATCAGTAATACTGAGACGACCTTGCCTCCTGACATGATACAATAGGAAGTCACAGTGTCATCTACCAAATATTCTTGATCCTGCCTTCAAATGTCCAGCTCTGCCCTGTGTTACAAATTCTACACTTCTACTTCAAAATGGAAAATGATATTTCTTATTCCTCTAGGTCCTATAAGAAAATTACACTTGCCCCATTTTAGCACAGGCTAGGCACTCATGTGACTGAGATATTAAGTATTCAGAGATTGAGGTATTACTATACATAAGTAGATGTTCACGTACACAAAATAAATGGACATGTGCCTAATTCATACTTAAAATTGACCAAACACATGAAAACCAATACATTGTAGCAATTAATAGCATGTACTCTGGAGCCAGACTGTCTAGGTTTCAGTCCTGGCTCTGCCACTTTTTAACTGTGTGAGCTTTGGCAAGTTACTTGACCTCTCCGTGTCTCCATATTTTATCTGTGAAACAGGAATAATAGCGGCACCTAGGTAGCAGGCCTGTTATAAGGATTATATGGATTAACCTATGTAAAGCACTTAGAATAGTGCTTGGTACATAGTAAGAGTTATTTAAACATAAGTTTTAAAGTAACAGGATAGGATATGAAAACTATAAATAAGAATAAAGTATTGAACTAAGTTTCAAAAAAATCTAATTAGAGAACAAAGGAGAGTGTTCAGTTTTAAGCAATGTCTGGAAAATCATATCATGTCAGGAGAATAGTTGAAAGTGATAAGAGTTATCCTGTAGACAAGAAAGCATGGAGTAGCTCTGAGACCTGTTATGTGGAAAAGGAAGCAAGTGCCACAGGGGCCTAAAACTGGTAGGCATTAGAGGAAGGTGGACTTCTGCTCAACATAGGAAACACTTTCCAATCCCTAGAGCTATATGCCTGTGGTAATAATGCAGTTTACTACTGGAGGGATTCACACTGGTAGGTCAATCATAAAGCATAATGCAAGAGGGATTCTTGATCAGGGTAGGAGCTTAGGACTTACAGCTTCTCAGGTCCCACATCTGATTCTTAAATTTTAAGATTTGGTGATTGAATGGTAAAAGTATTAATGTATTGATTCCATAATAGAGATTATATACACATAGAAGAGATTAGAATTTGCATACTTATAATTCAAGTCAAAATTAGCTTGAGACATTCCCACTCAACATGTGCCATGCCTGTCCTCATTATTCACTGAGTTAAAGTAAAATAAAAACCAAGTCCTTCATGTTTCTCTTAGTAACTTAGTATTTACATGTGTGGCCACAGGTGCCAGTTTATTCTGAGATTAAGAGAACTGAGAAAATATATTTCACAATGAAAGCAGACACTTACAAGGACCTATGGAACATGGCACCAAGTCAGACTATGAATGTGACAGAGACAATGAATCAACAGTTCAACCATTTCCTCTTAAATTCACAGTATCTGCTCTCACCACTGCCAGCACTATGTAATCTTGTTGCAGAAAAAGTGGTGATATGGTGCCATGTAAATGTACAGCCTTGTGCCCAGTGTCTTTCATTTCCCCTTCCAGATATATTATACACTCTTCACCCTGTTCTCTTTCTTATAACGGTAAACTATATGAAATATATCAGCAGGGCTGCCACAGCCTCTGGCTTCAGAAGACAGAGGGAAAAAGAAGGGAAAGTCTGGGTATGTAACCTCTTGGCTCTCTTCCTGTGAAATCTCCTCCACTAAAGATCTCTTCACCTCTTAAGTAAACTTGTTTTACATGACGTACCTACTGCTGGCCTTAGGTTCTTGCTGTATCTGTTGGAGGTGTATCTACACCCAGACCATACCTTTACTGTTAAGTCCTTTGCAAATGTACCCTCCTCAAATAGTCTTATTTGAAATGTCCCATCTGTATTCTTTGGGATCCTGTCTGATACACATCTCAAGTTTCAACAAATCTCAGTCAGACCTGAACAGAATATCCATTTGGCATTTACTTGCTACTGAGGTTGACCCATCATGAAATTGCTTATATTCAACCATTTTGACCCAGAGAAATGACATTTTCATAATGTCCCAACCTAACACTGTTCACACATATAGTTCTCATTTGTTAATGGTCAAACGAGGAAGCAGGAGTATAAGAAATTCCTTTATTACATGAAGCTGAAATTGTTCCCTGTAGCTTTTCTTTAAAAATATGGGACTTGGAATCAGAGACTGGTGTTCTAGACCTAGCTCTACTATTAATTTTCTGTAAAGTCTTAGAAAAGTAAATTTCCTTTTCTGGAACTCAATTTCTTCATGCACAAAATGAGGAATCAGACTAGAAGCTCTCTATGCATTTTCCCATGTCTGCTATTCTAAAATTTCAGAATCCCATATTCCTAACTATACTGTAAGTTCTTTGAAAACAAGGACTGTGTCCCCAAAGTATTGTTCAAAGATTCCTTACATCAGAATCATGTGGGGCACTTGATAAAAATGCAAATTTTAGGCACTATCCCCAGAGCTACTAAATCAAATTCTCCACGTGTGGAGCCTGCTTCCTTGCTTACACATACCAAACATTGAGAACCATTGCATTTAGAACATGATTAGAACATGTTAGAACAAAGTACTGGTCAATAAACCAGTACTCCTCAACAGTCTCTGCTTTTTCAAGCAGGATGTTTTGGCCTTCTCTTTAATATAATTATTAAAAGGCTTGATTATTTGATTTTCTAAGCACCAACAGGACATAAACAAACTGATGTAAACAGGAGAGGTGACAACTGACACTGAGGATGGAGACACAAAAAGAAAAATAGCAGATATAGGATAAACACAATGAATGCTCTTTATGATGATCAGAGTCTCCAAGAAGTGGGACTATTCTGTTCAAAATCCTTGTTTAGGATTATTAGATAGCATGCAATACATTTTTAGAGAACTTTAATTCTCAGAGTTAAAATTAAAAAGACTGGGCTTCCCTGGTGGCACAGTGGTTGAGAGTCCGCCTGCCAATGCAGGGGACATGGGTTCATGCCCCGGTCCGGGAAGATCCCACATGCCACGGAGCGGCTGGGCCCGTGAGCCATGGCCTCTGAGCCTGCGTGTCCAGAGCCTGTGCTCCGCAATGGGAGAGGCCGCAACAGTGAGAGGCCCGCAAAAAAAAAAAAAAAAAAATAAAAAACCTTTAACATTTGAAGAGGTAAGATTCATTTATTTAGAACTTCCATCTTATTTAGAACATCTATCATGCCCAATGAAATCACATACATGAGAAGTTAATAAGACAGAATTAGTCTTTCTTTCCCACACTGGGATAAAGAACAAAAAGGGCCACGTGGGCCACGTTTCTAAGGACATATCAGTCCAGTTGTGTAGCCCTCAGCCCCAGAGATTATTGTTGAAAATGCTGATAGAAGATGGAAAGACTCAGAGTACATTAAGATAATCAACTCTGCAAAAATAATTAGGAACACGTCCTAATGCTTCCAAGTATATGGGACAATAGCCAAATGTAAAACAACAACAAACACTACCAAAGAGTAAAATATCCTCCGTAATATTGAAATATGTAGAGGCTAAGGGGGGTGATTTCTAGTAATGATATCCTCTGAGTGAGGTTGACTTTTAAAGTCAAAAGAAGTTCAAAATAGCTGAAGAACATAAAGTTTGGTGACAGGAGGACTAAGAAATAAGGGTAACAAATGGGTGGAGGCTGGGTCATACTGGGTCTTATAAAATCATATTAAGGAGTTGGGACTTTAGGGATAATAGAAAGTCATTAAGTAACTCTAAATAGGACAGATATAATGCAACATGCATGGTGGAAGAAACACTGGCTACATACTTTAGGAAGTAAAACCAATTAGAGACTCTTGCAGTAGTCCAAGTGGAAGACAACATCAGATTAAACTAGGGTGGTAGCAGGAAAGTTGGAAAAAAGTAGATGAATCCAAGGAATGTGGGAGGAAGAAATGACAGATCTTAGGGATTGATTGAATCTATAAAGTGAAGGGTAGAAAGCATAGCTATAAAAGCATGAAGAAACCAAATATAGAATTTACTGTTACTACTACGTCAAGATTTCTTTTACTATGCCAGTAAAACCATCCCCCGGCTACTTCAGGGTATTACCATCAGCTGAAGGGAACCATCTCACTGTAAAATGCCTGGGAGGACAATGACTGACTGAGATGAAGCTACAAAAGCCATTCATGCTCCGTATCTCCCCATGGGGTCAAATGGAAGCTACACTTCAAGTGAAATCACACCTTTGTTTTACTTTTGCTCCTTCCCTATCTCACTTCCCTTACTTCTTACAAGTTTCCCTCCTTAACAAATGAATCTACATATGCAACAGAAACAGACTCACAGAGATAGAAAACAAACTCATGGTTACCAAAGGGGAAAGGGAGGGGGAGGGATAAATTAGGAGTATGGAATTAACAGATACACACTACTATATATAAAACAGATAAGCAACAAGTATTTACTGTATATCACAGGGAACAATATTCAATATCTTGTAACAACCAATAATGGAAAATAATCTGAAAAAAAGAATATTTATATAACTGAATCAGTTTGCTCTACACCTGAAATTAACACAATATTGTAACTCAACTATTCTTCAATTAAAAAAAAAAGCTCTGGTCAAAGGCAATAATTTATCACAGTCTTCTTTTGTTCTAGGAGTTAAGGGTACTTACCCGCCAATATCGTGCTTCACAAAGTCCCCAGGTTCTTGTCGCCTTGATTCCCCTTGGCCAGTTGTTCCAGGGAGAATATTAATCAGGAAGAGAACCCCAAGGCTAGTCATGTAGAACTGACTTATTTGTGTGATTATCATCTTCTTAGGCACCAACTTGGAGAGACCTGTGAGTTCCATGTTCAGGGAAAGAGGAAGGGGAAAGGAGTAGAAGACAAAGGGAAGGAGGAAGAAGTGGTGAAAAAAAATATTTTATTCAACTCTATTAGAGCCATTTAACTTCCAGAATATACAGCTACTAAATGCTTACTGTTACAGTCCTCCTTCTGCAGTTCATCAATGCCACCAAAATTCTCTCCTGGCATATCCCTCTCTTGATTATACCAGAGCCTAACCAATAGAGGGTAGTATAAAGACCCTAAATCAGTAATTGGAATACTTAGGTTACAACGCCATCTTTTTCCCTGTCTTCTTTTAACTAGGTGAGTCACAGAACTTCTCTTAGCCTCAGTTACCTCTTATAATCTGAGATCTTAAAATAATCTCTCATGTCTTCACTTTATTTTTCCCCCATCCTGTTTGATTTTTTACTATCACAAATGCCTTTTCCATGAATAACTGTATAATACTGTAGAAAATCCTAGAATATTAAGACCTGGAGTCTCTTTATAGAATTTTTGGGATTGATTCTCATCTTGATACAGTTAAGCAGTTTTCCAAAATATCAAAGGGCCTGGAGAAGATGGACTGTATCCTCTGAATCGGGTTGAGAAAATGCTGAATGATGAGACACAATGATTCCTGAATAGGAATGCAATGTTTTCCCGTAAAGAGATATTTGAGGGCAAAACCAGTCCCATATAGGGGCCACAACATAAAGAAATCCAAGCCTAGTCTCCTGGTACAGAAGTCCCTACGTGGTCAGCAAACTATACTGACGATAGAATTATGCAATTTTGAGTTGCCTATATGCAAGGCTGTTTTATGAACTCTGGATTGGTGGAGGTTTACCCAGGACATGGGGTTAAGAAAACAGTGTAAAGAGGCACTTGCTTGTTACCTCTAAACCTTATGGCTTCTTTGAATTTGAGACACTGACCACTTGAAGGAAACCTAATTCTGACCCAGCACCATACTCTTTTACAGTCATATAGGTGGTTTAATTTTCAGAGGGCATAGAAGGATATGAAACGTTTTTCCTAAGGAAAGTTTGTACAAGACACTAATATGTAAAACAGATACATGCTGAAGAGCTATTCTGGTAGATGAGAAGATGAAGAACAAAATCTTTCTAAATTGATCCTAACCACTCCACCCCACCCCCGCCCCAAGGCAGCCACTAGGTTCTATATTAGATTGAATCTGATACAGGCATAGAAAACTATGATACAGGAAAAGATGGATTTCTGACATGAGAAAATGTCCACATTATAGATAGAAATAGTCATAGTATTTGGCTGTATCACATAAATTTGCCAATATTTGACAATTTTTCTTTCACAAAACAGCAATTTCTTATGCTCAATTTAATATGTGCTGTGACATTCATGATTCATGAGCTGTACAAGAGTTGATGGCTATTTTACAGAAATCAACAGAAACAGTACAGTTAAGAAAACCATAGCATATGAGTAAGAAAATATGGTACATAAACAGACAATTCTGGGGCAAGAGAAACAGCTGTAGTATGGGCAATAACTCTCTGACATATGCTCAAACATCCACAGGGCTTTAGAAGACCCTAAGGTTGAAAATCACATGACAAAGGTTAATGCTCATATAATCATGATTGACAATTACTCTACAGGAACAAAGAGACTTGGTACAGGATATGAAGTCTAAATTGTAGAAATAATACATGGAATATAGGACAGAACTATGATGCATGCTTAAAAAACATGAGTGCCTGAGTAACAATCCTGGGTTTAGGAGAAGATGGCCATGCTGCATGAGCAAAGATACTCACAGTGTATGTTCAACTATGCTATTCTAGTATATAACTATGGCTTATGTTCAAATGATCATGGTAAACAAGGAGCAAATCTTCACACTAAGCATAGATGCCAATGACACAGAAACAAATGCCCATGATTTGGAAGGAGAAAACTATGATGCATAAGAAGACAACAATGTTATATAAACTCATGACTAAGATACATGTTCAAATAACCATTATGCATGAGAAGACATCCATTATATATAAAAGAGGTTAGACATAATACATGCCCTCCAACTACCATGACACTTGCTAGCAAACAATATTATTATTCATGTGAACACATTTATGATATAAAACCATTTGGCTATGGTATATGTCAGAAAACCATAGCACATAAACCTACTAACCACTGAACAAGAGAAGAGGGCCTTGGTACACATTTCATTAAGACATTGCACGTGATCAAAAGAATGCCACTAGACTGCTGGACAACAATGTGAATATACTTAACAACACTAAACCGTACAGTTAAAATGGTTGATTGTCATGTGTTTTTTTTTACCAGAATTAATGTTTGTTTGTTTGTTTGCGGTACACGGGCCTCTCACTGTTGTGGCCTCTCCCGTTGCAGAGCACAGGCTCCGGACGCGCAGGCTCAGTGGCCATGGCTCACGGGCCCAGCCGCTCCGCGGCATGTGGGATCTTCTCGGACCGGGGCACGAACCCGCGTCTCCTGCATCGGCAGGCGGACCCTCAACCACTGCGCCACCAGGGAAGCCCAGAATTAATGTTCTAATTAAAAAACAACATGCTACTGGAAGAAGCAGAGTCTTAGCAAGTTAGCAAATATCTATAAAACAGATCCAACCCTGATATATGTACAGAGAAATATGGCACATTAGAATATATTAGCATTAAATGAACATAAATCCATGTACATGCTCAGATGATCATCAAACAGTACAGAGAAGGACAGTAGAAGAGCAGACACTCAAAGTTATTCTAACAACCTTGCTGAATTTTCAAGTGACCATAGTGCATAAACCATGACACTTGAATAAAGAGCCTTCAAACATGATGAAGCATCTACCTAGCTGGAGACAACTATGGTATATGCTTAAACAACCATGATGAATGTGAAGAAGTATTTGGTATATTAGTCCTTAACCACGATGTGTGCATATACAATGTGTGTATCATGGCAACCATGATACAAGAATTAAGTGACATGGTTTAGGGGTAGATGGCCATGCTAGACTGCCATGATGCAGGAACAGGAGCCAGGGTCCAAGAGTAGGTTGACATGCTCAAATTTTTCCACTGGAGCTGAGAGGTAAGATATAGATGCAAGTGACCATAATGAAGAATTGATATCTTTCAAGTAACGATGACCATGGTGAATAAATTGCTATTTATAACATAAACAAACAAATATAATACTACACATACCCATGATGAATATACTGAAAATTACAGCAAAGAACATCATCTAATGACATGAATATTCAAACAACTATGTTGCATGAGCAGAATGTAAAACCTAATACTAGTTTTAAAGTTAGTATAAAGAAGCCGGTATACACTGCAAAAGTAGACAACCATGGTGTATGCTCATATAAATACAGCAAATGAATAAACACTGATGGCTCATATAAGTAGAGCAAATGAATAAACACCGATGACACATGAGCTTAAAACCAATGAGTGTATTCAGATAACCATGGTCACAATGGCAGATCCCTCTGGTAGGGGCAGATTGGCTATAATATAGGAGGTAACAACCCTTGTGCAGGCTCAGAGAATCTTGGTATTAGAATGTATTATCTATGGTACAGGAACACACAATCATGACACATGCTCAAGTCACCATAATATGTAATTGCATAGCCAAAATAACAATGGTTACTCAATCAACTCACTCTGCTCAAGAACTAAAGGAAGGTACAAGGAACTAACCAGAGGGAAATCTCTATTAGCTGATAACTTACAAATTAACATCTCCATCCTAGATCTCTCCTGCAACCCATATCTGCACTTAGATGTCTGAGAAGCATCTTAAACCTAACACATTCAAATATCCACCTACACAAACACACACACACACACACACACACACACACACACACACACACACACACACACACACACACACACACACACAGACCTGGTCCTCCTGCGGTCTTTCTCATTTCAGGTAATAGTAACCCCACCCTTCCATCTGCTCAGTAAAAACTCTGATATCATTCTTGACTCCACTTTTACTCTCACACCCCACATTCAATCCATAAACAAGTCTCATGGGCATTCCATTAGAAAGGAAACATATCCAGAATAAAACCACTGGTCATCACCTCTGCTGCTACTCTGGCTTGTCATCTCTTGCTGAGATCATTATAAAAGCCTCTTAACTGGTCTTGCTGCCTGTGCCCTTGTTCCCTTACAGTCTGTTCTTTAAACAGCAGACAGAGTGAAATTATAAAGTGTTAAGTCAGATCATGTCTCTCCTCTGTTCAAAACCATCCAATCGCTTCCCATTTCAAAAAGCCTTATTATGACCTACAAGAACCTACATGATCTTATCCCCAAATAGCTGGCTAACCTCTACTACCCTCCTCTCTTACTCACTCCATTTCAGCCATATGGCCTCCTTGCCACTCATTGGATATGCCAGGCTTGCTCCAGCTCTAGAGCCTTTGCATCTGCTATTGCCTCTACCTGGAATATTCTTCCATCAAATTTCCAGATAGTTTGTTCATTCCTTCACTTTAGGTTTTTATCCAAATATCACCTTTCTCATTGAGGCCTTCCCTGACCACCCTATCTAAAAATTCAATCCTTCTACACATCCCAGATACTTCCTATGCAGTTGCCTGCTCTATTTTCCCTTTTAGCACTTCTAGCATATATTTTATGTTTTTTTTTATCGTCTCTTTCCCCAGTAGAATATAAGCTCAATGGGGACAAGGAATTTTGCTTGTTTTATCCATAGATATATGTCCAATGCATAGAAAAGTGCTTGATAAATAATGCATACTTAATAAATAGCTAATGAATGTTATTTTGAAAAAGTCACATCCCTAAATGAGGTAAGATAGTATAAAGGATAGGGTGTAGGATGGGCTTTGGAACACACTAGATTAAGAGACTACTTGGAATTACCAAATATTAGTCATGTTAGGCTTTAAAGACCTCATTCTTTTACATAAAATGGGGGTAATAATACTCATCCTCTAAGAATTCTAAAGATTAAATAATATAACATACATAAAATGCCTGGCTAAAGACCTGTTACCAGGATGAGTCAGCTGTTATATCCTGTCCAAATATAAATTCATTTTGTCACAAACATTTGAGCATCCATTTTGTACAAGGCACCGATACAGTACATTCTTCTATAAGAATTCCTAAAACTCCTTTACCTTAGTGCTTAGAAAGTACTAGATACCAACACTCTGCCCACCAACTCCCCTGCTTGGATGCTATGAGGCACTATCTGCCAGAACTTTACCTGAACAGAGGTATCCCAAGTGCTGCTACCCAGATACTATGAAGCCAAATCTGCCATTTCTTTGCCTCAATTTGTCACCAGAGTTTCATTTAAGGCCATCTAATTCTACCCAGCCTCAGGTCACTGTCACTATTAAACGTTTTGGAGTAAGAAAGATCCTAGTTCCAATCCTTGGTTTACCACATAGAAATCTGACATTGGGTGAGTGATTTGATTCAATATTCTCATCTATAAAATGTTGATAATGGTACTACTGACACATAGGAGTGTTATAAGAATTAAATGGTGTAATTCATGTACAGAATTAAGCATTATGTTTGATATATAATAATCCTTGGTCACTGTAACCTACAAATAAATTCCTTGATCTCTTGCCCTCCAACAAGCCTCAGCTCCATCCTAATTTAGCCACTCACTCCCATGGTCATAGCTTAAATCTTGTCATTACCAATCTATGGTCTCAAATAACTATCTGATCATATATTTCCAACCCTTTTCATCCAGTACCTTTATACTGTCAACCCTTCTACCCTCCTATCTCTAATCCCTTGATCTTACCACCTTTAAATTTCCCATCATCACCTTGGTGTTCTTACTTTCTTATCCTACTTGGATTACATACATAGTACGTAATTAAAATCATTACAATCATTCTCTGCTGTGAACCCTCAACACACTTGCCTTTCCCTTACTCTGTTGTGACTGCCTGGAAAAAATATAAGCCCTGGTTAAATCCATCTCTTTGCCTGCAACTAAGCAGCTAAATATAGCTGGAGAAAAATCCATAATTATTCCTGACTGGTCTCTCTCTAAATTTTCCCCAACATACTTCAAATGTCCCATGATCCTTTTACGTCCCATGATCCTTTTACATTTGCCAAACCAATTTACTCTCCCACTTTCTGAAACAACTATTTTTTACTTTCTTTTCTCCCCTTAATTCTCCAGTAACTCTTCTCCCAGACTCTCAACAGATGGCTTTGCTTCTTATTTTCCAGGAAAAATAAAACAATCAGAAGATTTTATCCTCATAATATCAATTATTACAATCTACCTGAATCTCAGGCATATACTCTACCTTTCCCTTGTTACAAGAGGTGTCTAGTCTTATCTTATGCTATCCCTCGTACATGTGCCCTGGATCCTATTCCCTGTATCCTGCTCAAGGATTTTAATTCAGTGATTTTCTTCTCTCTCCCACACTTGTCATTTTTTCCCTATCTACTGGCTCATTTCCTGCAGCATAAAAAAATGATGTAATTATCATCCATGATCAAAAAAAAAGAAGCCCTCCCTTGACCTGACATCCCCCTCCACCGCTTTCCTAATTTCTCTGCTTCCATTTATGGTAATTCAGTTAATAATTTTTGATATCACTACGTCAACTTCTTCACTTCTCATTTTCTGATTCCCCTTATGCCAATCAAGTATTTTCACCTATCACTCCACCTAAACCACTCACTATTCATTCATTCAAAACTTATGAAGCACCATCTAGTTACCAGGTTCTAGGTGCTGGGAGTACAGCAGTGAACAAAACAGAGTAAAAGGGAATCAATGAAGTGAAAACAACACTAGACCAAGAACTCTTCTCTCTCACACACCTCACATCAAATCCACCCATACCCAAACCACATCTACACCTTGATTTCTCTCTTCTACACCATATATCCAAACTATCAGCTTATCCTGTTGACTTCAAAACAGATTCAGACTCTAACCACTTCTCACTACCTCCAATGCCCACAAGCTTATCTAAACCATCATCTCTCACCACCATGACTGCAGTGAATGGCCTCATAACTTGTCTTGCTCTTTCCTCTCCTGTCCCCTACAGTCCATTACCTGCACAGCAGCCAGAGTGAGTTTTTAAAAATATAAGTCTGATTATAACACTCCATTCTCAAATTTTTCCAGTGGATTTTCATTGGATCCAAAGTACTTGTCATGACCTATAAGGACCTACTTGATTTGACCACTGGCTACCTCTGAATCTCACCTCTTTCTACTTTCCCTCTCCACTACTCATATCAGGTTAAACTGATCTTCCTACTGTTCCTTGAAAGCATCCAGCATGCTCCTGCCTTAGGGGCTTTGCACTTGCTCTTCTCTGTCATAAATGCTCTTCTTCCATAAATCATTTTGGCTCACTCCTTTACTTTCTTTAGGATTCTAGTTCTGTGCCCCTGCTTCAGAGAAACTTTCCTTGATCACTGTTATCCAAAACTGCATGCTCCTTTCTCATCTCTCTCTATCCCCTTACCCAGCACCATTTTTCTTATAGGATATAGCACTACCTAAAATTACATCATATATTTACTTGTTTATTTTCTGTTTCCCCCACTAGGTATGTTTCATTAAAACAGAGACCTTATCTCTATTTCCAAGCCACAGAACAGTGCCTGGCATATGGTAGCTACTCAGTAAAGTATTTGTTGGAAAAAAGAATGCTTTCTGCGTTCATGCCCACACTATTCTAGGGATCCTTTCCTTCTCAGAGATATATTCTGAAGACTACCTTTCCCCCATGCCTTTCAATCCTTCATTTTATGGGAAACAAATGTTCCTGTGTCCTCAACCTCTTAACAGAAAAATCTCCCCTTCTCCCTGCTTTAAGTAAGTTGGGTTTACGTCAAAGACATTACTTCATTAACTTTCCTCTGAAGTGTAGCATGTGCATAGTCCCACACATTATGCAACTGAGAGACAGGATCAGAATTATCTCATCTCTTTAATGCCACTTTGAAACTATTCTTCTCCTGTGTGCATACACTCGTCATTTGAGGTTCATGCCATCTATCTGTAACACCCTCTACCCTCATTAGTCTTACACCAACCTCCTTATAGCCTCCCCACATTGATTCAAAAACAGTGCTCAACTCACACTTTTTATGTCCTTCCATCATCTTCAGTATTTCATTGTTGGTGTTGATAATGTATCTATATATTCCACTTTATCAATCTATGCTCACAGCCACATTCTCTTTATCTTATACATAATTGCTCCATAACTACATCAAAAATCTTAAACTCCAGTATCTTTAATTTCTGTCTTTATTATGTTATTCTTCTAGTTTTTAAACTATTACTTCTACTCCACTTGCTCTTTGAAATTAGAGCTTGTGTCTATTGATCCTTCCATTATCGCCTATTCTCTTAGGCTTGCTTAGTGCTACTTCCTTTCATTTCAAGGCTGGAGCCAATAGTAAATCACCTGAATTACTCCTTCACCAGAACCTTGCATATACAACCTTCCACCATATTTGCTCAGAAATACTTTCTTGGACCAATAAACCAAAAAAAAAAAAAAATCTGTGTTCTCTTAGACTGGTGACTGCTGCTGAAGAAAACTCCACGTCATGCAAAGCAGCCCCACAACAAATCAGTCTCCAAGGCCAGAACCATTCAATTCTTTGATTTGTCATAAATCAGCCCTCTCCACTACTCCTCTCAACTGTTTGCTCTAAACTTGTCATTCATCTCAAGTTGCCTATTCAAGGAAATTTACAACGTTCTTAAGAAAAAGTCAAGATGCTCAGGAAAGACAAAACATCCATAGCACATACTAACAGCATTTCACCCATATCCCCTTGTATCTTTTTATCAGTTTCTTCTATACTGACTTTGCTGTGCCTTCTCTCCAAACCTGGGTAGCCCTTAAACGGTATTAACAGGTGCAGAGGTACAAATACTGCAGCTCTCTGATGGGGACAATGTTGAGGTGTGACCCACACTGTCTCCATGATACTTTGCTTGACATACTATCCTTGCTTGCCCTCCTTCCCTTCCTTGCCTCACTTTCCACTCCTCTGGTTTTTCATGGGATTACTTCCTAATAAACTACTTTCACATGAATCCTAATCTCAGAGTCTGTTTCTGTGGAACTGAACTTAAGACATCAGCCCTGCCCCAACCTACAAAAAACATTCACTTTTATATTTACCCTTAATTTCTCTTCTATTCATTTCATAAAGCAAGGTTAACCTGTCCACTTTAAGGATAATCCATCAACCCAAGATCCTGATCTCATCAACTCCTTTTCCCTCCATCAACTCTCCTACTCACCTGTATCTTAGATCTCTCTTCCCTAATGACTCCTTTCTCTTAGACTGTAAACATAATCAAGTTTCTCCCATCTAAAAAAATATTCTATTGATATGCTCTTTTCTAGTTATCTTCTTTCCTTTCTTCATCAATCAAGTTTCTTGCATGAGTAATTTGTAATTGTTAAATCCACCTTATTTGTCTTCTATTCATTCTTTTAACAACTACATTCTGCTTTCTTCCCTGATCATTTCACTGAAACTATGTACTATGTCAGTGATCACCAGTAATGTTGGTACTAAAAATATAACCCACACTTAAGAGCACCAATTAGATTGAACTTCCTTTCTTTCTCTTTTTTCTTTTTCTTTTCTTTTATTTTTCTTTCTTTTTGATAGAACTGACCACAACTTCTTCCTCTAAAATTCCATGTTACCATCCTAGTTATAATACAACTTTGTTCATTTCTAGTCCATCTCCTTTGTAGGCTTCTATTTGGATACCTCTAAAATTTGGGGCTCCCTGGTTCTGAATTAGTACAATTCAAGATATGTCTTCTCAACTTCTCATTAGAAGAGATAGCAACAAAAACCAGTGAGGGAAGAGGAGTCTTATTGTCAAAAGTAATGGAAAACAGACAAAATTCAATGTCTTAAAAGGAAATTTAATGGTACACATTGCTGTCAAGAATGAATTAAGATAAACTACATGACACATGTTCCATCTTTTAAAACAGAATATATAGACCCAAAAGTTGTTAGGAAAGACAAGATAATGTCACACAAATACCATAACTTAGAAACCTAAAGGCTGAATTAGCTAAAAATGTATGTGGTGATATAATGTATCTTGTACTGTAATGTTCTTTGAAACATATACAGGTATAGATGCTATTCTTCCTCATCCCTACCAGTAGTGGCAACTCATAAGACTTTCTACTTTCAATAACACTACTTTAGGATACATAAAACAAGAACTTACAACTAAAAGATAAAGGAAAGATATTGCGTTGTTGAGGTAAATTAACATACTACTCAGTTTGCAACAGATTAAGCTGACAAAGATGAAGACAAATCAAACACCATAATTAATACAACTGACAAACATAAACTGACATTTCTACTGTAAATAACACATAATAGTACTCCTTTTCAAGCCCCGTCTCAAGTAAAATTAAAAAACTAAAATTACAAAATAAAACTTTATTTTAGGGGGAATGAACCCAGAGTTGGACAGATAAATACATAAACCAACATTCTTCAACACCTTTAATTACACAAAACAGAATGAAGAATATCTCAAGAAAATAAAATAAAAACAATTGCCAGAGGAAAAGTTAGAGAAAAAAATAAAATTACAAAAACAAGTTTTGGTTTTGACTATATCATACAGTAGGCAGGTATAAACCAAAACAAAAGTTTCCAGTGATGGGGACTTTGACTACATACATATGAACAGACACACACACACACACACACACACACACACACACTCACTCACTCACTCACATGAGCTCAGATGCTCCAGGAGCCAAAATTTCAGAGTATCAATGAATCAGAAGTAAGTCTGTGTCTAATCTCCAACACTCAGGAGACTACAGGAGCGTTGCTTCAGTTTGAACTGAACATGGAGAAATAAAGACAGAAAGATTCTTCTCCCCAAAGGTTTTAAACCACAGGAAGCTTCTCTCTCAGGTTTGCAACCTAAATTCACATTAACGTTTCATTCAAGAAAACTCATCATGAATTTACTTTTACGTGGCTGCAAAATATGCACAAGGTGACCTACAAAAGCAAACATAAATATCTCTGGAAAATAATATATTCAAATTTGGTTTTCTGGAACCCCCACAAACAATATTTTCAGAGGCACTGATAGGTATAAAAGATAACCAAGAACCAAAGAGTCTACGAATTATGAAAAAGAAACAACAGAAACAATTAGAAGAGAAACTAAGCCCCACATACTGCATATTTTGAATTATCAGACACATATGATAAAAGAACTATGACCTCCACATAAAAAGCTTAAAATATCTGCAGAGAACAGGATATTATGAACAATAAACTAGAATAAAACTACAATAAAAACAATAAACTAGAAGAAAGTAGAATAAACTAGAAAAAGAACCAAATACAACTTCTGTAAGTAAAAAGACTTTGAAAAGTAAAGTGTGTGTTTTATTAGGACATGCACTAAATATATATAGAAACAGCTTGTATATCTTTTACATTAGAAGAGAAGGAAAACATAAAATTATTTAAGAAATATCAATCCAAATAAGGAAGAAATGAATGAAAAATAAACATAAACTAGGCAGTCTAAATAAAAAGCATAAATAAAAGCTAAATAAAAAGAAAATGATAGTTTTAAACTCAGATATTTATCTATCAGCAATTTTATTATATGTAAATGACCTAAAGACCCTAGTTCAAATATAAAGGATATCAGACTAGATTAAAATAATAAAATTAACTAACTGCATGTTATTTATGAGTCATATCTAAAACACAAGAGAAATAAAAGTTGAAAGTAAAAACAAAAAGATATGCTATACAAATAATAACTATAATATTACTTTTAATATTCAGGAAATAATAACTTTTTTTCTGGACATGCCATGTGGCTTGCAGGATCGTAGTTCCCCAAGCAGGGATAAAACCCATGTCCCCTACAGTGGAAGCACAGAGTCCTAACCACTGGACTGCCTGGGAATTCCAGGAAACAACTTTAATTCAAATGTTTTACTAGAGATAAAGAGGAAAACTCCATATAATAAAAGATTCAACTTACCAAGAAGTAGAATAAAGGTCTAAGCACCTAATAACACAGCTTCAAAATGTGTAAAGCAAAAACTGACAGAACTACAAAGAAACATAGACATATCTATGATAATAATGGGAGACTTTACAATAGCCACTTCATAAACTGACAGATTAGACAGATTTTAAAAATCAGGACAGATATAGAAGGTTTGAACAAGATAAGTAATAAAACTGACCAAGTAGAAATATAGAGAATATTGTACTCATTGGTGGCAAAAATAAACATTATACTTAATCTCACTAGATATATTTACAAAAATTTATAAGAATATAAAGCAAATCACAACAAATTTCAAATGACTGAAATAATATAGGATATATATAACTCATGGTAAAATAAAATACAAATTAGAACATCTTTAGTATATAATAGCAAAATCACTGTTCCTTAAAAAACTAAAAATAAAACTACCATACGATCCAGCAATCCCACTACTGGGCATATACCCTGAGAAAACCATAATTCAAAAAGAGTCATGTACCACAATGTTCATTGCAGCTCTATTTACAATAGCCAGGACATGGAAGCAACCTAAGTGTCCATTGACAGATGAATGGATAAAGAAGATGTGGCACATATATACAATGGAATATTACTCAGCCATAAAAAGAAATGACATTGAATTATCTGTAGTGAGGTGGATGGACCTAGAGTGTGTCATACAGAGTGAAGTAAGTCAGAAAGAGAAAAACAAATACCGTATGCTAACACATATATATGGAATATAAAAAAAATGATCATGAAGAACCTAGGGGCAGGACAGGAATAAAGACACAGACCTACTAGAGAATGGACTTGAGGACACGGGGTGGGTGAAGGGTAAGCTGGGACAAAGTGAAAGAGTGGTATGGACATATATACACTACCAAATGTAAAACCGATAGCTAGTGGGAAGCAGCCGCATAGCACAGGGAGATCAGCTTGGTGCTTTGTGACCACCTAGAGTGGTGGGATAGGGAGGGTGGGAGGGCGACGCAAGAGGGAGGAGACATGGGGATATATGTATATGTATAGCTGATTCACTTTGTTATAAAGCAGAAACTAACACACCATTGTAAAGCAGTTATACTTCAATAAAGTTATTTAAAAAAAATAAAAATAAAACTTATGGCAAGTAGCTCGCAGTACTTTAGGAAAAACATGTGGCCTTATATATGTATTTTAAAAAGAAAAAAAACAATTAGCTAAGCACATATCCCAATAACTTAGAAAAAGAAGATCAAAATAAGCCCATGGAGAAGGAACATGCTAATAAAGACATGAGCATCAATTTTTAAAAAGGAAAATAACTTATAAAAGAGATGATTAAGAAAGCCAAAAGTTGATTCATTGAAATAACTAACATTAGACAGATCATAAGAGTGTAGTTGAACAACTTTATGAGCAAATGTCTAAAAAATATACTAAAACCGAATCAAGAAGAAATTAGAGAAAATGAATAGTCCTATAAGCAGTAAAGAAATTGAAATAGTAGTCAAAAATCTACCCAAAAAGAAAACCCAGGGCCAGGATAGCTTTACCAGTAAGTTTTTCTGAGCATTCAAGAAAGAAATAATGTAAATTATTTGTAAACTCATCCATAAGATAATAAAAGATACAACATCCCTAATTCATGTCACTAAATTAGCATAACCTTAATACCAAAACCTTATAATGACAGCATGAGGAAAGAAAATTACTGGCAAAAATTCAGAAGAAACTTAGTAAATTATATCCAATATTTAAAATGAATAATACATCATGGTCAAATTGTTTTTATCCTAGGTATTCAAGGTTAGTTGAATATGAGAATATCTATTAATATAACTAATATAATCTACATCAACAGATTTTTTTTAAGTTATACCAATATAAGTAAGAGTAAAAGGTAATTTATTTGATCTGATGAAAGGTATCTACAAAACAACCTATAGAAAGCAAAATACCCAAGGGATAAATTATGAAAACCGTACCTTTGAGATCAGGAACGTGATTCAACTCCTATTCTACATTCTATTGAAATTTTCAGGTAGTAGAGCAAAACAATAAGAAGAAAAGAGATAAAGTTTGGAAAAGAAGGAATAAAACTTTCATTACCTGGATATGATATGAATGTCTATGTAGAAAATCCTAGATAATCAACAGATAAATTATTAGAATTTGTAAGAGAGTTTATCAAGATAGTTAGATATAAAATTAATAACCAGAAATCAATAAAATTCTAAAGACAAATAATTATATACTGAATTTTAAAAATTATACATATAGCAGCATAAAATTAAGTACCTAGGTCTAGGAATAAATCTAACAAATGATGTACAAAGGCTCCACGTGATAGAAGTATAGAATTTTATTCAGAAATAGAACTTTAAATACAGTATTTTCAGGATGTCAATACTGCTCAATTTATTTTTTGACTGATTAATTGGTCAGCCTTGACAAGCTTATTCTAAAATTTATATGGAAATACAAAGAACCAAGAATAGTTTTTTGAATTCTTGAAGAAGAATAAGATTAAAGGATTTGATCCACTGATAAGACGACTGCTTTTAAAAATTGTAATTGGGAGGGGCTGGCGGAAGATGGCGGAAGAGTAAGACGCGGAGATCGCCTTCCTCCCCACGGATACACCAGAAATACATCCACACGTGGAACAACTCCTACAGAACTCCATAATTGGGGTAGAAGTGTATTAATGCCAGGAAAAAGAAACAAAGGGAATTGAATGGAGAGTTCAAAAACAAATCCACGCATATATGAACACTTGATTTATGACTGAGTTAGCACTGAAGAATTGTCTGGTAAACACAGGATTTTCAATAAATTGTTGTAGGACAATTGGTTATTTTCATACCTTATACAATAATTAAATTAGAGTCTTACCCATAGCATACAAAAATTTATTACAGGTGGGTTGTAAACCTAAATATGAAAGCCCAAACTATAAAGACTACATAACAGAATGAACTTCACAAAGTTGGAGAAAGTACTTCTTAAACATATATAAAGCGCTAACCATGAAGGAAGCAATTGTTAGAGTATATTAAAATTCAAAATTCTGTTCATCAAAAGATGCAAGAAAAAGAGTAAAGAACAAGCATAGAATGGTATAGTCTTGTCACACACCACACATATATCTCTTAAAGAAACATTATTCAAAATATATGAAGAATTCCTACAACACAATAAGAAAAAGAGAGAAAATCCAATAGCAAAAATGGACAAAAGATTTGAAGAGGTACTTCACAAAAGAGGAACTCCAAACTGTCATTACCTTAAGAAAAGACGCTTAATTCATTAGTAATCATGGAAAGGAAAATTAGAGCCACAATAAGTTTTCATTACACCTTTATTGGTTGCCAAAAATTTTTAAGTCTCATAACACCAAGTTTGACAAGGATATGAAGCAACAGAGATTTTCCTACACTGCTGATGGGAGTATAAAATGTTACAGCCTCCTTGGAGAGCAGTTTGGCATTAGATTGTAAAGTTGATGATACATATACCCATGATCCACTATTTCCACTGTTAGATGTATACCTTTAAAAACTTATGTGCAAATGCACTAGGATAACTGTAAATGTAAAAGAATTTTCATGGCAGCACTGTTCTAAAAAAAGAACTGGAAACAACCTGAGTGTCCACCTTAAAATAAAATGGATAAATCATGGTATATTCATACAATGGAGTACCATATAACAATGAAATAGAAAGAAGTACAATTACATGCATCAACTTGGATACATATCACAAACCTAATGTTAAGCAAACAGAGCAAGGAACACAGTATGGTTTTATTCATATAAAATTCAAAAAGAGGCTAAACTAAACTACATTTGGATATACATGATAAAGCTATAAAGAAAAACAAGTAAGATCCAGGATAGTCATTACTTCTGGTGGGGAAAGAAAAGGTTGAGATAAGAAATACTTTCATTACAGGCTTCAGGAGTACGCACAATGTTGTAGATCTTGATTTGGATAGTGGTTGTACAGATGTGCACTTTATACTTATAATAATTATAATTATTCTTAAACAGTGTGTATCATTATATGATATTTCTATATATCTATATTATATCTCATATTTTTAAAATTAAAATTCAGAAAAATAAGTACTATGCCAGTTAAATGCTACAAATTTCAGGATGTTGATTATATTGATATATTTCTCTAAAAATATAGTCTTAATATTGATTCAAGAAATGTAAGTAAAGCAATGAGGCACCACTCCATCTATCAAATGAAAAAAAGATGTTTTTAAATGCTAAACAATTCGGTTGAAGATAGGACAAGACAGGAATCCTAGATATGTGTGTGTGTGTGTGTGTGTGTGTGTGTGTGTATCTGTTGATGAGAGCATAAATCTATGCAACCTTCCTTGAAAACAATCTGGCAGCATGAATAAAAAGCCTGTAAAAAAATATGCCCAAATTACCACAGTGCATGATGAAGAGGTACTACTGGAGTCTGAGCATTTGACTATGATACACAATCAAAAAGCCCTGCAACATGAGCTGACAGTCATTATATAGGAGGAACAATGATTCAAGAGATTCCATATGGTCCAAATGCAGGCAGTAATTGATAGATGAAGGGATAGAGCAAATGACAATGATGCACAAAGAGACCACGAATACCATATGATCACAACGCACCCTCGGACAACTCTGCAAAATGACCTTTTTGCCATGATATAGGTAGCTGGTATAGGAGTAGACATCAGTGATGGAGGGAAAGAACACCTCAGTGCAGGATCTGAAAACAGCATGCATAAGCTAATGCATGGTCTAAGATATAGAAGATGGTATTCTTAGTACAGAATCTAACTCTAATAGTTCATGCTAAGAAAACTGTGATATCATATGGACTATGCACAGAAAAGCATCATGAATGATCAAAAACTTAAAGGAGCAGAGAAACATGGTTTAGAGCTTGTTCAACATGGATATGGTATAAGATAGAAAAAAAACCTACAATACAGATACATGTATATGTATAACCGAATCTCTTTGCTGTACACCTGAAACTAACACAACATTGTTAATCAACTATACTCCAATATAAAATAAAAATTAAAGAACTACAATACAGGAAGAAATATCTGGGGGCAAAAGCACATGGAAATAGTGTAAAGAGGAAAACAACACAATATATTTTAAAATAGCAATGGGGTTTGAACAAATATCACTGGTATTTGAGTTTCTAATGTACAATCAAATAACTTCAAAATACATGCTGAGAGCAAAAGGATATGATAGAGAAACTGACAGAAACAATGGGAAACTATAAAAAGGGGGTTCAAAATGAAATAAATTTGCTACATAAACTTATTTCTATAACATGGGAAATGGCAATTGCATTATAACAGTAGACATGATTATGTCATGTGCACTAGTAGTTTTCTGGTAGCATCTTTAGGATTCTCTATGTATAGTATCATGTCATCTGCAAACAATGACAGCTTTACTTCTTTTCCAATTTGGATTCCTTTTCCTTTTCTTCTCTGATTGCTGTGGCTAAAACTTCCAAAACTATGTTGAATAAGAGTGGTGAGAGTGGGCAACCTTGTCTTGTTCCTGATCTTAGTGGAAATGCTTTCAGTTTTTCACCATTGAGGATGATGTTGGCTGTGGGTTTGTCATATATGGCCTTTATTATGTTGAGGAAAGTTCCCTCTATGCCTACTTTCTGCAGGCTTTTTACCATAAATGGGTGTTGAATTTTGTCGAACACTTTCTCTGCAACTATTGAGATGATCATATGGTTTTTCTCCTTCAATTTGTTAATATGACAGAAAACCATGGTATGTGAGCATAACAGATAACATGGTTAAGGCACACATAAGTATGTTATAAGAGCAGTTAGAAATGGTAGGTAGAGAAAGCCATAGAATAATACTTACTAACATGGTACAATATTTAGGAAATTATAAAATAAGATAACATGGAGTGGTCTAGGAGCACATGGCAATGACCCCATAAGTGACATTATGGCAAATGCTCAGACTACATTTGTGTGTTGTAAAGATACCGCCAGTGCTTAATCATTTGACTATAATGTAAACCAAGATAATCTCAGAACACAGCCTATCGCTCAGGATAGAGAACAAAGGAAAACAGTACTAGTATAATAATAATGACAGTGATAATGATAATAATAAATGTATACTTACTTAGTACTTACTGTATGCAAGCAACTGAGAACTTTACTTATAATAACTATTTTACTCTCACAACAAGCATATTATATTTACATATAGTAATTTTACTCTCATAACAATCATTATTTTAGGACTGAGGAAACTAAGGCAGAAAGATAGGAAGTGACTTGTACATCTAACCTCACTATATACATAAGTGGTGCTAAGCTACCTCTGATGGACATGGTAGGAGACCAAAAAAGACACACACACAGTAAAGTAACTAATGGCTATATTTCTGATACACATAGCAAGCACTATTGCATAAGTAGATACATAGCCCACTATTAAAGATCTGTGGTACATGAGCATCTACCATGGTAGTCAGAACATTTGACCACAAGGCATAATCCAGGAAACATGAGCTGATATCCAGGATGATGGAGATATAGGCAAACTCAATGCTGTCACAATTAATAAACTGTTATTCATGATACAGAAGATTATATTCTCAATTCAGAAGTAGACAATGACTTAATTTTCACAGAATCATAGTGTATGAGCATAAATCTGTAGTATAATCCAATACACTGTATATGAACATAAATTCCTTATGCATGTCCAGACTACCATGGAAAACTGAGCCAAAACCTATATGTAAGAGAAGACAGAATGGTACAAAGAAAACAATCACATAGTGGAAATTGCACAGATAGTCACAATATATGATCGAAAAGCACAATATGCGAAGGAATTACTTGGTCCAGGAGCAGATAGTAATGATGGGAGACACCATGATATATACTCAGATGACCACAATACAAAAAAAATTAAAGGTGTTTGAGTATTTGAACATGATACATACACACTAATATACCTTAAAATGTGAGGTATCAATTATGATACAGGTACAGGTAGAAATGGTACTGTCAATTATGCTATTCTTGCTAGGGGAGATGTAATGGATGAGTAATGAAGAATACAACACAGCAATGAATGGCTTTGTTGAAGTAGAGACACTATTGCAAAAGGAGAAATCAAGGCATCATGTTAAAAGGACAGCCACCCCCAGTAACTTAGCATGGGAATGAGATGCACAACTAATCTCAGAATGCAAGCTGACAATCACGATAAAGAACAAAGAGACATAGTAATTTAATATTATCAACAAATACTTAGCATTTATCACGTGACAGGCACTAACCTAAGCATTTTACATTTAACTCTTTGAATCCTCACAACAACCCTATGAGGTAGGTATTATTATCATTATTTTGCAGTTGAGAAAACAGAGACAGACACAAAGGGGTGAAATGACTTGCTCAAAGACATCAAGCTTAAATGGCAAAGTGGGATTAAATACAAGCATTCTAACTTCAGAGTCAGCACTTTGCATATACACTGATGGCGCCATGCTTCCTCAGATGAACGTGGTACAAGATTAAAAACACAGAGTACAGGAACAAATGGCTTTGGTCCAGAAGTAGACGGCAATGTAGCAAAAGTAGACACCGTAGCACATGCTCAAACATCCGTGGTGCATGAGCAGCCACCACAGGAGTCTGAGCATTTGACTACGATGCACACTCAGAAGGTCCTGCAACATGAGCTGACATCCAGCGTATAGGAGTAGATACTAAAGACGAAGGAGGAAGCAAACACATTGAAGTAACAAATAATCATGGTATACAAAATGATATTCATGGTACAGAAATTTCCATTCTTATTACAAAGCAGACAATGATGTGCATTTTCACACACATGATGAATGAACAGAAGACTGTAGTAAATTTCAAACACAGTAAAATAGTAAAATGTATTATGCACATTCATACTACCATGGATAATGAGCCAACACCAATTTAGAGCCAAGAGACAAGGTAGAGTAAAAAATAACCATGAGTGGAAACATCACAGATGGATATGGTACATGATCAAATCATCTCAATACATGAATGATTGTTTCAGAAGCAGATAGCAACAGAGAAATCATGGAACACGCTCAGATAACAACAGTTGATGAAAGCCATCAGTGGTGTTTGATCATTTGATCATGCTGTATGCAAGTAAGCAAAAACACTACAATATGTCATAGCAGTCAAGACACAGGAGCTATGAGACAGGATATGGTACACAAACTTGTTTTCTGAGAAGAAAACCATGTTGTAATGCTCATATCTGCTACTCAGTTAGGTATTGTGCCTTACAGAAAAAGTCATGGTAAGGAGTGAATAGCTTTGTCCATGAATAGATGTCAGGTATGCCAAATGAAACCTGACACCAAGTATTTATATGACCATGTTGCATTAACAGCCACAACTAATATTTGAGCATTTGATTATGATGCTTACCTATACAACTCCATGACATGAATTGAAAATGAAGACACAAAAGCAGGTAGACATGCCACTATACTTCCTGAAATGGATATGGTTGGTAATTTAAAAGACACAACACATTCCTTTAGTTTAGGAGCAGAAGGCAATGATGAAAGAGGTGAAGTCACAGTACATGCTTAAACAATCAGGTGCATGAACAGCCACACTAGGAGGTTGAGCATTTGACTGTGATGCACACTCAGGCAAACCAATGGCATAAGATTAAAAGCTATTATTTTGGAATATACAGACAAGGTGCAGGAAAAGGCAGGAGTGATCGAAGAGTAGAGAGCCATGGAATAGGAGCAAATTACCATAAAACACAAACTGATATACATGATGCACAAGACACCATTTGCCTGTAGAGCAGTAGCAATGACGGTTCCTGCTCAGGAACCATGGAGTATGAGCAGACAAGCATGCTGCATGCTCAGACAAGCATGGTGCATGAGCAAAAACCTATAATACAAAAGAATGTGGATGTGATACAGGAACAAAAAAACATGTCATGGAATATGCTCAAATGGACTGGGCATATGAATAAAGGAAACATAATACCTGAATACATTTTCTTTAGGCCAGCAGTATATGGTAATAATGCTAGAGGGGGTAACATGGCACATGTAAGACAGTCATGGTACATGAAGAACTACCAACGTGTGAGCATTTTACTGTGATGTACACCCAGACATTCCAAGAAAATGAGCTGATAACAACAATATAGGGCAGATGAACAAGTATATTAGAAAAGATAGTGATGATGGAAGAAAAGAAATGGTAGTGCAGGAGCTAATAGGACAGTGCAGATGGCAATGATTCAAAGGGAAACCCCATGGCATATGCTCATATCATGTTTTTGTAAAACACTATCACAAATATATGAGCAGTTTACCATGATGCACACCTAGAGAACCCCAGAATTTGAGCTGACATCATGATACAGAATCAAGGGACACAGTATTATCATCATTATCAGCACCACATATATCTTACTACATGATAGGCAGTGTTTGAAATGTTTATGTATAATAACTCATATAATTCTCAAAATAATCTTATGAGGTGTTATTTTTATCATTTTGCAAGAATATGAAACATGGAGATGCAAACTGATATGTCCAAGGTATCACATCTTGTAAGTAGATAATTCAAGATCCAAATCCAGTCATTTTGGCTCCACTATCCATTCTCTTAAATAGTACAATAAATGACAATATTCTTTGATTCTTCTGATATACATTAAAAACAGAATAATGAACGGCTTTATTCCAGAATCAGATGGCAATGTTGCAACAGTAGACACCATAGCACATGCTCAAACATCCGTGGTGCATAAGCAGCCACCAAGGAGTCTGAGCATTTGACCACGATGTACACACAGAAGATCCTGCAACATGAGCTCACACCCAAATTATAGGAGTAGACAGTGAAGACAAAGGAGAGAAAATTCATTGCAATAGCAAATCATGGTGCACAAACTAATATACATGGTACAAAGTATTCTTAGTACAAGAGCAGACTGATAGTGTATTATCACACAAGCATAGTATTTTAAGTGAAAATCTATAGTACGACTTCAAACATTATATGAACAGAAATCCATTATACATGTTTAGACTATCATGAAGGATGAGTCAATTCATATATGAAAGAGGGCACTTGTATGGTACACAAGGAAAGAACCACAGCGTGAAAAACTACTCAGATGATTGTCCTGAATTATCAAAATGTATGGCATTGGTCCAAGAACAGATCACACCCACATGCCTATAGGACATAAGCTGTCAATTATGATACAGGTGCAGATGTACATGGTGTAGAAATAAGTCGTGATATAATTCTTATTCAAATAGATATGGTATGTAATAAAAATCACGATACAAATAATGAATGACTTTGGTCTGGGAGATGACACTGGTACAAAAGGAGACTCAGATGGACATAATGCCTTATTTTAAATAATCATGGTGAATAACCAGAATTCCTATTTTATCCCATTATACACTCAAACTATGCCATTATATGAACTAACAGCTGTGATACATTTAGCAGACATGGTACAGGAGCAGACAGCAAATATGGAAGAAGCAATCATTGTGCAGGAGCTAATGACCACAATCCAAGAGC
>NW_020175057.1:559721-565427 GCF_003031525.2 Neophocaena asiaeorientalis asiaeorientalis
ACATTGAGCGATTTATTCAGATGCACATCATGATCCAATATCCACAATACAGAATCAAGTTCTTGCAGTCAAGGATAAGATGACAATGGTGCAAAATGAGACCCCAGGACATATGCTCAGATGGCTATTGTACATGAACAGCCACCTCTTGTGTTTGAGCATTTGATCATGATGTATATTCTGATAACCCCAAAATATGAGGCATGAATGATGATATAGGACATATCACAAGAAAATATAAAAAATACAGGGCCTGCATCAATTTACATTCCCAGCAACAGTGCAAGAGGGTTCCCTTTTCTCCACACCCTCTCCAGCATTCATTGTTTGAAAAAAAATACAGGGGCAGGTGGACATGGTATAGGAGCAAAAAGCAATGCTGAAATAGAGGCAGATGTGACTGATACATGAGTTAGTAACAATGCTGCCCAATATGACAATTATGACACAGATGAAGCTCAAACATCAGGAGTATATGAACAAACAAACTGTGGTGCTTAATCAGATGGACATAATGCCTAATTAAAAAGCCATAGTATAAAAACAAATGTTGAAACAGTTGAATATTAGTTGATAGTGATTGGAATTTCATTGTCTTAGTCATTATATTTTCCAAAATATTGTTTTCTCACTTTAGTAGGTACATCACATCTTACAGCAAGATGGACTCTAAGTCTAGATTGCACCATTGTATCAATTTTGGTACTTTTGAAAATTCTATTTAGTGCTTCATTATGTCTAAAAATTTTAGAGTATTTTTACGTAAATTATAAATATTATTGAAAAGTTTTTTGGAAAGCAAACATCTTCAAGTATAGATACTCTTATGGGTTTAATTATGTCCCCCCAAAAAAGAGACATTGGAGTTCCAATTCCTGGTACCTGCGGATGTGACCTTATTTGGAAATAGGATTTTGCAGGTGTAATCAAGTTAACATGAGGTCATAGTGGATTAGGGTGGGCCCTAAATCCAATGGCTGGTGTCCTTATAAGAAGGGAGAAATTTAGACACAGACAGAAAAGGAGAGAATGACATGTGATGATGGAGGTAGAGATTGGCATAATGATGCCACAAGCCAAGGAATACCTGCAATTACCAGAAACTGGAAGATGCAAGGGTGAATCCTTTCCTGGAACCTTCAGAGGGAATACAGCCCTGCCAACAGCTTGATTTTGGACTATCTAGCTTCTAGAACTGTGAGAAAATAAATTTCTTTGTGTTTTAAACTACCCAGTTTGCCACCCTTTCTTACGGAAGCCCTAGAAAACTAATAGAAATAGTATTATTGCAAAAAGAGAAGTCATGGTGCATGATTAAATGACTGTATTATATATAAATATGTCTCTGTAGTTTTACCACTCGAACAAAATGCACACTCAGAAAACCTTCAAATATTATCACTCAGCCACATTATATGAGTAGACAGCCACAGTACAGTGTGCTGACAGTCATCTATCAGAAGTAGAGAGTAGTCATTTACAAGTATCTATCTTGTGACTGTAGTTAACATTGTATATGAGAAGACTGCATTGACATATAAGTTTAATGTAGCATGTCAAGAAAATAATGATTCATGAGCTAGTAATCATATGACAGTGGCCTAATACTCCTGTATAATTATACAATGTCATGGTGAACATAAGGTAAATTATAAACAATGTAAATTGTACACATGAAAGCTATAGGCCCTGGCTTTACTCAAAGAATCATGATATCAAGAAATGACCATGGTAAGTGCTAAAAGAACCATGATACACGGGCAGACATAACTGACATATGCTTAAAAATCATGATAATGACATCATGATCATGGTTCAGATCCATGTGCATAAGCTCTTACTATATAGGAAGAGATACTAATGATTCAGGAACAGAAGACTGTGGTGCTTGCTTGGATGTCTGAAGTATAGAAACTCACATTAGAGTGGTAAAACCATACTGCAGGGGAAGGAAACCACAGATATAATTTAAATATAGGATCATTTTCCTATGATTTATGCCAAGATGATCATGGTATGTGCTCAAGTCATAGTATGCCTTGGTATAGGAACTTATACTATGATTAAGTTCAGATCACCATGACACATAAACCTCAGCATATGCACCGATCACCTTGCTGCTGAAGAAGGTGCCTATGGTGCAGGAGTAGGTGGCTATAGCGAATGCTCAAATGACTATAACATATTAGCAGTTGACCATGTTATGCAACCAAACATGCCATTTGTTTGTTTTGATGTCCATGCTTCAGGAACATTAAAGTCACTGTTAACAGTAACCATGGTTTTTTTTTTTAAAAAGCTGAAGACAATGAAGCAGGAACCAAAGGCCATAGTAAAGGTGCAGAATCAGATAATTATAATGAAGCAATCATCATACATGAACCTAAGTCCACAATTCCACAGAGAGAGCCATAATGCAGAAGCAAACAAACATGGTATTGGAGCAGATAGTCCTTAGGTGGAAGTAAATGATCATAACATATTTTTTAATAAACCAGAGATTCATAAGCAGGAGGTCAAAATATATGAAAAGACATGTTTAGACAGTGATGGTGCATGAGCAAATGGTGGGAGTAGGTGGCCCTAAGTATAAAAGCATACAATTATGCTGTCTGCTCAGAATACCACAGTGCACAAGCAAACAAACATGGAAGGGGATCAGATGACCACAGTAAAGAACATAGAAAAGAAGTGAAGAACCATGGTGTAGGAAACTATATGTGAGACACTTGTGAAGACAGTCATGATATACCAATATATAGTCATCCTGCAAGGGGAAAAATTTTTAAGTCTCAGAAGGCACAAGAAAAGTTTGAATGCTGTTTAGAGAGAATGAGAATTTGGTCATATTATAGCAGAGCTCCCAAGAGGCCAACTTCCTAGTCTAGTAAAGACCATCCAAATCAGAGCAGGGACAACAGACAGATTATGAAGGGTTAACCCCAGTCCCAATTCTTGTATCTGAAGAAAGTAGAGATGTACCATCACACCCACTCAGACTAGGAGAGAAAATGCTTGAGCAGACACAAGTTTTATTCATTTATTCATGTCCAGAACAAAATATTTCAGTTGTGCTAAGTTCTGACAACACAACATTCAACAAAATAGACATGATGCTCACCTTCAAGGAGTTGATAGTTTACTGGAAGAAAAACAGTTTACTGGAGAACTGGAAATTATAGTAAAGTAAAAATACAATGATAGGGAAAATACAGAGTGCTATGAAAATATAGAAAAGACATTTTACAAACTATTACATATAGAATGGATAAACAACAAGGTCCTACTGTATAGCATAGGGCACTATATTCAATATCCTATGATAAACCATAATGGAAAAGAATATGAAAAAGAGTGTATGTATATATATATATATATATATATATATATATATGTATGTATGTATAACTGAGTCACTTTGCTGTACAGCAGAAATCAACACAATGTTGTAAATCAACAATACTTCAATAAAATACATTTTAAAAAAAAGAAAAGACATTTAAAATGAGATTTGGGGAATAAAGGAAGATATCACAGAAGAAGTAACACTTAAACAGAAACCTAAATGATGAACTCATGAAGCTCAGAGTGGAACAAAAAAAAGAGGAAGAATTTTCTATCACACATGAAGAACAAAAACGGTGAAATAACATGCTCTGCTGGAAAAATGAAAGTAGTTCAGTACTTCTGAAACAAGGAAAGAAAGGAGAAGAGGCGCTAGAAATAAGGCCAGAGATGTAAGCAGAGACCAGTTCATGCATGGTCTTGCAAACGACTACAAAGGGCTTGGGTTTGATATTTAGAGCAAAGAGAAATCAATGAAGGATGTTGTAACACAAACATATCTGCATATTAGAGAATTCTGCTTGCTGGGTGCAGATTGGGCTCTAAAAGGGTAAAACAGAGTAAGACAGAAAGCAAAATTGATGTTGGTAAATGGAGAAAGAAGTTGGAATCAAATGTGGTGCAGTAATTCTGGAACAGCTGGGAGGAAGACAGTGAAATTCTACAGGAATAGTTTTGAAGCTCTTCTGAGAACCCCTACATCTATAATCCAAGTGAACACTGGTGGCTAACTTATTTGACAACTAAATCATTAAACAGCCCAATGCTATCTTCTGTAGTAGGAATCAAGATCTTTACATAGGAGAGCTAAAACGAATATCATACAGTGGGAACCTCAACACTGCAAGTAAGAATCTGGGGCAGAGAAGTTGGGTAAGGGAAGATCTCTCCCCTTGAGGAGAGAGGAGATATATACAAACATACGTGTATACACACATCACGTTGAAGTGTATGAAATATTTACTCACATTCATTAATTTGCTTTATTAATAGGATTATTAGTTGTCTGGTTAAGAATATAGACATTAAAATGAAATAAAAATGACTCTCTTAGTGTTGTAGCAAGACTTTGGTCCCTGCGATCTTCACCCCTCGAAATTATACCTGTGAATATGATAATGTTACATGGTCAAAGAGACTTTATAGATGGAACTAGTTAAGAAGCTGAGAAAGACCTCTGGCCATCAAAGAAATGGGGATGTCAGTTCAACAACCACATGGAACTGAAACTGGTTGATAATCTGAGTGAGCTTGGAAGCAGATTAATTCTTAGAGCCTCCAAAAAAAGAAATGCAGTCCTGACAACATTTTTATTTCAGCCTTGTCAGGCTCTTTAAGTTAAGGACCCAGCTCTATCAACTAAACTAATGACCTACAGAATCGTGAGACCAAAAAAAATGTATTTTTTAAAGTTTTTATTGAATTTGCTATAATACTGCTTCTGTTTTATGTTTTGCTTTTTGGCTGCAAGGCATGTGGGATCTTAGTTCTCTGACCAGGGATTGAACCACACTCCCTGCATTGGAAGGCAAAGTCATAAGCACTGGACCACCAGGGAAGTCCCTGTTGTTTTAAACTGTTAGATTTGTAGTAGTTTGTTACATCAGCAATAGAAACTAATATACTTAGTTCTTTCTATCTAAGCGGAGGAAAATAATAGCTGTTTCTTTTGGATTGAGTGCTGATTTAATGAGAAAATTATATATATAAGTATAATATATATATTTATAAAATCTATAAATAAATTGAGAGACAGAATTCATTTATAAGCATAAATAGCATATTTATACAGCATATAATGGGCATCCAATAAATAGTTGCAAATGATGTTATATTAATAGTAAATTCTATCTGTACACTTATGATACATTTTACCATTCATTACCAGATTTTATCCTTATCACAACCCTTAAAGGTAAGCCAGTTAAGAATTTTCCAACTTATATAATGAATAAGAATCTAAAACACAAAAAGGGAGAGGAGCTTCAAGATGGCGGGAGAGTAAGATGTGGAGATCACCTTCCTCCCCACAAATACATCAGAAATACATCTACATGTGGAACAACTACTACAGAACACCTACTGAACGCTGGCAGAAGACCTCAGACCTCCCAAAAGGCAAGAAACTCCCCATGTACCTGCATAGGGCAAAAGAAAAAAACAGAAACAAAAGAATAGGGATGGGACCTGCACCAGTGGGAGGAAGCTGTGAAGGAGGAAAGCTTTCCACACACTAGAAAGCCCCTTTGAGGGCAAAGACTGCGGGTGGCAGAGGGGGGAGCTTCGGAGCCGCGGAGGAGAGCACAGCAACAGGGGTGAAGAGGGCAAAGCGAGGAGATTCCCGCACAGAGGATCAGGGCC
>NW_020175057.1:565585-604761 GCF_003031525.2 Neophocaena asiaeorientalis asiaeorientalis
GAGTGAACCAGAGCCCCCGAATCAGCTGCTCCTTTAACCCCGTCCTGTCTGAGTGAAGAACAGATGCCCTCAGGTGACCTACAGGCAGAGGCAGGGCCAAGTCCAAAGCTGAACCCCACGAGCTGCGTGAACAAAGAAGAGAAAGGGAAATGTCACCAAGCAGCCTCAGGGTCAGCAGATTAAATCTCCACTATCAACTGGATGTATCTGCATCTGTGGAATACCTGAATAGACCACAAATCATCCCAAATTGAAGAGGTAGACTTTGAGAGCAATGATATATAATTTTTTCCCTTTTTCTCTTTTTCTGAGTGTGTATGTGTATGCTTCTCTGTGTAATTTTGTCTGTATAGCTTTGCTTTTACCATTTGTCCGATAGTTCTGTCTGTCCTTTTTTGTTTGTTTCTTTGTATACTATAGTTTTTAGTGCTTGTTCTCATCGGTGGATTTCTTTTATGGTTTGGTTGCTCTCTTCTTTCTTTCTTCCTTTTTTTAAATCTTTTTTTTTTTTTTGTTTGTTTGTTTGTTTGTTTGTTTTTTTGCAGTACGCTGGCCTCTCACTGTTGCGGCCTCTCCCGTTGCAGAGCACAGGCTCCGGACGCGCAGGCTCAGCGGCCATGGCTCACGGGCCCAGCCGCTCTGCAGCATGTGGGATCTTCCCGGACCGGGGCACGAACCCGCGTCCCCTGCATCGGCAGGCGGACTCTCAACCACTGCGCCACCAGGGGAGCCCCTTAAATCTTTTTAAAATAATTATTTTCTATTTTAATAACTTTCTTTTATTTTATTTTACCTTCTTTCATTCTTTCTATTTTTTCTCCCTTTTATTCTGAGTCATGTGGATGACACATTCTTGGTGCTCCAGCCAGGCGTCAGGGCTGTGTCTCTGAGGTGGGAGTGCCAAGTTCAGGACGTTGGTAAACAAGAGACCTCCTAGCTCCATGTAACAGCAAATGGCGAAAATCCCCCAGACATCTCCATCTCAATGCAAAGACCCAGCTTCACTCAACGACCAGCAAGCTACAGTGCTGGACACCCTATGCCAAAAAACTAGCAAGACAGGAACACAACCCCATCCATTAGCAGAGAGGCTGCCTAAAATCATAATAAGGCAGATATCCCAAATAACACCACCAGATGTGGACCTGCCCACCAGAAAGACAAGAGCCAGCCTCATCCACAAGAACACAGGCACTAGTCCCCTCCACCAGGAAGCCTACACAACCCACTGAACCAAACTTAACAACTGGGGACAGACACCATAAACAACGGGAACAACAAACCTGCAGCCTGTGAAAAGGAGACCCAAACACAGTAAGTTAAGCAAAATGAGAAGACAGAAAAACACACAGCAGATGAAGGAGCAAGGTAAAAACCCACCAGACCTAATAAATGAAGAGGAAATAGGCAGTCTACCTGAAAAAGAACTGAGAATAATGATAGTAAAGATTATCCAAAATCGTGGAAATAGAATGAAGAAAATACAAGAAATGTTTAACAAGAAACTAGAAGAAATAAAGAGCAAACAAACAGTGATGAACAACAAATTAAATGAAATTTAAAATTCTCTTGAAGGGATCAATAGCAGAATAACTGAGCCAGAAGAATGGATAAGTGACCTGAAAGATAAAATAGTGGAAATAACTACTGAAGAGCAGAATAAAGAAAAAAGAATGAAAAGAATTGAGGAAAGTCTCAGACACCTCTGGGACAATATATATGCTGTCTACAAGAGACCCACTTCAGACCTAGGGACACATACAGACTGAAAGTGAAATCAGAAGAAAGCTAGAGTAGCAATTCTCATTTCAGACAAAATAGACTTTGAAACAAAGACCATTTCAAGAGACAAAGAAGGACATTACATAATGATCAAGGGATCAATCCAAGAAGAAGATAAAACAATTGTAAATATTTATGCACCCAACATAGGAGCACCTCAATACATAAGGCAAATACTAACAGCCATAAAAGGGGATATCGACAGTAACACAATCATAGTAGGGGACTTTAACACCCCACTTTCACCAATGGACAGATCATCCAAAATGATAATAAAGAAACACAAGCTTTCAATGATACATTAAACAAGATGGACTTAATTGATATTTATAGGACATTCTATCCAAAAACGACAGAATACACTTTCTTCTCAAGTGCTCATGGAACATTTTCCAGGATAGATCACATCTTGGGTCACAAATCAAGCCTTGGTAAATTTGAGAAAACTGAAATCATATCAAGTATCTTCTCCAACCACAATGCTATGAGACTAGATGTGAATTACAGGAAAAATCTGTAGAATGTAAAAACACATGGAGGCTAAACAATACACTACTTAATAACGAAGTGATCACTGAAGAAATCAAAGAGGAAATCAAAAAATACCTAAAAACAAATGACAATGAAAATACGATGACCCAAAACCTATGGGATAAAGCAAAAGCAATTCTAACAGGGAAGTTTACAGCAATACAATCCTACCTTAAGAAACAAGAAACATCTCAAATAAACAACCTAACCTTACACCTAAAGCAATTAGAGAAAGAGGAATAAAAACACCCCAAAGTTAACAGAAAGAAAGAAATCATAAAGGTCAAAACAGAAATAAATGAAAAAGAAATGAAGGGAATGATACCAAAGATCAATAAAATTAAAAGCTGGTTCTTTGAGAAGATAAACAAAATTAATAAACCATTAGCCAGACTCATCAAGAAAAAAGGGAGAAGACGCATACCAATAGAATTAGAAATGAAAAAGAAGTAAAAACTAACACGGCAGAAATACAAAGGATCATGATAAAGTACTACAAGCAAATCTATGCCAATAAAATGGACAACCTGGAAGAAATGGACAAATTCTTAGAAAGGCACAACTTACCAAGACTGCATCAGGAGGAAATAGGAACACAACAATCACAAGCGCTGAAAGCAAAACGGTGCTGAAAAATCTTCCAACAAACAAAAGCCCATGACCAGATGGCTTCACAGGCGAATTCTATCAAACATTTAGAGAGGAGATAACACCTATCCTTCTCAAACTCTTCCAAAATATACCAGAGGGAGGAACACTTCCAAACTCATTCTATGAGGCCACCATCACACTGGTACCAAAACTAGACAAAGATGTCACAAAGGAAGAAAACTACAGGCCAATATCACTGATGAACATAGATGCAAAAATCCTCAACAAAATACTAGCAAACAAAATCCAACAGCACATTAAAAGGATCATACACCATGATCAAGTAGGGTTTATCACAGGAATGCAAGGATTCTTCAATATATGCAAATCGAACAATGTGATACACCATATTAACAAACTGAAGAATAAAAACCATATGATCATGTCAATAGATGCAGAGAAAGCTTTCGACAAAATTCAACACCCATTTATGATAAAAAAAAAAAAACCTCCAGAAAGTAGTCATAGAGGGAACTTACCTCAACATAATAAAGGCCATATATGACAAACCCACAGCCAACATCATCCTGAATGGTGAAAATATGAAACCATTTCCAGTAAGGTCAGGAAGAAGACAAGGTTGCCCACTCTCACCACTATTATTCAAAATAGTTTTGGAAATTTTAGCCATAGCAATCAGAGAAGAAAAAGAAGTAAAGGGAATCCAAATCGGAAAAGAAGTAAAGCTGTCACTGTTTGCAGATGACATGATACTATACATAGAGAATCGTAAAGTTGCTACCAGAAAACTACTAGAGCAAATCAATGAATTTCGTAAAGTAGCAGGATACAAAATTAATGCACAGAAAGCTCTTACATTCCTATACACTAATGATGAAAAATCTGAAAGTGAAATTAAGAAAACACTCCCATTTACCATTGCAAAACAAAGAAAATATCTAGGAATAAACCTGCCTAAGGACACTAAAGACCTGTATGCAGAAAATTATAAGACACTGATGTAAGAATTTAGAGTTGATACAAATAGATAGAGAGATATACCATGTTCTTGAATTGGAAGAATCAATACTGTGAAAATGGCTATACTACCCAAAGCAATCTACAGATTCAATGCAATCCCTACCTAACTACCACTGACATTTTTCACAGAACAAGAACAAAAATTTCACAATTTCTATGGAAACGCAGAAGACCCCGAATAGCCAAAGCAATCTTGGGAAAGAAAAACGGAGCTGGAGGAATCAGGCTCCCTGACTTCAGACAGTGGATGGACCTAGAGTCTGTCATACAGAGTGAAGTAAGTCAGAAAGAGAAAAACAAATACCATATGCTAACACATATATATGGAATCTAAAAAAATGTCATGAAGAACCCAGAGGCAAGTCGGAAATAAAGAGGCAGACCTACTAGGGAATGGACTTGAGGATACAGGGAGGGGGAGCGGTAAGCTGGGGCAAAGTGAGAGAGTGGCATGGACATATATACACTACCAAATGTAAAATAGATAGCTAATGGGAAGCAGCCACACAGCACAGGGAGATCAGCTCGGTGCTTTGTGACCACCTAGAGGGGTGTGATAGGCAGGGTGAGAGGGAGGGAGACGAAGAGGGAAGAGATATGGGGATATATGTATATGTATAACTGATTCACTTTGTTATAAAGCAGAAACTAACACATCATTGTAAAGCAATTATACTCCAATAAAGATGTTAAAAAGAAAAAAACACAAAGAGGTTTTTACTTGGTCACAAACCAGTAACTAATAAGAGTCAGAGAGGGACTGAATCCAAAACTTCTGACTCCTGGTTAAGTGTTATTTCCATAGCTTAGTTAAAAAATGAATACTTCCTAAAGGAGTTACTATGATGGTGAGAATTCAGTTATGCTATTGGGATAATGGGAAGTACTTTTTGTCCAAGTTTTTGATGCCTCCGATGTAGCACAGGGTTGGCCTATGCTCTAGGAATGAATCCTGAGTATTTACAAGAAATATATTTTCACAATGGGTCTACTTGGGAACCACTTTAAGGGAGCAGTGGAGACTATAGGATATAGAGGTTTGGATAAGGCTGTGTGGAAATCAGCAGTTAGGGATTTAGAAATCTGATATAGCTGTCTGAAGTGCAAAAACCGTGTAGTTCTTAAACCCAGAGTGTTCTGGTTTCAGCCAAATCCATTAATCCTCTCTGCTTCCTGCTTCTTCAGCTCACTTGCAAAACCTTCCCAAAAGCTCTAAAATTCAGCTTTATTTCAAAGTTCAAGAATCTCAGATATAAATCCAGTATGATACGTGAAGCTAGAAAGCAACTGCAGGTAACAAAAGCAAGTCTAGCCAAGGTACTCTTACATGTTCAAATTCAGAAACACAATAGTACCGGATTCCACTAAGGAATACTGTTCATACACATATAAATAGTGAACCAAGGCAGAATCTGCTATTCCAGAAGCTGATGAAAGTAAACCTCTTTTTTCTCTCCTGTAGAATGTTCAGATGCCTGAAGCACATGTTGATCTTTACCCATCCATTGCACACTGTCTACATGTCAAGAAGAGGAATGACAGTAGGGAATTCATAGCAATTACCACAGAGCAAAGACAAGATAATGTCTGTATGATGCCATCTCTTTTTGCTACACAGATAAATTTATAGAATAGATTTTATATTAGCTCTGAGTTTGGGACAACTGACTTCCTATACTGGGTCTCAGTTTCCTAATTGTAATATGAATGGATTGAGCTAGATGATGACTAAACTTCTGGATCTAATATTCAGTTCAGAGAAATATCAACTGAGGACATTTTAGGAACATCTTCGGTAATAGCAAAGGAATACAAGAATGTGGACAGTCAAATAGCATGACAAAAATATTGAGATAATTAATTCTATAAAAATCATTGACTATATAGCATGGGACAGATACTGTACCAAGAATGGGGATACATATATTTTAAAAGACACAAAGTCTCAAGGGTGTAAACAAAAATAACTAACATTTACTTTAGGAAGAACTAAATAACTGAAACAACATCATAACCACTGTGCTGTTAGCCAATTGGAGAAGGAGAAATTAATCATGATTTGAAAAGAACAAAGTATAAAATTGCAGAAGGAAGGTTTTATTTTAGTGAAAACTTGAAAGAGATTTCAAGAAGAAATGGGATGTTTATAAGAGTTAATACTTAGACCTGTTAAAAGAAATAACTTGTCTTAAGAAGGAACTTTTTTTGAAAAATCCCAATTCAATAAAAGATATTCACATGAAGTCTACAGAAAACTTCATAATTTATAATGAAACATTAAAAGGATTTTCAATAAAGTGAGGAAGGAGATAAAACTGACTGTTAGCATTACTACTATTTTAGTATATTATTATAAAATCATAGCAATGAATTAAGCTAAGGAAAAAATGAATAAATATTAGAAAAGAAAAGAAAAAACTATCAGTTTGCAATGGAATAAATAAAGAATTTATTATAAAATGGGCCAGTTGTAGATCCAAGTACACTTAGTCAACATCTTTTGTAAATACCAGCAATAACCAGTTAGAAAATATAATAGGTAAAAAGGACAATTCATATTAGCAACAAAGCTATAAAAACTGAGAAATACATATAACAAAATAAATGTTTAAATCTAATTAAAGAAAACTATAAAAATTTACTAAGAACTTCTTATGACTGTGAGGAACAACTTTATACAACAGACCAACTCACCCACCGAGAAAATCTAGAAAATTGTGGTAAAATATGTGTGTGTGTGTGTTATTCCATCAGAGAGCTACCAAGGCAAACAGAATCTGAGGGGCAAAGATCTTGGAGTGAAGGGAAACTCACTGACATGAGCCCCACATACTACACCTCTTAGCCCCTGTAGGAATTAGCTGACTGCTAATTAAGAGAGAGGCTAAAAAATTAAGAGACATTTAAAAATTAGGCAGAAAGTAGCTACTAAGAGATAGATAAAGAAGCTTAACAGAACTTTCCACAGTCTCATAGAGATGGTGAGACAAAAATCAAAGTTCAGGGATTCAAGTAACTTAGATTTAAAACACAAGATTTAGGAGAAAGGAAAAGAGCAGCGAAATTGGGTCTGATAATCTGAGCCAAATTTTTCCATGGAGGTAATTACTGATTTCTAAATGGCTGTGCTGGAGAACACAAGCAGAAAAGGGATGTTAAAATGATGACAAGCTAAACAGAGTTATTAGTACTTTCTTGGAGCTTGAGGCCCACGAAGGTGAAGAGTCCCTGATAAACCCCCAAAATTTCAGCTAGGATGCTTAAGGACTACACAAAGAGTAAGGGTGAGTCACAAAGATACACGCCTTACCAAAACAAACAAACAAGCAACAAACCACCAGCAAAAACAAACAAACAAAAAGAAACCTCACCTTGAAGTATCTCAAAAAGAAACCTCACCTTGAAGTATCTCAATCTTTGATTGGATTAAGGTAATCTGCTTCCACTTTAATTGTGTGCAAGAATGTAAATACTAAAGTAAATACTCTAAAAAAAATATAACAGAGGATTTCTGTTACCAGACAAAAATAGATTCATTTCTACCTATTTCTCCCACATCATTACAATTAAAACACTAGACATTAATACAACAGAAAATCATTTGAGGATGCTGAGAGTTGGAAAGAAAAAGGCAGACTGTCTAGGGATCTTGGGACTTATGGAACAACATGACAGTGAGTCCCTGCATTTTCTTTTTACCTCCCAATTATTCCAAACTAGGCACTAGAAAAGCCTGCAAACAAGAACCACCAACAGAAGTAGACCCCAAAAAAGCCCTAAGAAAAGCCTGCTCTCTCTAGACAAAGGACCAAGAAAAGGGACAGCCTAGCAATACAGAAAACTTACTGACAATACCTGCCCTACCCTAGCCAACCTCAACAAACACTCCACCACCAGCAGTGAGGGGCAGGGGAAACCAAGTAAGAAGTCAGAACTCGCAAATCTATCCAGCAGTACAAGAAGTATGACATAATGATCCCCTTTTCTATGGACAGGGCACTAGCAGTAGCTGAGTAGGGAGTCTGGATTCCAAATCTGGGGTAATCTGGAGAGCTAGGACATATTACATTTTTTGTTCTCAATGTTTAAGTAAATTTCTGTGAAGTTAATAGCTAACTAGCTAACAAAACAGAGACTTCTGTGACCATAAGGACCAAGAATACAGTCTTTAGAAAATTGTTTACGAGAGCCACTAAACAAATAAAAAGACTATAACCCACAAAAAGTAAAACCAAACCATGGGGAGGGAGAAGAACAAGATCTTCAGAGTCAACACAGTATAATATTCAAAATGTCCACTTTACCAAAAAAAAAAAAAAACCCACAAGGCATGAAAAGATACAGGAAAGTATGGCTCATTCATAGGAAAAAAGGAAATTAACAGAAACTGTCCTAGACGAGGCCTAGACATTGCTCTTACTAGACAGAGACTTCAAATCAACTGCTCAAAGAACTAATGAAAATCAGGAGAACAATGTGTCACCAAAGAGAGAAATATCAATAAAGAAATAAAAATTATAAATTCTGAAGTTGAAAAATACAATAACTGGAATGAAAAATTCACTAGAGAGGTTCAACAGTATATTTGACCAGCAGAAAAAAAGAATCATCAAACTTGAAGATAGTTCAATTAAGTTTTTCTTACCTGAAGACAAAAAAAACCCAAAAAGAATGAAGAAAATTGAACACAGTCATTCTGGAATAACTGGATATCCAGATATCCACATACAAAAGACGAATGTTGCATCCTTTCCACTCAGCATATATAAAAATTAATCCAAACAGGATTAAAGACCTAAATATAAGTTAAAACTATAAAATGCTTAGAAGAAAAAGAGGATTAAATCTTCACAAACATGGATTAGGCAATGGTTTCTTTGAAATACCAAAATCACATGGAACAAAAGAGAAAAAAAAGATAAATTGGACTCCATCAAAATTAAAACCATTTGCTCATCAAATGACACAACCAAGAGAATGAAAGACAATCCACAAATGAGAGAAAATATTTGCTAATAATATATCTTATAAGAATCTAAAAATAAAGAATCTAGTATCCTCAAAATTAATACACAGAAATCTCTTGCATTCCTATACACTAACAATGAAAGGGCAGAAAGAGAAATTAAGGAAACAATCCCATTTACCATTGCAACAAAAAGAATAAGATACCCAGAAATAAACGTACCTAAGGAGGCAAAAGACATGTAGTGAGAAAAATGTAAAATACTGATGAAAGAAATCAAAGATTACATAAACAGATGGAGAGATATACCATGTTGTTCTTGGATTGGAAGAATCAATATTGTGAAAATGGCTATACTACCCAAAGCAATCTACAGATTCAATGCAATCCCTATCAAACAATCAATGGAATTTCTCACAGAACTAGAACAAAAATTTCACAATTTGTATGGAAACACGAAACACCCCGAATAGCAAAAGCAAGCTTGAGAAAGAAAAATGGAGCTGGAGGAATCAGGCTCCCGGACTTCAGACTATACTACAAAGCTACAGTAATCAAGACAGTATGGTACTGACACAAAAACAGAAATATAGATCAATGAAACAGGATAGAAAGCCCAGAGATAAAGCCATGCACCTATGGTCACCTAATCCATAACAAAGGAGGTAAGAATATACAATGGAGAAAAGACAGCCTCTTCAATAAGTGGTGCTGGAAAACTGGACAGCTACATGTGAAAGAATGAAATTAGAACACTTCCTAACACCATACACAAAAATCAACTCAAAATGGATTAAAGACCTAAAAGTAAGGCCAGACATTATCAAACTCTTAGAGGAAAACAGGCCAAACACACTTTGACATAAATCACAGCAACATCTTTTATGACCCACCTCCTAGAGTAATAAAAATTAAAACAAAAATAAACAAATGGGACCTAATGAAACTTAAAAGCTTTTGCACAGCAAAGGAAACCACAAACGAGGAAAAGACAACCTGCAGAATGGGAGAAAATATTTGCAAATGAAACAACTGACAAAGGATTAATCTCCAAAATTTACAAGCAGCTCATATAGCTCAATATCAAAAAAACAAACAACCCAATCAAAAAATGGGCGGGAGACCTAAATAGACATTTCTCCAAAGAAGAGATACAGATTGCCAACAAACACATGAAAGAATGCTCAACATCATTAATCATTAGAGAAAGGCAAATCAAAACTACAATGAGATATCATCTCACACCGGTCAGAATGGCCATCATCAAAAAATTTACAAACAATAAATGCTGGAGAGGGTGTGGAGAAAAGGGAACCTTCATACACTGTTGTTGGGAATGTAAATTGATACATCCACTATGGAAAACAGTATGGAGGTTGCTCAAAAAGCTCAAAATAGAAATACCATATGACCCAACAATCCCACTACTGGATATATACCCAGAGAAAACCATAATTCAAAAAACACATGCACCCCAGTGTTCATAGCAGTACTATTTACAATAGTCAAGACATGGAAGCAACCTAAATGTCCATCAACAGAGGAATGGATAAAGAAGATGTGGTACATAGATATAATAGAATATTACTCAGCCATAAAAAGGAATGAAATTGGGTCATTTCTAAAGACATGGATGGACCTGGAGTGTGTCACACAGAGTGAAGTAAGTCAGAGAGAGAAAAGCAAATATTGTATAATAATGCATATATGTGGAATCTAGAAAAATGGTATAGGTGATCTTATTTGCAAAGCAGAAATAGAGACATAGACATAGAGAATAAATGTATGGATACCAAGGGGGAAAGGCATGGGGAGGGAGGAATTGGGAGACTGGGATTGACACATATAGATCATTGATACTATGTATAAAACAGATGACTGATGGGAACATATTTTATAGCACAGGGAACTCTACCTAATGCACTGTGGTAACCTAAATGGGAGGGAAGTCCAAAAGGGAGGGGATACCTGTATGTGTATGGCTGATTCATTTTGTTGTGCAGTGGAGGATAACACAATATTGTAAAGCAACCATACTCCAATAAAAACTAATTTTAAAAAAAGAATAAATAGAAGTGGACATGCTGACACACAAAAAAGAATCTAGTATCTGCAAAATATAAAAAGGACTCTTACAACTCAATAAGAAAGAAAAGCAACCTGATTAAAACATGGTCAAAGTGTATATTTTATGGTACGTGAATTATATCTCAATAAAGCTGTTTAAGAAAGGATCACATAAAGCTTCCTGCTTTCTATCAAATTTTTTTAAATGGGCAAAGAAACTGAATAGCCCTTTCTCCAAAGAAGATATACAAATGACCAACAAATACATGAAAACATTCATTAGGAAAATGTAAATCAAAACCAAATTAGATAATATCTCACACCCACTAAGATGTCTATAAAGAAAAAGAAGATAAAATAACAATTGTTTGTAAGGATGTGGGGAAATTGGAACCCTCATATATTGTTGTTGGGAATGCAAAATGATTAAGCTGCCATAGAAATCAGTAAACATAAAATTAGTATAGACTCAGCAATTACACTCCTGGGAATACAAATAAAAGAATTCAAAATCAGGGTTTAAGTAAAAAATTGTACATGAATGGTCACAGCAGCACTATTCACAATAGACAAAAGATGAAAACAAACCAAATGTCTATCAACAGATGAGTGGATAAATAAAGTGTGCCATTGTCATACAAAGAAATTGCCATAGGTAGAAATGAAATTGTGATAAATGCTGTACCAACCTTAACGATGTCATGTTAAGTGAAAGGAAACAGACACAAAGACCATTCTGTATGATTTGATTGATATGAAATATCAGGAATAGGTAAATCCATAGACACAGAAAGCAGATTAGTGGATGTTAGGAGCTGGGAAAAGGGAGAATAGGAAGCACAAGGTATGGGCTTTCCTATGGAGGTGACATAATATATTGGAACTAGTAGTGTGATGGTTGCACAACAATGTGAATGTATTAATTGCCACTGAGGTGTACACGTTAAAATGGTAATAAATAAATGAGTGAGTCTAAGAGACCTGTGGGATATTTGCATAATATTGTCCCAGATAAAGAGGAGAGAGACAGCAAGGAGCAGAAAGAACATTTGAAGAAATAATGGCCAAAATCTTCCCAAATATAAAGACAGACATGAATCTATGCATCCAGGAGCCTCAACAAATGCCAAGTTCGTTAAATTCAAAGCAATCCACCCCAAGACACATTGTAATCAAATTGTTGAAAGACAAAGAGAAGATCTTGAAAGCATCAAGAGAGAAGTGATTCATCACATGTAAGGGATCCACAATAAGATCATCAGTTGATTTTTCATCAAAAAACCTTGAATAAAGAAATCCTAGCCAGATGGTTTCACCAGAGAATTTACCAAATACTTAAAGAAGATATGGAACAAATTTGACAAATTCTCTTCTAGAATTAGAAGAGGAGAGAAAGTAACAAACTCATTTCATGAGACCAGTATTGTCCTAATCACAAAACCAAACGAAGGACAAAGGCATTATGAACAAACTAACAAATGAGGGAGGGAGGGACAGAGGGAGGGAAGGAAGGAAGGAAGAAGGGAAGGAGGGAAGGAGGGAAGGAGGGAAGGAAGGAAGGAAGGAAGGAAGGAAGGAAGGAAGGAAGGAAGGAAGGAAGGAAGGAAACTACAGGCTGATAGTATTCATGAACATTGAATAAGATTTATTCCAGTTATGCAAAGCTGGTTCATTTGAATATCAGTCAATGTAATCCACCATAACTACATGCTAAAGAAGCAAAAGCATATAATCATATCAATTGATGCAGAAAAATAATTTCACAAAATCCAACAGCCATTTGTGATTCTAAAAAAAGTTGCAATGCTAGCAGCTTTATATGCTACCTAAAAGTATGAAAACAAAATTAAAAATCAATTCTGGTTGAAACACAAAATAGTTTAAGCACTATGGAAAACTGTTGGGTAGTTTCTTTAGAAAGTAAACATGCATGTACCATAAAAACTATCAATCGCATATCTTAAATAAATGAAATTTTATGTGCACACGAAAACCTATATTCTCATGTTCACATCTTTATACATAATAACCCCAAACTGGAGACAACACAAAAGTCTTTCAACTGGTGAACTGCTAAACAAATTCTGGTACATCCCATCCATACTACAGAATACTACTCAGCAATAAAAAGGAACCAACTATTGATCATTCAACAACTTGGGTGGATCTCAAGTGTATCATGTTTAGTAAAAATGTCAGTCTTTCAGCAAAGAAAACATATAGATAATAAAAAGTATATGAAAAGATTCTCAAGATCATATATCATTAGGAAGTTGCAGATTAAAACAACAATAAAATACCACTACCATCTGTTAGAATGGCTAAAAATCAAACCATTGACAACACCAAATGCTGAAAAAGGATGTGGAGCAACAGGAACTCTCACTCATTCTGGTGGGAATGCAAAATGGTACAGCGACTTTGGAAGACAGTGTGACAGGTATTTACAAAGCTAAACATAGTCTTACTATGTGATCCAACAATTGTGCTCCATGGTATTTACCCAAATGAGTTGAAAACTTATTAGACACAAAAGCATACACATGAATATTGATAGCAACGATACTCATAATTGCTAAAAATTGAAAGCAACGAAGATGTCTATCAACAGATGAGTGGATAAACGAATAATGAAACATCGATACAATGCAACATTATTCAGTGAAAAGAAATGAACTCTCAAGCCATGGAGGAACCATAAATGCATACTGCAAAGTAAAATAAGCCAGTGTGAAAAGGCTACATACTGTATGATTCCAATGGCATGACATTCTTGAAAAGGCAATGATATAAAGATTTAAAAGATCAATGGTTGCCAGGGGTTCAGGGAGGAGAGAGGGTGAGATGAATAGGTGAAATGCAGAGGGTTTTTAGGGAAGTGAAACTATTTTGTGTGACAGCATAATGGTGGATACAAGACATTATACATTTATCAAAACTCATAGAACTGTAAAACACAAAGAGAGAACCTAAATGAAAATTATGGACTTTAGTTAATAATAATGTATCAATAGTTGTTCATCAATTGTAACAACTGTACCACACTAATCTAAGATGTTAATGATAGGGGAAATTCGTGGGGGAGGGGGAAAGGGTACATAGGAACTCGTTGTACTTTCTGCTCAATTTTTCTGTAAACCTAAAACTTCTCTACAAAATAAAGTCCATTAATTTTTAAAAAGCCAATCTCCAAAAGTTTACATGGTATACAAACATATTTTTATATTTTCAAACTGACAAAACTATAGAGATGGAGAGCACATTAATGGTTTCTGGGGAAAGAGACAGGTGGAAAATAGTGGGTGCTACAATAAAGAGGTAACATGAAGGAGTATCTTTGCAGCAATTGAACAGTTCTGTATCTTTTTTTTTCATGTAATGTCTGAAACATTTATATTAACATATTTCCATACAAATAACCAAAAGAAAGTTTAGTATTCATTTTTGTTTGTTTGTTTGTTTATACTGCAGGTTCTTATTAGTCAACAGTTTTATACACATCAGTGTATACATGTCAATCCCAATCGCCCAATTCAGCACACCACCATCCCTATCCCACCACGGTTTTCCCCCCTTGGTGTCCATATGTTTGTTCTCGACATCTGTGTCTCAATTTCTGCCCTGCAAACCAGTTCATCTGTACCATTTTTCTAGGTTCCACATACATGCATTAATATATGATACTTGGTTTTCTCTTTCTGACTTACTTCACTCTGTATGACACACTCCAGGAAAACTTTACCTAATTCATTGATTAGCACTACTAGTTTTCTGGTGGCATGTTTAGGATTCTCTATGTATAGTATCATGTCATCTGCAAACAGTGACAGTTTTACTTCTTCTTTTCCAATTTGGATTCCTTTTATTTCTTTTTCTTCTCTGATTGCTGTGGCTAAAACTTCCAAAAACTTTCAATGGGTTGTTGGATTCTGTTTGCTAGTATTTTGTTCAGGATTTTTGCATCTATATTCATCAGTGATATTGGTCTTTAATTTTCTTTTATTTTATTATCCTTGTCTGGTTTTGGTATCAGGGTGATGGTGGCCTCATAGAATGAGTTTGGGAGTGTTCCTTGGTCTGTAATTTTTTGGAAGACTTTCAGAAGGATGGGTGTTAGCTCTTCTCTAAATGTTTGATAGAATTCACCTGTGAAGCCATCTGGCACTGGACATTTGTTTGTTGGAAGATTTTTAATCACAGTTTCAATTTCATTACTTGTGTTTGGTCTGTTCATATTTTCTGTTTCTTCCTGGTTCAGACTTGGAAGGTTATACCTTTTTAAGAATTTGTCCATTTCTTCCAGGTTGTCCATTTTATTGGCATAGAGTTGCTTGTAGTAGTCTCTTAGGATGTTTTGTATTTCTGCGCTGTCTGTTGTAACTTCTCCTTTTTCATTTCTAATTTTATTGATTTGAGTCCTCTCCCTCTTTCTCTTGATGAGTCTTGCTAATAGTTTATCAATTTTGTTTATCTTCTCCAAGAACCAGCTTTTAGTTTTATTGACCTTGGCTATTTTTTTCCCTTTGTTTCTATTTCATTTATTTCTGCTCTGATCTTCATGGTTTCTTTCCATCTGCTAACTTTGGGTTTTGTTTGTTCTTTCTGAAGTTCCTTTAGTTGTAAGGTTAGATTGTTTACTTGAGATTTTCTTATTTCTTGAGGTAGGCTTGCATAGCTATAAACTTCCCTCTTAGAACTGCTTTTGCTGCATCCCATAGGTTTTGGATCATCGTGTTTTCATTATCATTTGTCTCCAGGTATTTTTTGATTTCCTCTTTGATTTCTTCAGTGGTCTCTTGGTTGCTTAGTAACGTATTGTTTAGCCTCCATGTGTTTGTGTTTTTTACGTTTTTTTTTTCCCCTGTAATTCATTTCAAATCTCATAGCGTTATGGTCAGAAAAGATGCTTGATATGATTTCAATTTTCTTAAATCTACTGAGGCTTGATTTGTGACCCAAGATGTGATCTATCCTGGAGAATGTTCCGTGCGCACTTGAGAAGAAAGTGTAATCTGCTGTTTTTGGATGGAATGTCCTATAAATATCAATTAAATCTATCTGGTCTATTGTGTCATTTAAAGCTTCTGTTTCCTTATTTATTTTCATTTTGGGTGATCTGTCCATTACATTTGTTGTAGAGCTGGTTTGGTGGTGCTGAATTCTCTTAGCTTTTGCTTGTCTGTGAAGCTTTTAATTCCTCCATTGAATCTGAATGAGATCCTTGCTGGGTAGAGTAATTTTGGCTATAAGTTCTTCCCTTTCATCACTTTAAGTACATCATGCCACTCCCTTCTGGCTTGTAGAGTTTCTGCTAAGAAATCAGCTGTTAACCTTATGCGAGTTCCTTTGTATGTTATTTTTTGTTTTTCCCTTGCTGCTTTCAATAATTTTTCTTTGTCTTTAATTTTTGCCAGTCTGATTACTATGTGTCTCAGTGTGTTTCTCCTTGAGTTTATTGGACTCTCTGCACTTCCTAGACTTGGGTGGCTATTTCCTTTTCCATGTTAGGAAAATTTTTGACTATAATCTCTTCAAATATTTTCTCGGGTCCTTTCTCTCTCTCTTCTCCTTCTGGGACCCCTATAATGTGAATGTTCTTGCATTTAATGTTGTCCCAAAAGTCTCTTAGGCTGTCTTCGTTTCTTTTCATTCTTCTGTCTTTATTCTGTTCTGCAGCAGTGAATTCCACCATTCTGTCTTCCAGGTCACTTATCCGTTCTTCTGCCTCAGTTATTCTGCTATTGAATCATTCTAGTGTAGTTTTCATTTCAGTTACTATATTGTTCATCTCTGTTTGTTTGTTCTTTAATTCTTCTAGGTCTTTGTTAAACATTTCTTGCATCTTTTCAATCTTTGCCTCCATTCTTTTTCTGAGGTCCTGGATCATCTTCATTATCATTATTCTGAATTATTTTTCTGGAAGCTTGCCTAGCTCCACTTCATTTAGTTGTTTATCTGGGGTTTTATCTTGTTCCTTCATCTGTTACATAGCCCTCTGCCTTTTCATCTTGTCTATCTTTTTGTGAATGTGGTTTTTGTTCCACAGGCTGCAGGATTGTAGTTTTCTTGCTTCTGCTGTCTTCCCTCTGGTGGATGAGGCTATCTAAGAGGCTTGTGTATGTTTCCTGATGGGAGGGACTCTAGTTCTGTATCTTGATTGTGGTGGTGGTTACACAAATTTACACATGGGATTAAACTGCATAGAACTACACAAATACATACACACATGATTACATGCAAAATATGCTTATATGATTGCAGTAATGCTTATAATGCTTATATAATTGCAATAATGCTAATGAGGCCTGTAGTCTAGCTAATATTGCACTATAATCATATTAGAACTCCCATTGGTGGAAGCTGTCTAAAGGTTTCAGAGGGCTCTATATACTATTTTTGCATCTTCCCATGAATTTATAATTTTATTTAAAATAAAAAGGTTTTTAAAAGATAGCATCAACCAAGCCCTTTTCCATTTTCACTTAAAATGCCCAGCATGCAAACAAAAAATTATCATGAATGAGATGAGCTAAAACTCCCAAAGAAAAACTTCCTTTAAAAAAGTCCCAGATGCAATCCTCATACTGGAAATGCCAGAACATACTATAAGATAATGATTAACTCTAAGAAAATAGATACAATGAAAAATTTCACAGAATACTGGAATCTATAAAATGAACAGATATTCTAGAACTGAAAAAAATGTAATGACTGAATTTTAGGATGTAATAATTATAACTGATATCTTAGGCTATCAGAATTCAATAAGGATATATGTAATATTTCAATGAAATGATTAGCAAACTTAACCTAAATTACTTAACCTAAATATATATATTTAAGTCAAATGGGCCATGAAGCAAACCTAAATTCATATAAAAGTATTGAAATCAGAATATATTATTTGACCTCTGACAACAGCTTAATTTAGACATCTTTACTAAAGAAGATAACTATAAAATCACAATTTGGAAATTAAGCAGTTCACTTGTAAATAATGCATGGGTGAAATAAAAAACTCAAATTAAGTTAGAAAATATTTTGCACTGCATGAAAATAAAAATACATCAAAGAAAACAACTAAGATATAACAGTTATTACCATCAAAAATTTATAGCCTTTTATGCATATGTTTGAAAAGAAAAAAAAGGATCTAAGTCTACAATCTAATTTTCCTTCTGAAATAGTAAAATAAAAACAAATTAAAAGTAAAAAGAAGAAAAATATATATATAATCAGAATGTAATAAAATAAAACATCTATAATAAGGAGGTCCAGCAAGTCAAAAGTTGGTTGTATTAAAGGTCCAATGAGGAACATACTTCAACATAATAAAGACCACATATGACAAGCCCACAGATAACATCATACTCAATGGTAAAACTGAAAGGTTTTTCTCTAAGATCAGGAAAAAGACAAGAATGCCCACTATCACCACTTATATTCAACATAATATTGGAAGTCTTAGCTAGAGCAATTAGGCAAGAAAAAAATTTTAAAGCATCAAAATTGGAAAGGAAAAAGTAAAAATGTCATTATTTGCAGATGACATAATATTGTATATAAAAAACATTAAAGACTCCACCAAATATTTTAGAGCTAATAAATAAATTCAGTAAAGTTGCAAGACAGAAATCTGTTGTGTTTCTATAGTTAATACACTATCAGAAAGAGAAATTAAGAAAGCAATACCATTTACAATTTCATCAAAAAGAATAAAATAGCCAGGGATAAATGTAACTAAGGAAGGTGTGTGGAGAAAAGGGAACCCTCCTACACTGTTGGTGGGAAGGTAAATTGATATAGCCACTATGGAGAACAGTATGGAGGTTCCTTAAAAACTAAAAATAGAGTTACCATATGATCCAGCAATCCCAATCCTGGGCATATATACAGAGGAAACCATAATTCAAAAAGATACACACACCCCAATATTCATTGTAGCACTATTTACAATAGCTAGGACATGGAAGCAGCCTAAATGTCCATCAACAGAGGAATGGAAAAAGAAGATATGGTACATATATACAAGGGAATATTACTCAGCCATTAAAAAGAATGAAATAATGCCATTTGCAGCAACATGGATGGATCTAAAAATTGTCATACTGAGTGAAGTAAGTCAGACAGAGAAAGACAAATATCATATTATATCACTTATATGTGGAATCTAAACAAAAGAGTACAAATTAACTTATCTACAAAACAGAAATAGAGCTACAGATGTAGAAAACAAACTTATGGTTACCAAAGGGGGATAAATTGGGAGATTGGGATTGACATATACACACTACTATACATAAAATAGATAACAAATAAGGACCTACTGTATAGCACAGGGAACTCTACTCAATACTCTGTAATGGCCTATGTGGGAAAAGAATCTAAAAAAGAGTGAATATATGTATAACTGATTCACTTTGTTGTACACCTGAAACTAACACACATTGTAAATCAACTATACTCCAATAAAAATTATTTAAAATAGAATAAAATACCCAGGAATAAACTTAACTAAGGGGCTGAAAGGCCTACACATTGAAAACTACAAGGCATTGATGAAAGAATGTAAAGAAGACACAAATAAATGGAAAGATAATCCATGCTCATGGATTAGAATAATTAATATTGTTTAAATGTCCATACTACTCAAAGTAATCTACAGATTTAATGTAATCTCTATCAAAATTCCAATGGCATTTTACACAGAAATAGAACAAAATATCCTAAAATTTACGTGGGACCACAAAAGACCCCAAGTAGCCAAAGGAACCTTGAGAAAGAATAAATCTGCAGGTATCATTCTTCCTGATTTCAAACTATGTTACAATGCTATAGTAATCAAAACATTATGGTACTGGCATAAAAAAAGACACATAGATCAATGGAATGGAATAGAGACCCCAGAAATAAACCTATGCATATATGGTCAATTAATTTATGACAAAGGAGCCAAGAATATATAAGGGGGGAACGACAGCCTCTTCAATAAATGGTGATGGGAAAATTGGGCAGCTACATGCAAAAAGAATAAAACTGGACCATTAGCTACACCACCCACAATAATTAACTTAAAATGGATTAGACTTGAAAGTAAGATGCAAAACAATGAAATTCTTAGGAGACAACAGAGGCAGTAAATCCCTGACATCTTTCTCAGCAATGGTTTTTCATATTTGACACCAAAAGCAAAGGCAACAAAAGCTAAAATAAACAAGAGGGATTACATACATCCAACTAAGTAGCTTCTGCATATCAACAAAAGCAAAGACAACCTACTGAATGGGAGAAAATATTTTCAAATTATATATCAAATAAGGTGTTAATATCCAAAATATATAAAGAACTCATATAACTCAACAGCAAAAATAAAAACAACCTGATTTTAAAATGGGCAGAGAATCTGAATATACATTTTCCCAAAGACATACAGAAGGCCAACAGGTACATGAAGGGATGCTCAACATCACTAATCATCAAGGAAATGCAAATAAAAACCACAATGAGATATCACTTTATGCCTCTTAGAATAGCTATTATCAAAAAGACAAGAAATAAAAAGTATTGGTGAGGATCTGGACAAAAGAGAATACTTGAGCACTCTTGGTGGGAATGTAAATTGGTACAGCCACTTTGGAAAACAATTTGGAGGTTCCCTAAAAAATTAAACATAGAACTACCATATGATCCAGTAATTTTACTTCTGGATATTTATCAGAAGAAAACAAAAACACTAACTCAAAAAGACATGTACCTCCATATTCACTGCAGCATTATTTACAATAGCCAAGACATGGAAACAATCTAAGTGTCCACTAACAGATGAATGGATTAAGAAAATGTAGTATAGAATCAGCCAAGATGGTGGAGTAGAAAGACCTTGAGCTCACCTCCTCTCACAAGCACACCAAAACCACAACTATTTTCAGGACAACCACTGATGAAAAGACCAGAACCTACCAGAAAAGATCTTTTACAACTAAATACATAAAGAAAGAACCATAATGAGACAAGTTGGAGAGGTGAATTCACGATATAGTCAACCGGGTGGGTGACTCACAAACTGAGATTGTCCCACAGGAGTAAGAGCTCTGAGCCCCACATCAGGCTCTCCAGCCCAGGGGTCTTGCACTGGAAAGATGAGCTCCCAGAACATTTGGCTTTGAAGGCCATTGGGGCTTAATCTCAGGAGGCCCATAGTATTGGGGGAAATAGAGATTTTAGTCTTAAAGGTTGCACACAAAAACACACACTCTGGGATTTAGGGAAAAGCTGTAATTTGATAGGAACCTAGACCAGACCTACCTGCTGGTCTTCGAGAGTCTCCTGGAGAGGTAAGGGGAAGCTGCAGCTCACTCTGGGGACAAAGACACTGGCAGCAGCTTCTTCAGAGCTCCTTCTACTGAATTGATGCTGGTGCTGGTGGGCACCATTGTGGAATTCTCCCCCTAGTTCATTAGTACCACAACTTGCCCCCCCCCAACAGCCTGTAGGCAAAAGTGCTGGGATGCCTCAGGCAACTGGGTGGGGACACAGCCCCACTCATAAGGAGACAGGCTGCCTAAATACCTCCTGAGACCACAGCCTTCTCTGGACTCGGCCCTGCCCGCCAGAGGATTCAGGACCCAGCTCCATCCACCAGTGAGCAAGCACCAGTCCCAGGGCCCACTAGCAGGCCAACACAAGTTTTGGAACACTGTGGAACCCAAATTCAACTATGTCAGGAATCAGTCCCCCCACCAATAATCTGACACCAACTTTGGGATCCCTGGACCCTGCATGCAGATTCTAGGAACCAGTTCTGTCTGGTAGTAGTCCAGCACTAACCCCACAAGTGGACAGGCAACAGCCCTGGAATCTTTTGGACCTCTGACTCCACCAAGAAGTGAGCCAGAACTAACCCTGGGTCCCCCTGGGGTTCTGAAGTCAGCTGTCCAGCTGCCTCATGACCCAGCCCTGAAAACAAGTAGCTGGAAACCTCCACAAAGCAGTGCCTGGCAACAAACCAGGCAAGGTAACAATCAGGCCTATAAGACTGCCCACATAGTCAGTCTGCCACAACAGAAGGACCCATGGAGCCCTCATAGGGGGAACCCCTAGAGCATATAGGTTGGATGACGAGAGGTGAATGCACAGCTGGAACACACAGGATGTCTCCTACACAAGGTAACTTCTCCAAGGGGGGAAAATGTAACTAACCTTCCAGATACATAAAAATACAAACAGCAATTTAGGCAAAATGAAGCAGCAGAGGAACATGTTCCAGGTGAAGGAAAAAGATAAAACCCCAGAAGAACTAAGTGAAATGGAGATAGGCGATCTACTTGAGAAAGAGTTCAGGGTAGTGACTGTAAAAATGATCAAGTAACTTGGGAGAAAAATGGATGCACAGAGAAGTTAGAAGTTTGTTAACAAGAGTTTAAAAATATAAAGAACAACCAAACAGAGATGAAAAATACAATTACTGAAATGAAAAATACACTAGAAGGAATCAACAGTAGCCTAAATTATACAGAGGAATGGATCAGCAAGCTGGAAGACACTATAGTGGAAATCACTGATGCTGAAGAGAAAAATGAAAAAAAGAATGAAAAGAAATGAGGATGGTTTAAGAGTCCTCTGGGACAACATCACGCATACAAAGATTCATATTATAGGGGTCTCAGAAGGAGAAGAGAGAGAAAGGGGTTGAGAACATGTTTGAAGATAAAATAGCTGAAAATTTCCCTAAACTGGGAAAGAGTCACCCAAGTCCAGGAAGCATAGAAAGTCCCATACAGGATAAACCCAAAGAGGAACACACCATGACATTGTAATTAAAATGACAAAATAAAAGATAAACAGAGAATATTAAAAGCAGCAAGTGAAAAGCAACAAATAACATACAAGGGAACTCCTATAAAGTTATCAGCTGATTTTTCAGCAGAAGTTCTGTAGGCCAGAGGGGAGTAGCTTGATATATTTAAAGTGATGAAAAGGAAAAACCTACAACCTAGAATACTTTGCCCAGCAAGACTCTTGTTCAGACTGGATGGAGAGATCAAAAGTTTTACAGACAAGCAAAAGCTAAAAGAGCTCTGAATCACCAGACCAGCTTTACAAGATGTGTTAAAGGAAATTCTCTAAGCAAAAAAGAAAAGGCCACAACTAGAAACATGAAAATTATGAAATGAAAAAGTCCATCAGTAAAGTCAAACATACAATAAAAGTAGGAAATCATCTACACACAAATCTAGTATGCAGGTTAAAAGACAAAAGGAGCAAAATCATCTATATCCACAGTAAGCAGTAAGGGGATTCACCAAACAATTAGATGTAAAATATGATATCAAAAACAGTAATCATGTGGGGAGGACAGTACAAAAGAAGGGTTGTTAAAATGCATTAGAAATTAAGAGATCAACTTAAAACAATTAGGTATATTTTGAGATTGCTATATAAAAACCTCATGGTAACCATAAACCAAAACTCTATAATAGATATACCCACAAAGAAGAAAAAGGAATCCAAACATAACACTAAAGATAGTAACCAAATCACAAGAGAAGAGAAGAAAAGAAGAAAGAAGGAAAGAAGGAAAGAAAGAAAGGAAGGAAGGAAGGAAGGAAGGAAGGAAGGAAGGAAAAAAGGAAGGAAGAAAGAAAGAAAGAGAAAGAGAGAAAGAAAGAAAAAAAGAAAGAGAAAGAGAGAAAGAAAGACAGACCTAGAAAACCAAATCCAAAACAATTAACAAAATGGAAAGAAGAACATTTGTATCAATAATTACCTTAAATGTAAGTGGACTAAATACTCCAATCAAAAGATATAAAGTGGCTGAATGAACACATAAACAAGACCCATATATATGCTGCCTACAAGAGACTCACTTTAGGTCTAAAGACACACATAGACTGAGAGTGAGGGGAAAGAAAAATGTATTTCATGAAAATGTAAATCAAAAGAAAGCTGGGGTAGCAATACTTATATCAGACAAAATAGACTTTAAAATAAAGACTGTTACAAGATACAAAGAATAACACTATGTAATGATCAAGGGATCAATCCAAGAAGATATAACAATTGTAAGTACATATGTACCCAACATAGTTGCATCTAAATATATAAAGCAAATATTAACAGACATAAAGGAAGAAATATACAGTAACACAATAATAGTAAGGGACCTTAACATCCCACTTACATCAATGGACACATAATCCAGACAGAAAATCAAGATGGTAACGCTGGTCTTAAATGACATATTTGACGAGATGGACTTAATTGACATATGTAGAACATTCCATCCAAATGCAGCAGAATACACATTCTTTCCAAGTGAACATGGAACATTCCCTAGGATAGATCACACACAAGGCCACAAAACAAGCCTCAGTAAATTTAAGAAAACTGAAATCATATCAAGCATCTTTTCCGACCACAACACTGAGACTAGATATCAAATTCTAGGGGAAAAAAATGCAAAAAACACAAACACAGGCTTTCCTGGTGGTGCAGTGGTTGAGAGCCCGCCTGCTGATGCAGGGGACATGGGTTCATGCCCCGGTCTGAAAAGATCCCACATGCTGCAGAGTGGCTGGGCCCGTGAGCCATGGCCACTGAGCCTGCATGTCCAGAGCCTGTGCTCCGCAATGGGAGAGGCCACAACAGTGAGAGGCCCACGTACCGCAGGAAAAAAAAAATAAAACACAAACAATTGCTGGGCAAACAATTGGAGGCTCAGTAAATGGGTATAGAAGCAACATCCCTCAACATAATAAAGGCCACATATGACAAACCCAAAGCTGACATCATATTCAATGGTGAAAAGCTGAAAGCATTTCCTCTAATATCAGGAAAAATACAAGGATGTCCACTCTCGCCACTTCTATTCAACATAGTAATGGAAGTCTTAGCCACAGCAATCAGAAAAGAAAAAGAAATAAAAGGAACCCAAATTAGAAAAGAAGTAAAACTGCCACTGTTTGAAGATGACATGATACTATACATAGAAAATCCTAAAGACACCACCAGAAAACTACTAGAATGAATGTAGTTGAATGAATTTGGTAAACTTAAAGGATACAAAATTAATATACACAAATCCTCTGCCTTTGTATACACTAACAATGAACTATCAGAAAGAGAAATTAAAGAAACACTCCCATTCACCACTGCATTAAAAAGAATACCTAGGAATAAAGCTACCTTAGGAGGTAAAAGATCTCTATTCAAAAAGCTATAAGACACTGATGAAAGAAATTGAATATGACACAAACACACTGAAAGATATACCATGTTCCTGGATTGAAAGAATCAGTATTATTAAAATGACCATACTATCCAAGGCAATCTACAGATTCAATGCAATCCCTATCAAGATACCAATGGCATTTTTCACAGAACTAGCACAAATAATTTTAAAAATTGTATGGAAACACAAAAGGCCCTCAATAGGCAAACTAATCTTAAGAAGAACTGAGCTGGAAGAATCATGCTCCCTGACTTCACACTTTACTACAAAGCTGCAATAATCAAAACTGTGTGCTACTGGCACAAAAAGAGACACATTGATAAATAGAACAGGGTACAGAACCCAGAAATAAACCCACAAATTTATGGTCAGTTAATCTACCACAAAGGAGGCAAGAAGAAAAAATGGAGAAAAGACAGTCTCTTCGATAATGGTGCTGGGAAAACTGGACAGCTACAAGTAAAACAATGAAATTAGAACATTCTCTAAAACCATGTACAAATATAAACTCAAAATGGATGAAAGACCTAAATGTAAGACCAGAAAACATAAAACTCCTATAGGAAAACATAGGCAGAACATCTTCTGAAATAAATTGTAGCAATTTTTTGGGTCTATATCCTAAAGCAATGGAAATAAAATCAAATATAAACAAATGGACCTAGTTAAAATTAAAAGTTTTTGCACAGCAAAGGAAGCCATCAATGAAACAAAATAACAATCTACTGAATGGGAGAAAATACTTGCAAATAATATGACCAAAAAGAGGCTAATATCCTAAATATACAAACAGCTCATACAACTCAACATAAAAAGACACAAAACAGAAAACCCAACTAAAAAATGGGCAAAAGACCTGAATAGACATTTTCCCAAAGAGGACATGCAGATGGCCAACAGGCACATGGAAAGATGCTCAACATCACTAATCATCAGTAAAATGCATGAAAAAAACAAACAACCCAAGCAAAAAATGGGTGAAAGATCTAAATGGACATTTCTCCAAAAAAGACATACAGATGACCAACAAGCACATGATAAGATGCTCAACATCACTAATTAGTAGAGAAATGCAAAGCAAAACTACAATGAGGTATCACCTCACACCAGTCAGAATGGCAATCATCAAAAAGTCCTCAAACAATAAATGCTGGAGAGGGTGTGGAGAAAAGTGAACCCTCCTACACTGTTGGTGGGAATGTAAACTCGTACAGCCACTAAGGAGAATAGTATGGAGGTTCCATAAAAAACTAAAAGTAGACCTACCATATGGCCCTGAAACCCCACTCCTGGGCATACATCTGGAGAAAACCAAAATTCAAAAACATACATGTACCCCAATGTTCACTGCAGCACAATTTACAATAGCCAGGACATGGAAGCAACATAAATGTCCATCAATGGAGGAATGGATAAAGAAGATGTGATATACACACACACACACATACATGACATACACATAATGGAATATTACTCAGCCATAAAAAAGAATGAAATAATGCCATTTGTGGCAACATGGGTGGACCTAGAGATTGTCATAGTGAGTGAAATAAGTCAGACAGAAAAAGACAGATATAATATGATGTTACTTATTCATACAATCTAAAACACGGTACAAATGAACATATTTACAAAAGAGAAATACAGTCACAGATGTAGAAAACAAACATATCGTTACCAGGGGGGAAAGCAGTGAGGGAAGGGATAATTTGGGAGACTGGGATTGACAGATACACACTACTATATATAAAATAGGTAACTAATGAGGACCAACTTGTAGCACACAGAACTCTTCTCAATACTCTGTAATGAGAGGACCTCCAAGATGGTGGAGGAGTAAGACGTGATCACCTTTCTCCCCACAAATACATCAAAAATACATCTATATGTGGAACAACTCCTACATAACACCTACCAAATACAGGCAGAAGACTTCAGATTTCCCAAAGGCAAAAAAGAAACTCCCCACATACCTGGGGTCTTGGTGCTCCAGGCGGGTCTCAGGCCTGAGCCTTTGACATGAGAGAGACGAGTTCAGGACACTGGACCACCAGAGACCTCCCCACTCCATGTAATATCAATCAGCAAGAGCTTTCCCAGAGATCTCTGTCTCAACGCTAAGATCCAGCTCCCCTCAATGATGAGCCAGCTACAGTGCTGGACACCCTACCCTATGCCAAACAAATAGAGAGACAGGAACACAACCTCACCCATTAGCAGAGAGGCTGCCTAAAATCATAATACGTTCACAGACACACCAAAACACACCACTGGATGTGGTGCTTCTCACAAGAAAGATAAGATCCAGCCTTAACCACCAGAACATAGGCACCAGTCCCCTCCACCAGGAAGCCTATACAACCAACTGAAACAACCTTACCCACTGGGGGCAGACACCAAAAACAACAGGATCTATGAACAAGCAGCCTGAGAAAAGGAGACCACAAACACAGTAAGTTAAGAAAAATGAGAAGACAGAGAAAGGTAAAAACCCACCAGATCAAACAAATGAAGAGGAAATAGGCAATCTACCTGAAAAATAATTCAGAGTAATGATAGTAAAGATGATCCAAAATCATGGAAATAGAAGGGACAAAATACAAGAAACGCTTAACAAGACCTAGAAGAACTAAAGAGCAAAGAAACAATGATGAACAACACAATAAATGAAATTTAAAATTCTCTAGAAGGAATCAATAGCAGAATAACTGAGGCAGAAGAACGGATAAGTGACCTGGAAGATAAAATAGTGGAAATAACTACTGCAGAGCAGAATAAAGAAAAAAGAATGAAAAGAACTAAGGACAGTCTCAGAGTCCGCTGAGACAACATTAAACGCCCCAACATTCGAATTATAGGGGTTCCAGAAGAAGAAGAGAAAAAGAAAGGGACTGAGAAAATATTTGAAGAGATTATAGTTGAAAACTTCCCTAATATGGGAAAGGAAACAGTTAATCAAGTCCATGAAGTGCAGAGAGTACCACACAGGATAAATTCGAAGAGAAACACGCCAAGACACATATTAATCAATCTATCAAAAATTAAATACAAAGAAAAAATATTAAACTCAGCAAGGGAAAAGCAACAAATAACATACAAGGGAATCCCCATAAGGTTAACAGCTGACCTTTCAGCAGAAATTCTGCAAGCCAGAAGGTACTGGCAGGACATCTCTCTTTTTTTTTTTTTACATCTTTATTAGAGTATAATTGCTTTACAATGGTGTGTTAGTTTCTGCTTTATAACAAAGTGAATCAGCTATACATATACATATATTCCCATATCTCCTCCCTCTTGCATCTCCCTCCCATCCTCTCTATCCCACCCCTCTAGGTGGACACAAAGCACCGAGCTGATCTCCCTGGGCTATGTGGCTGCTTCCCACTAGCTATCTATTTTACATTTGGTAGTGTATATGTGTACATGCCACTCTCTCACTTTGTCCCAGCTTACCCTTCCCCCTCCCCATACCCTCAAGTCCATTCTCTAGTAGGTCTGTGTATTTATTCCCATCTTACCCCTAGGTTCTTCATGACATTTTTTTCCTTAAATTCCATATATATATATATATGTGTTAGCATATGGTATTTGTCTTTCTCTTTCTGACTTACTTCACTCTGTATGACAGACTCTAGGTCCATCCACCTCATTACAAATAGCTCAATTGCGTTTCTTTTTATGGCTGAGTAATACTCCATTGTATATATGTGCCACATCTTCTTTATCCATTCATCCAATGATGGGCACTTAGGTTGTTTCCATCTCCGGGCTATTGTAAATAGAGCTGCAACGAACATTTTGGTACATGACTCCTTTTGAATTATGGTTTTCTCAGGGTATATGCCCAGTAGTGGGATTGCTGGGTTATATGGTAGTTCTATTTGTAGTTTTTTAAGGAACCTCCATACTGTTCTCCATAGTGGCTGTACCAATTCACATTCCCACCAGGAGTGCAAAAGTGTTCCCTTTCTCCACACCCTCTCCAGCATTAAAGTGATGAAAGGGAAAAACCTACAACCAAGATTACTCTACACAGCAAGGATCTCATTCAGATTTGACAGAGAAATTAAAAACTTTACAGAAAAGCAAAAGCTAAGAGAATTCCGCACAACCAAACCACCTTTACAACAAATGCTAAAGGAACTTCTCTAGGCAGGAAACACAAGAGAAGGAAAAGATCTACAATAACAAACCCAGACGAATTAAGAAAATGGTAATAAGGACATACATATTGATAATTACCTTAAATGTAAACGGGTTAAATGCTCTAACTAAAAGACATAGACGGGCTGAAAGGAAACAAAAACAAGACCCATATATATACTGTCTAAAAGAGACCCACTGCAGACCAAGGGACACATACAGACTGAAAGTGAGGGAATGGAAAAAGATATTCCGTGCAAATGGAAATCAAAAGACAGCTGGAGTAGCAATTCTCATATCAGACAAAGTAAACTTTAAAATAAAGACTACTACAGGAGACAAAGAAGGACACAACATAATGATCAAGGGATCAATCCAAGAAGAAGATATCACAGTTGTAAATAATTATGAACCCGGGCTTTCCTTGTGGCACAGTGGTTGGGAATCTGACTGCCAATGCAGGGGACACGGATTTGAGCCCTGGTCTGGGAGGATTACACATGCCATGGAGCAACTGGGCCTGTGAGCCACAATTACTGAGCCTGCGTGTCTGCAGCCTGTGCTCCACAACAAGAGAGGCCACGATAGTGAGAGGCCCATGCACCGTGATGAAGAGTGGCCCCCGCTTGCCAAAACTAGAGATAGCCCTCACAGAGAAACGAAGACCCAACGCAGCCATAAATAAATAAATAAACAAAATAACCCTTGATATTAAAAAAATATATATATTTATGCACCCAACATAGGAGCACCTCAATAAATAACGCAAATGCTAACAGCCATAAAAGGGGAAATTGACAGTAACATAATAATAGTAGGGGACTGGAACACCCCACTTTCATCAATGGACAGATCATACAAAATGAAAATAAATAAGGAACCATAAGCTTTAATGACACATTAAATGAGATGGACTTAATTGATATTTATAGGACATTCCATCCAAAAACAACAGAATACACTTTCTTTTCAAGTGCTCATGGAACATTCTCCACGATACATCATATCTTGGGTAACAAATCAAGCCTTGGTAAATTTTAAAAATTGAAATTTGATCAACTACCTTTTCCGACCAGAGTGCTATGAGACTAGATAACAACTACAAGGAAAAAAACGTAAAAAATACAAACACATGCAGGCTGAACAATACACTACTAAATAACCAAGAGATCACTGAAGAAATCAAAGAGGAGATCAAAAAATACGTAGAAACAAGTGACAATGAAGACACAATAGCACAAAAGCTATGGAATGCAGCCACAGCAGTTCTAAGAGGGACGTTTACAGCAATACAATCCTACCTCAAGAAACAAGAAACATCTCAAATAAACAACCTAAACTTATACCTAAAGAAATTAGAGAAAGAAGAACAAAAAGGACCCATAGCAGAAGGAAAGAAATCATAAAGATCAGATCTGAAATAAATGAAAAACAAATGAAGGAAATAAGAGCAAAGATTAATAAAACTAAAGGCTGGTTCTTTGAGAAGATAAACAAAATTGATAAACCACTAGCCAGACTCATCAAGAAAAAAAGGGAGAAGACTCAAATCAACAGAATTAGAAATGAAAAAGGAGACATAACAATTGACAATGCAGAAATACAAAGGATCGTGAGAGATTACTACAAGCAACTCTCTGCCAATAAAATGGACAACCTGGTAGAAATGGACAAATTCTTAGAAAAGCACAGCCTTCCAAGACTGAACCAGGAAAAAATAGAAAATATAAACAGACTAATCACAAGCACTGAAATTGAAACTATGATTAAGAATCTTCCAACAAACAAAAGCTCAGGACCAGGTGGCTTCACAGGCGAATTCTATCAAACATTTAGGGAAGAGCTAACACCTATCCTCAAACTGTTCCAAAATATAGCAGAGGGAGGAACATTCCCAAACTCATTCTACGAGCCCACCATCACCCTGATACCAAAACCAGACAAAGAAAACTACAGGCCAATATCACTGATGAAAACAGATGCAAAATTACTCAACAAAGTATTAACAAACAGAATCCAACAGCACATTAAAAGGATCATACACCATGATCAAGTGGTGTTTATCCCAGGAATGCAAGGATTCTTCAATATATGCAAATCAAACAATGTGATACACCATATTAACAAATTGAAGGATAAAAACCATATGCTAATCTAAATAGATGCAGAAAAAGCTTTCAACAAAATTCAACACCCATATATGATAAAAACTATACATAAAGTAGGCAAAGAGGGAACTTACCTCAAAATAATAAAGCCCATATATGACAAACCCACAGCCAAAATCGTTCTCAATGCTGAAAAGCTGAAACCATTTCCCGTAAGATCAGGAATAAGACAAGGTTGCCCACTCTCACCATTACTGAACATAGTGTTGTAAGTTTTAGCCACAGCAATCAGAGAAGAAAAAGAAAAAAAAAGGAATCCAAATCAGAAAAGAAGAAGTAAAACTCTCACTGTTTTGCAGATGACATGATAGTATATATAGAGGATCCTAAAGATGCTACCAGAAAACTACTAGAGCTAATCAATGAATTTGGTAAAGTAGCAGGATACAAAATTAATGCACAGAAATCTCTAGCATTCCTATACACTAATGATGAAAAATCTGAAAGTGAAATTAAGAAAACACTCCCATTTACCATTGCAACAAAAAGAATAAAATACCCAGAAATAAACCTACCTAAGGAGACAAAAGACCTGTATGCAGAAAACTATAAAACACTGATGAAAGAAATTAAGGATGATACAAACAGATGGAGAGATGTTCTTGGATTGGAAGAATCAACATTGTGAAAATGACTATACTACCCAAAGCAATCTACAGTTTCAATGCAATCCCTATCAAACTACCAATGGCATTTTTCACAGAACTACAACAAAAAATTTCACCATTTGTATGGAAACACAAAAGACCCCGAATAGCCAAAACAATCTTGAGAAGGAAAAATGAAGCTGGAGGAATCAGGCTTGGTGGCTTCAGACTATACTACAAAGCTACAGTAATGAAGACAATATAGTACTGGCACAAAAACAGAAATAGAGATCAATGGAACAGGATAGAAAGCTCAGAGATAAACTCATGCACATATGGTCACCTTATCTTTCATAAAGTAGGCAAGAATATACAATGGAGAAAAGCTAGCCTCTTCAATAAGTGGTACTGGATTGAATGAACAGCTATATGTAAAAGAATGAAATTAGAACACTCCCTAACACCATACACAAAAATAAATTTAAAATAGATTAAAGACCTAAATGTAAGACCAGGCACTATAAAACTCTTAGAGGAAAACATAGGCAGAACACTCTATGACATAAATCACAGCAAGATCCTTTTTAACCCACCTCCTAGAGAAATGGAAATAAAAACAAAATTTAAAATATGGGACCTAATGAAACTTAAAACCTTTTGCACAGCAAAGGAAACCATAAACAACATGAAAAGACAACCCTCAGAATGGGAGGAAATATTTGCAAATGAATCAAGTGACAAAGGATTAATCTCCAAAATATACAAGCAGCTCATACAGCTCAATATCAAACAACCCAATCCAAAAATGGGCAGAAGACCTAAACAGATATTTCTCCAAAGAAGATATACAGATTGCCCACAAACACATGAAATGATGGTCAACATCACTAATTATTAGAGAAATGCAAATCAAAACTACAATGAGGTATCACCTCACACCAGTCAAAATGGCCATCATCAAAAAGTCTACAGATAATAAATGCTGGAGAAGGTGTGGAGAAAAGGGAACCCTCCTACACTCTTGGTGGGAATGTAAACTGATACGGCCACTATGGAGAACACTATGGAGGTTCCCCAGAAAACTAAAAATAGAGCTACCATATGGCCCAGCAATCCCACTACTGGGCATATACCCTGAGAAAACCATAATTCGAAAAGAGTCATATACCACAATGTTCATTGTGGCACTATTTACAATAGCCAGGACATGGAAGCAACCTAAGTGTCCATTGACAGATGAGTGGATAAAGAAGATGTGGCACATATATACAATGGAATATTATTCAGCCATAAAAAGAAACGAAATTGAGTTTTTGTAGTGAGGTGGATGGACCTAGAGTCTGCCATACAGAGTGAAGTAAGTCAGAAAGAGAAAAACAAATACTGTATGCTAACACATATATATGGAATCTAAAAAAAAATTAAAAATTTCTGAAGAACCTAGGGTCTGGACAGGAATAAAGACGCAGATAATGGCCTTGAGGACACCGGGAGGGGGAAAGGTAAGCTGGGATGAAGTGAGAGAGTGGCACTTGACATATATACACTACCAAATGTAAAATAAATAGGTAGTGGGAAGCAGACGCATAGCACAGGGAGATCAGCTCAGTGCTTTGTGACCATGTAGAGGGGTGGGATAGGGAGGGTGTGAGGGAGATACAAGATGAAGGGGATATATGTGTACATATCACTGATTCACTTTGTTTTACTGCAGAAACTAACACAACATTGTAAAGCTATTATACTCCAGTAAACTTGTTAAAAAAAGAATACTCTGTAATGACCTCTATGGGAAAAGAATCTAAAAAAGAGTGGATATATGTATATGTATAACTGATTCACTTTCCTGTACACCTGAAACTAACACAACATTATAAATCAACTATACTCTAATACAAATTTTAAAAAAACACACAAACAATTAGTTGTCACCTCACACCTGTCAGAATGGCTATCATCAATTAGAAAACAAATAACAAATTATTGGCAAGGGTGTGGAGAAAATCGAAACTTCATACACTCTTGATGGGAATGTAAATTGGTGTAGCTGCTGTGGAAAACATTATGGAGGTTTCTCAAAAAACTAATAATAATGCTACCATATGATCCAGCAGCCCTACTCCTGGGCATACATCTGGAAAAGGTGCAAACTCTAATTTGAAAAGATACATGTATCCCAGTGTTCGTAGCAGCACTATTTGAAATAGCTAAGACACAGAAGCAACATAAATGTCCATCAACAGATTAATGGATAAAGAATATGTGGTATATATATATATATATATATATACAATGGAATATTACTCAGCCATAAAACGAATGAAATAATGCCATTTGCAGCAACATGTATAGACCTAGAGATTACCATATTATCATATTAAGTCTCTGTAAGTTAGAGAAAGACAAATATCATATAATATCACTTGTATGTGAAGTCTAACAAAAAAGATACATATGAATTTATTTACAAAACAGAAATAGCCTCACAGACATAGAAAACAAACTTATGGTTAATAAATTAACTATACTTCAATTAAAAAATGCATAGTAGAAAAAACAGATGTGGTGTATATATATACAATGGAATACTACTCTGCTATAAAGAAGAACAAAATTTTGCCATTTGCAGAAACATGGATAGACTTGGAGGGCATTATGCTAGTGAAATAAGTCATACAGAGAAAGACAAATATTGTATGACATCACTTATATGTGGAATCTAAAATATACAACAAACTAGTGAGTGTAACAAAAAAGAAGCAGACACAAATATAGATAACAAACTAGTGGTTACTCGTGGGGAGAAGGAAGGGGTAGGGGCAATATAGGGGTCAGGGATTAAGAGGTACAAACTATTATGTATAAAATAAGCTATAAAGATATATTGTACAACACAGGGAATAGAGCCAATATTTATAAAAATTATAAATGGAATATAGCCTTTAAAAGTTGTGAATCACTGTATTGTACAACTCTAACTTATATAATATTATACATCAACTATACTTCAGTTAAAGAAATGCAAATTTAAACTACTATGAGATTCTAAAATATGCATATTTTGATGGCTAAATCTTCAAAGTTTAACAGTACTAAGTGCTGAAAAGAATGGAGAGTCATTGCAACCCTTGTACACTGCTGGTAGATGTGTAAATTGGTGCAAAATTTTGTAAAACTCCTTGGCAGTTTCTAATAAGTTGAATGTATGCATACCCTATGGTCCAGCAATCCCATTCCTAGTTATATAAACAACAGAAATGAAGACATATGTTCAGCAACAAATTGTAAACAAATATCTTACTAAATATTACTCATTATATTGTAACACTGGACACAATCAAAATTCCATCATCAACAGTAGAATGGATATATAAGTTGTGGTTTATTTATAGAATGGACTACTATACAGCACTGAAAATTAATGAACTATAGCTAGCATAACAACATAAATGAATGTCAAAAACATTATGTCGAGTGCTACTAGCCATGTACAAGGGAGTATATACTATATTATCCCACTTATAGATAAAGTTCAAAAACAGGTGAAACTAATCTGTAGCATAAGAAATCAAGATATTAGTTATTTTGGGGGAGGGGAGTATGGACAGTGACTTAGAAAAGGCATGAAGGCGTGGTTTGGGATGTTATTTTTTTGTATTTCCTGATCCAGATGGTGGTACACAGGTTTGTACCTTTGAGAAACATTCATTGAGTTGTACACTTATGATTTTGCTTTTTTTCCCTATGTATGTTACATTTTAATCAAAAAGCTTACTTTAAACCAAAAAAAATTACTGAAGAGACCTGAATAAATGGCAACATAGCATGTTTCTGGCTGGGGAGTGCTAATTAGCTAAAAGATACCAATGTTTCCAAGTTTATTTATAATTCAGTGTAATCCTAATAAAAGTCTCAACACCATTTCCTTAAAATAAAACTTGTCAATTTTATTTTAAAGTTTGTAAGGAATTGCTTGCAACTACCTTTTAAAAAAAAAGTATAACAGGTCATTTGACCCAATGAAGAGCAAACATACTATAAATCTAACAAAATATTGTAGTACTAGAATATTTTCATGTTGATATGTACATGCCCCAAAACACTGGTAACAGGAATTGCCTCCTGGGAGGAAACCTGGGTGGCTGTTTGGGTAAGAATGAGAATGAGATTTATTTTTCAATCTATACCACTTTTTACCTTTGGATTATGACCTTTGCATATGAGTTACTTATTTAAAAAACAAATTAAAAAAAATTAAAGCTTAGTACTGGGGCAAAAATAGAAAAAAAGAATCACTGTAATTAAACAGAGAGATCCAAAAACAGATCCATGTATTTATAGGAATTTAGTGTAAGATGAAGGAACAGTTTATGACCACTGAGGAAATTATGTACTGTTCAATAAATTGCACTGGACAAATGGCTATCCATTTAGAAAAAATGTGAGACCCATTGTGCACAATGGAATATAATGCTACTACATGTAATTAACAAATACTGAATGTACTCTTCAGGTGGGAAGGAGCTTGCTAAGTAAAGCCTAAAACTCATAAGCCATAAAAAGAAAGAGATTAAGTATGTATTAATTTTAAACTTCTCTGTAGCAAAAAGATCTCATCAATAAGGTTAGAGATAAACAACAGACTAAGATTTAGAAACAAAATATTAATATTTCTGATACATAAGGAGCTAATATGAATCAGTAAGTAAAAAATGAAACAAAATATAAAATTGAGCAAAGGATATGCATAAAAAATTCACAGTAGAATATTACAAATGGATAATAAACATATAGACATATATTCAACCTCAAGAGTAATCAGAGAAATACACTGTAAAACAATAAGATATTTGCATTTTAAAACTATGGAAGAATAACTAATACATTAATTTAAAAGTTAGCTGTTGTAAGATTGGGGGAAGAGAACAGAATTGCTAAAGACTGTGATAGGAGCAAAATTTCTTTTGTATATCATTATTTTATTTTATTTTTGAACCATGTAACTGAATTCATTTTCTCTGTGTCCCAGCATTTTTCCAAAACCAAATGCTTTTCCATTATTCCCTATCTCGATAAATGGTACCATCATTCATCCAACTGCAGAATCAGAAACCTAGACGTCATCTTTCACATCTCCCTCTTCAACATACCCATATTACTGTACCTAAAGTTCTACCAATTTTACCCCTTAAGCCCCTTTCAGAAACATTTATTTCTCTTCACACGTTCCACCACAACCCTAGTGCAAGCTGTCATGAACTCTCTTGACCACTGCTAAAGCCTCATTCACACAAGAAATATTTGCTAAGCATCTACTTTATATCTGATATCATGCTAACTGGTTTCCTGGAATCTACTTTTGTCTCCTCACCCATTCTACACACTGCAGCCAAGTTTAGCATTTCAAAAATCTCATTTTGTCAGTAGCTCCCTCACCACTTTAAATACCTCAAAGCCTTCAGAGTAATCTTAAGGAAATTTAACATTATTAACCTAGGCACAAATTAACTTCATGGTCAGGTCCGAACTACTTCTTCAGCCCTATATTCACATCAGGACCACATCTACCAATCTCAAGCCACATGGTCCTCCTTTCTGATTCCACAATGCACCATGTTGTCTATCTTGCATAGACATCATATCCCCATAAACTCAATATCCCTTTTCCTAGTAAACTCTTAAAAAAATCAGAACAAATAGAAAGCATTCTATAATAATGTGCATTTGTAATCAAATATACTAATAGTTACATTCAATATAAACTGTTTAAGTGTTCTGATTAAAGGCAAACATTATCATACTGAATGTACAAAGACTATGTGTTACATACAAGATACACATCTAAAATATAAGAATGCAGAAAGGTTGAAAATAGAAGAATGGAAAAAGATACACCAAATAAAATCAATCAAAAGAAAGCTGGTGTGGCTAAATCAATATCAGACAAAGTACACATTAAGGCAAAAATCATTACCAGCAATAAAAAGAGACGCTTCAGAATGATAAAAGATTCTATTCACCAGAAATATGCAATTCTAAATTTGTATGCAACTAATATTGCATCAAAAGATATGAGGTAAGATATGAGATGAAGAAAAACTAGACAAAACCACAATCAGAAACAGACAAATACAAGATCATAGCGGGATATTTTAATACATCTTTCTCAATAACTGATGGAACAGGAGGGGAAAAAAAACATCAGTAAGAATACACCACATTGAATAACATTAACAAATTGAACCTAAGTGGCATATGTGGAAACTATACTCAACAACTGCAGATACATATTCTTCTCATAAACACATGAAACATTTACATGCACTGAACATATTTTAGGCCAGAGATCAGCAAGCTTTTTGTAAAGTGCTAGATAATAAATACTTTAGGCTTTGTGAGCCTCATGAGATCACAATCATATATTTTTCTTTTTTAACCACCTCTTAAATGTGTAAAAAACATTTTTAGATTGAGGGCCATACAAAAACATTCTATAAGCAAGATTTGGCATGTAGACCATAATTTGCTGACTTCTGTTGTAGACCAAGAAGCAACTCTCAAAAAAATTTCAAACAGTGGAAAATTCTAGAGTATGCTCTCTGACCGCAGTGCAATTAAGCAAGAAATAAATAATTGAATGACAATTAGAAAAGCTCCATCATTTGAAACTTAAGAAATACACTTAACTTTAGGTTTGGGAGGAAAGGGGTTACAGGAGGAAACTTTGGGGGATATAATGTGTTCATTATGTTGATTGTTGTTTATTATCTTGACCTTGGGTATATAAGTATGTTGAAACATATCAAATTGTGCATGTGTAGTTTATTGTATACCAATTTAGCTTCAATAAAGCTGTTAAAAATGGGGAAAAGGGGCTTCCCTGGTGGCGCAGTGGTTGAGAGTCTGCCTGCCGATGCAGGGGACACGGGTTCGTGCCCCGGTCCAGGAAGATCCCACATGCCGTGGAGCGGCTGGGCCCGTGAGCCATGGCCGCAGAGCCTGCGTGTCCAGAGCCTGTGCTCCACAACGGGAGAGGCCACAACAGTGAGAGGCCCGCATACCGCAAAAAA
>NW_020175057.1:604906-617321 GCF_003031525.2 Neophocaena asiaeorientalis asiaeorientalis
AAAGAGGGGCCCCCACACCCCAAAAAAAAAAAAAAAAAAAAAAAATGGGGAAAAAAAGAAATACACTTCTAAATAACCCTGGTTCTATGGGAAAATCACATTAAAAATTAGACAATATTTTAAACCAAATTATTGTTGAAAATAATACATACAAAAGCTTGTGGGCTACAGCTAAAGTCATGCTTAGAGGAACATTTGTGACCCTAAAAGCATATATTAACAAAGAAGAAAAGTTGAAAATCACCTGCTAAGCATCATCTCATTAAGCTAAAACAAGAAAGCAAATTAAACCCAAAGAAAGCAGAAGGAATTAAATAAGACCAGAAATAAACGAAACAGAAAACAATCAAAGGGATCAACAAAACCAAACACAGTTTCCTTGAAAAGAATAACAAATTTGGTAAAACTCTAGAAGGACCAATGAAGAAAAAAAGAGAAAGCACAAATAAAGTGTGGAATGTAAAAAGGATATAAACTACAGATCCTACAGATACTAAAAATATAAGATATTATGAAAAAATGTATGCCATTAATTTGAAAATATAATTAAATGGTATAAATTGCTAGCAAGATACAACTTACCAAAATGGATTCAAGTTAAATAGAAAATCAGAACAGTACACAATATTAAAGAAATTGAAACTGTAACTTAAAACCCTTTTAAGGACATCATCAAGATGGCAAAATAGGAAACCCCAGGCTCCATCTCACCACAAAGATCAACAATTAGATAGCTATCCATAAACAAAAATGACTCTGGGAGAGCTCAGGAGTCAATTTAAGAAACCAGCAACAATAGAACAAAAAACCAGGGAATAACTGTACAAAAGGGAAGGATGAACAGCTTCATTTTATTGGCATCATCCTGTCCTCCAGGCTGGCACTACTCAGTTCCAAGAGGGAGCTCCCCAGCAAGAAAGAGTTCCCCTTTGTGGAAAAGGGAGAGTGGGATGAGTGACCATCTTCCAGTCTCTGGAGCACTGCATGAAGGACCCACTTGATTTCACCCCACCCAGACTGGCAAAGCTAAGATATATAGAGATGGCTAGGGACAAAGCTTTAGTAATCATAAAAGTAAACATAAACCCACACATATATGGTCAACAAATATTTGACAAGGGAGCTAAGAATACTCAGTGGGGAAATGATAACCACATGCAGAAAAATTGAGTCACTATCTTACACCACTCCCAAAAATTAACTCAAAATGGATTGAGGATTTAAACATAAGGTCTGAAACCGATAAACTCCTAGAAAAAAAATAGGGATAAAGCTCATTGACATGGGTCTTGGCAATGAGTTTTTTGATATGTCACCAAAAGCACAAGCAACAAAAGCAAAAATGAGCAAGTGGTGTTCCATCAAACTAAAAAGCTTCTACACATCAGAAGAAATATTCAACAAAATTAAAAGGCAAACTTCAGAATGGGAGAAAATATTTACAAATTGTATATCTGATAAGGAATTAATGTCCAAAATATATAAGGAACCCATAAAACTCAATAGCAAAAGAAAAAACATCCAATAAAAAAATGGGTAGATGGGGCTTCCCTGGTGGTGCAGTGGTTGAGAGTCAGCCTGCCGATGCAGGGGACACGGGTTTGTGCCCCAGTCCAGGAAGATCCCACATGCCGCAGAGCAGCTGGGCCCATGAGCCATGGCCGCTGAGCCTGCACATCCGGAGCCTGTGCTCCGCAACGGGAGGGGCCACAGCAGTGAGAGGCCCGCGTACCGCAAAAAAAAAAAAAAAAAAAAGGGTAGAGAACTTGAATAGACATTTCTCCAAAGAAGATAGGAAAATGGCCAAAAGGTACATGAAAAGATGCTCAACATCACTAATCATTAAGGAAATGCAAAATCAAAACCACAAGGAGTTGAGTGGCTAGAGTTGGGGTAGACAAGGGGCATGAAGGAGGAGCATGATTAAATCATGGCTTTGGCAAAAAGCAGATAGGACTAGGACTAAAACATGACCTTGAGTCCAACTAGCTGTGTGACCTTGGGAAAGAGGTGAAATCACCTCTTTACACGTGTGTTTCTGCATCTGTAAAATAACATACTTTAAAGAGTCTTATGGGGATTACATGAGATTAAACATGTAAAGCACATATTAGATACTCAATAAATGACAGTTATTAAAAAACTCAAGGAGACATCAGTTCACATCTGTAAAGGTATCATCAAAAAGACAAGAAAGACAAATGCTGTCATGGATGTGGAGAAAAGTGAACTTTTATGAACTATTAGTGAAAATGTCAATTGGTTCACCACTATGGAAAGCAGTATGGAGATTCCTCAAAAAATTAAAATAGAACTACCATATGATCCAGCAATCTCACTTCTGCATATATATCCAATGGAATGAAATTACTCTCAAAGAGATAACTGCACTCCCGTGTTCATTTGCAGCATTAGTCACAATAGCCAAGATATGGAAACTACCTAAGCATCCATCAACAAATGAATTGATAAAGAATATATGGTATATACACAAAATGGGATATTATTCAGCCATAAAAATGAAGGAAATTCTTCCATTGGTGACAACATGAGCAGACCTTGAGGGCATCATGCTAAGTAAAATAAGGCAGAGAAAGACAAATGCTATATGATAGGATTTATATGTGTAATCTAAATCATTGCACTAATAGAAACAGAGTGGAATTGTGGTTTGGCTAGGACTAAAGGCAGGGGAATTGGGGAGATGTTGGTCAAAGTTTCAGTTATAACATGGATAAGTTTTGGGATCTAAGATACAGCATGGTGACTATAGTTAACAAGTTGCTATGAAAGGAGAGCTTTAATATTCTCACCATAACAACAACAACAAAATGGTAATTTTGTGAGGTGAAGGATGTGTTAATATTATTCTGGTAAATATTTCACAATATGTACATGTATAAAACCATCACATTGTACACCTTAAATTTACAAAATAATATATGTTAATTATATCTCAATTTAAAAAAACTTTTAAAAAGGTTGACAACAGAGACAAGAATATACACTGGAGAAAAGACAGTCTCTTCAATAAGTGGTACTGAGAAAATTGGACAGCTACATGTAAAAGAATGAAATTAGAACATTCTCTAACACCATTTGCAAAAATAAACTCAAAATGGACTGAAGACCTAAATGTAAGACCAGATACTATAAAACTCCTAGAGGAAAACATAGGCAGAACACTCTGACATAAATCGCAGCAATATTTTTTTGGATCCACCTCCTAGAGTAATGGAAACCTACAGAATGGGAGAAAATATTTGCAAACAATGCAACCAACAAGGGATTAATCTCCAAAATACACAAACAGCTCATAAAACTCAATAACGAACAACCAACAAACCCAATAAAAAAATGGGCAGAAGATCTAAACAGACATTTCTCCAAAGAAAACATACAGATGGCCAAAAGGCACATGAAAAGATGCTCAACATCGCTAATTATTAGAGAAATGCAAATCAAAACTAACACATGGATAGACCTAGAGACTGTCATACAGGGTGAAAGAAGTCAGAAAGAGAAAAACAAATATCATATAATATTGTTTATATGTGGAATCTAGAAAAATATACAGATGAACTTATTTGCAAAGCAGAAATAGAGACACAGATGTAGAGAACAAACTTATGGATACCAAGGAGGGAAGGGGGTGTGGGGTGAACTGGGAGATTTGGATTGACATATATACACTACTATGTATAAAATAGGTAACTAATGAGAACATACTGTAGAGCACAGGGAACTCTACTTAGTGCTCTGTGGTGACCTAAATGGGAAGGAAATCTATAAAAGAGGGGATATATGTATACATTTAACTGATTCACTTTGTTGTACAGCAGAAACTAACAGAACATTGTAAAGCAAAATATACTCCAATACAAATTTTAAAAATAAATTTTTTTAAATAAAACAATAGAAAAAATTAATAGAGTCAAGAGCTGGTTTACTGAAAGGTTAAACAAGATTGATAAACCTCTGGCCAGGCTGACCAACAAGAAAAGAGAGAGGACACAAACAAACAAATTAAGAAATGAAAAAGGAGAAATAAAACCAATACCACAGAAATTCAAAAAATCATAAGAAATTACTATGAACAGTTACATGACTACAAAATAGATAGCCTAGAAGAAATGGACAAGTTTCTACAAACATACAGCCTGCCAAAACTGAATCAAGAAGAAACAGGTAATTTAAGCAGACCTATCACTGGAAGTGAAATAGAATTTGTAAAATAAAACAAAACAAAAAAAAAAAAAACCTCCCTTCAAACAAAAGGACCAGATGGCTTCACTGGGGAATTCTACAAAACATACAAAGAGGAATTCATACCAATCCTTCTCAAACTCTTCCAAAAGACTGAAGAGGAAGGAACACTCCCAAAGATATTCTATGAAGCCACCATCACCCTGATACCAAAACAAGACAAAGACACTACCAAAAAAGAAAACTGCAGGCCAATATCTTTGATGAACATACATACAAAAATTGTCAGAAAAATATTAGCAAATTGAATCCAACAATACATAAAAATATCATACACCTTGATCAAGTTGGATGCATTTCAGAGTCACAAGGATGGTTCAACATACACAAATCAATCAATGTGATATACCACATCAACAAAAGAAAAGACAAAAAACACACAATCATCTCAATAGATGCAGAAAGAGCATTTGATAAAATTCAACAACATTCATGATAAAAACTCTCACCAAAATGGGTATAGAGGAAACATATCTCAACATAATAAAAGCCATTTATGACAAACCCACAGTCAGTATAACACTCAACAGTGAAAAGCTGAGACTTCCCACTAAATTCTGGAACAAAACAAGGATGCCCACTCTCACCACTTCTATTCAATATAATATTGGAAGTCCTAGTCACAGCAATCAGACAAGAAAAATAAATAAATCGCATCCAAATTGAAAGAGAAGAGGTAAAATTTTCATTGTATGCACATGGCATGATACCCTATATAGAAAACCCTAAAGACTCCACATAAAAACTATTAGAACTAATAAATGAATTCAGCAAGGTAGCAGGATAAAAGATCAATATACAGAAATCTGTTGCATTTAGTTACACAAACAATCAAATATCAGAAAGAGAAAGTAAAAAATGATCCCATTTAAAATCGTGTCAAAAAATACCTAGTAATAAACCTAACAAAGGATGTGAAAGACCTATACACTGAGAACTATAAAACAGAGAAAGGAAATTGGAGATGATACAAAGAAATGGAAAGACATCCCATGTTCTTGGATTGGAAGAATTAATATTGTTAAAATGGCCATACTACCCAAAGCAATCTATAGATTTAATGTGATCCCTATCAAATTACCCATGGTATTTTTCACAGACTTAGAACAAATAATCATAAAATTTATATGGAAACACAAAAGACTCAGAATTGCCAAAGCAATTCTGAGGAAAAAGAGAAAGTGGAAGGTGTAACCCTCCCAGACTTTAGAGAATACTACAAAGCTACAGTAATCAAAATAGCATGGTATTGGTGTAAAAACAGACACATAGATCAATGGAACAGAATAGAAAGCCCGGAAATAAACCCACATACCTATAGTCAATTAATCTTCAACAAAGGAAGCAAGAACACATGATGGAGAAAAGATAGTCTCTTCTGCAAGTGGTGTTGGGAAAGCTGGACTGCTGCATGTAAATCTATGTAGTTAGGATACTCCCTTACACCATAACAAAGATAAACTCAAAATGGCTTAAAGACTTAAATATAAGACATGATACCATAAAACTTCTTGAAGAGAACATAGGCAAAACGTTCTTGGGCATACATTGTAGCAAAATTTTCTTAGATCAGTCTCCCAAGGCAAAAGAAATAAAAGCAAAAATAAACAAATGGGAGCTAATCAAACTTATAAGCTTTTGCAGAGCAAAAGAGACCACAAAGAAAATGAAAAGACAATCTATGGATTGGGAGAAAATATTTGCAAATGATGAGACCAACAAGGGCTTAATTTCCAAAATATACAGACAGCTATACAACTCAATATCAAAAACAACAAACAACCCAATCAAAAATTGGGCAGAAAACCTAAATAGACATTTCTCCAAAGAAGACACACAGATGGCTAACAGGCACATGAAAAGATGTTCCACATTGTTTCTTATTAGAGAAATGCAAATCAAAACTACAATGAGGCATCACCTCACACAGGTCAGAATGTGTGGCCATCATCAAAAAGTCTGCAAAGAATAAATGCTAGAGAGAGTGTAGAGAAAAGGGATCTTCCTACACTGATGGTGGGAATGTAAATCGGTACAGCTACTATGAAACAGTATGGAGGGTCCTTATAAACTAAAAAATAGAGCTACCGTTTGATTCTGCAATCCCACTCCTGGGCATATATCCAGAGAAAACTCCAATTCAAAAAGATACATGCACCCCAGTGTTCATAGACACACTATTTACAATAGCCAAGACATGGAAGCAACCTAAATTTCCATCAACAGATGAATAAAGAAGATGTGGTATATATACACAATGGAATACCACTCAGCCATAAAAAAGAATGAAATAATGCCATTTGCAGAAACATGGATGACCCTAGAGATTATCATACTAAGTGAAATAAGTCAGACAGAGAAAGACAAATATCATATGATATCACTTACATGTGGAATCCAAAATATGATACAAATGAACTTATCTACAAAACAGAAACAGACTCACAGAGATAGAAAACAAAGTTATGGTTACCAAAGGGGAAAGGGGAGGGGGAGGGATAAGTTAGGCATATGGGATTGACAGATACACACCACTACATATAAAATGGATAAACAACAAGGATCTACTGTATAGTATGGAACTATATTCAGTATCTTTTAATAACCTATAGTGGAAAAAATCTGAAGCTGTACAACTGAAACTAACACAGTATTTTAAATCAACTATAGTTAAATAAATACTTAAAAAGTTGAAAATGTGTCATTTATAATACCATAAAAATATAATACTTAGAATAAAATTAACAAAATATATTCAAACCTATATAATGAAAACTACAAAAACAAACTTTACCTTGCCAAAGACAAAAATCATCTAAACATGCATCAAAGACATAAATAAAAGAACTAAAACTATAAAATTCTGGAAGAAAACAAACGAGAGGATGATTATGAACCTAGTTAAGGCAAAGACTTCTCAGAATACAAAAAGTCAAAGTCATATAGAAAGGTCATGTAGAAAATAAAAAGATAAGTCACGTAATGGGAGAAAATATTTTCAGAACACATATTTTAAAGGATTGTCATAAATATATATATGTATGTGTGTGTGTGTGTGTGTATATATATATATATATATATATCTTACAACTCAGTAATAGGAGTATAAACATCCCAATTTTAAGTTGGGCAAAAAATTTGAGTGGACATTTCTCCAAAAAAGACATAGAGATGGCCAATAAGCATATGAAAAGGTGTTCAGTATCATGAGTCATAGGGTTCTGCAACTTAAACCACAATGAGCTACCACTACACACTCACTAGAATGGCTAAAATTAAAAGACTGATGAGGCAAGATATAAAGTTAATATACAAAAGTCAATTCCTTATATACCAGCAATGAAGAATTGAAATTTGAAATTAAAAACAGCACTATTTACATTAATACCAAAAGATGAAATAGGTATAAAATTTTTAAAAAATACGTATAAGATCTATATGAGGAAACCACAAAACTTTGATGAAAGAAATCAAAGAAGATCTAAATAAATGGAGAGATATTACATGTTCATGGATAGGAAGATATAATATTGTTCAGTTCAGTTCTTGCCAACTTGATCTATAGATTTGGCACAATCCCAATCCAAATCCCAGCAAGTTATTTTGTGGATATCAACAAACTAATTCTAAAGTTTATATGGAAAGGCAAAAGACCCACAATACTCAAGCAATACTGAAGAAGAGGAATACGGAAGAGGAATACAATCAAAGGACTGACTCAACACAATGGAAAGAATTACTATAAAGTTATAGTAATCAAGAGAATCTGGTATTGGTGAAAGAATACACAAACAGATCAATGGAAAAGAATAGAGAGCCCAGAAATAGATCCACAAATATAGTCAACTGATCTCTGACAAATGAGCAAAGGCAATTCACTGAAAAAAGAATACTCTTTTCAATAAATGGTGCTGGGCAACAGGATATCCACAAACACAAAAATGAATCTAGATCCAGACTTCACACCTTTCATAAAAATTAATTCAAAATGGATCATAGACATAAATGTAAAATTTCTAGAAGATAACAAAGGAGAAAATCTAGGTGACCTTTGTTTTGGTGATGAATTTTTAGATTTAATACCCAAAACATATCCATGAAAGAAAAAATGATAAATTGGACTTCATTAAAATAAAAAATGTTTGCTTTGAGAAAGGCACTGTTATGAGAATGAAAACACAAGATATTGACTGGAGAAAATGTTGGTAAAACACATATATGATAAAGAATTTGTATCCAAAATATTCTAAGAACTCTTAAAATTCAAAAATAAGAAAACAAACAACCCAGTTATAAATAGGCAAAAGATCTGAACAGACACCTCAGCAAAGAATATATATGAATGGCAAATAAGCATATGAAAAGATATTCAACTCATATGTCACTAGGGAACTGCAAAGTAAAGCAACGAGATGCCACTACAAAACCATTAGAGCAGCTAAACAAAACACTGACAACATCAATTGCTGATGAAAATATGGAGTGACAGGAACTCTCATTCATTGCTGGCGGGAATGCAAAACAGTGCAGCCACTTTGGAAGACAATTTGGCAGCTTCCTACAAAGCTAAACATAGTCTTACCATGTGATCCAACAATTGTGCCCCTTAGTATTTACTCGAATGAGTTGAAAACATATCTGCACAAAAACCTACACACAGATGTTTATAGCAGCTTCATTCATAACTGCCAAAACTTGGAAGCAACCAAAATGTCCTTCTATGATAAATGGGAAAAAAAGACTGTGGTACATCCAGACAATGGAATATTATTTTTCAATAAAGAGAAATGAGTTATAAAGCCTTGAAAATACCTGGAAGTTCCTTAAATACACATTGCTAAGTGAAAGAAACCAGTCTGAAAAGGTTATATACTATAAGATTCCAACAATATCACATTCTGGAAAAGGCAACGCTATAGAGACAGTAAAAAGAATAGTGGTTGCCAGGGGTTCAGGAGACAGGGAGGGATGAACAGGTGGAACAGAGAGGATATTTAGGGCAGTGAAATATTCTGTATGATACTATAGTACATGGCATACATTCATCAAAATTCATATAACTGAGGAACACAAAGAATGAGCCCAAATTGAAACTATGGACTTCACTTAATGATTATATCAATGTCAGTTCATCAACTGTAACAAATGTACCATATTAATGCAAGATGTTAGTAAAAGGGGAAAGTGAGGGGGGTATAAAGTAACTCTCCATAATTTTTTATCGGCTTTTTGGTAAACCTAAAACTTTTCTAAAAGTAAAGTTTATTAAATAAAAATGACTGAAAATGCCACGTGTTTCTGGGAATGTTGAGCAACTAGGACTCTCTAGTGGGAATAAAAAGTCGTATAGCTAATTTGAAGAACAGTTTGACAGTTTATTATAACTTCAGATATTCAATTCCTATACAACCCAGAAATTCCCGTCATAGGGAATTTAAATGTAAATATATGTACAAACAAAAAATTGTACAAGAACATTTACTACAGCATTACTTATCATAGCCAAAATGTAGAAAAAATCCAAACGTCCATCAACTAGTGAATGGGTACATGACTCAACAATAATAAAGAACAAACTGCTAAGGAATGAAGAAAACAATAACAAATATCAATAAAACTAAAAGCTGGTTCTTTGAGAAGATAAACAAAATTGATAACCCGTTAGGCAGACTCATCAAGAAAAAAAGGGAGAAGACTCAAATCAATAGAATTAGAAATGAAAAAGGAGAAGTAACAATTGACACAGCAGAAATACAGAGGATCATGAGAGAGTACTACAAGAAATTATATGCCAATAAAATGGACAACTTGGAAGAAATGGACAAATTCTTACAAATGCACAACCTTCCAAGACTGAACCAGGATGAATAGAAAATCTAAACAGACAAATCACAGGCATTGAAATTGAAACTGTGATTAAAAATCTTCCACAAACAAAAGCCCAGGACCAGATGGCTTCACAGGCGAATTCTATCAAACGTTTAGAGAGGAGATAACACCTATCCTTCTCAAACTCTTCCAAAATATACCAGAGGGAGGAACACTCCCAAATTCATTCTACGAGGCCACCATCACCCTGATACCAAAACCAGACAAAGATGTCACAAAGAATCAACAGCACTAATCATTAGAGAAATGCAGATCCAGAGTACAGTGAGGTATCACCTCACACCAGTCAGAATGGCCATCAACAAAAAATCTACAAACAATAAATGCTGGAGAAAAGGGAACCCTCTTGCACTGTTGGTGGGAATGTAAATTGATACAGCCACTATGGAGAACAGTATGGAGGTTCCTTAAAAAAGTAAAACTAGAACTACCATATGATCCAGCAATCCCACTACTGGACATATACCCAGAGAAAACCTTAGTTCTAAAAGACACATGCACCCCAATCTTCATTGCAGCACTATTTACAATAGCCAGGTCATGGAAGCAACCTAAATGCCCATCAACAGATGAATGGATAAAGAAGATGTGGCACATATATACAATGGAATATTATTCAGCCATAAAAAGAAATGAAATTGAGTTATTTGTAGTGAGGTGGATGGACATAGAATGTGTCATACAGGGTGAAATAAGTCAGAAAGAGAAAAACAAATACTGTATGCTAACACACATATATGGAATCTAAAAAAAAAAAAGGTTCTTGAAGAACCTAGGGGCAGGATAGGAATAAAGACGCAGACGTAGAGAATGGACTTGAGGACGCAGGGAGGGGGAAGGGTAAGCTGGGATGAAGTGAGAGAGTGGCATGGACTTATATATACTGCCAAATGTAAAACAGCTAGTGGGAAGCAGCTGCATAGCACAGGGAGATCAGCTCGGTGCTTTGTGACCACCTAGACGGGTGGGATAGGGAGAATGGGAGGGAGATGCAAGAGGGAGGAGATATGGGGATATACGTATATGTATAGCTGATTCACTTTGTTATAAAGCAGAAACTAACACACCATTGTAAAGCAATTATACTCCAATAAAGATGTTTAAAAACAAAGAACAAACTGCTGATGCATATAATAACATGGATGAAATTAAAAACATGTGCTAAGTGAAAGAAGCCAGATACAAAAGACTACATACTATATGATTCAATTTATATGATATTATAGAAGAAGCAAAACCATAAAGACAGATCAAAGTTTTTCCAGGGTTGTAGGTGGTGGGAGATAATTGCCTGCAAATGGGCACAACTGAGTCTTCTGACGTGAGGGAAATTTTCTGTATCTTTATTGTGGTGGTGGTCATGCTTATATGATCATATACATTTGTTAAAGTTCTTTGAATTGTATACTTTCAAGGGTAAATTTTATTTCATGTGAAGTATGTCTTAATAAATCTGAGTAGAAAAATTAAAGATGCTTAAGACTGTATCTTATATGTAAGAGTATTTGTAATTACAAATCTCTATCAAAGATTATAAAAATAGACTTTAAATAATACTGATATAATATTCATAAATAGTAAATCTCTTTATCAAAAAGTTGTCAATTCTTTTCCAAATCATTCTACATAGTCAATAAAATTCCAAGAAAAATCAGCATGATTTTATTGGAATTTGAAAATCTTATTTTAAAAATTAATTTAAAGGGACCAAAGGGCGAAAAATAAGACAATTCAGAAAGAACATGAAAAGTGGTGTAACTGCAGAGAGTGAAAAGTAAGTTGATCTTACAAATATCAACACTGATTATAAAGCATTCATAATTAAAGCAGCACAAGTGTAGACAAATGGATTAATGGAGCATGTAGGCAGCCTAGAAATAGATGCAAGTATCTATGGAAATTAAGTTATATGATGGACTCTGCATTCTAAACCAGTTGTGTATAAATTATATTGAAGCAAATGGTATTTTACATAGAAAAATATCAACCCACATTTCACATCACATGTAAAAGTAAAATCCAGACGGTTTTAAAAAGTAAGTGTAGGGCTTCCCTGGTGGAGCAGTGGTTGAGAGTCTGCCTGCTGATGCAGGGAACACAGGTTCGTGCCCCGGTACGGGAAGATCCCACATGCCGCGGCGCGGCTAGGCCCGTGAGCCATGGCTGCTGAGCCTGTGCGTCCGGAGCCTGTGTTCCGCAACGGGAGAGGCCACAACACTGAGGGGCCCACGTACCGCAAAAAAAAAAAAACACAAAAAAA